>NC_079148.1:73666095-73986903 GCF_945859685.1 Eupeodes corollae
AACTTTAGAAATTAATAAAATAGCTACATTTTCAAAATCCGCGCTTTGTGCGGTAAAGTGTATGGAGCAATTTTATCATCAAAATATGTTAGAGTGAGTACAATCTTCATGAGACTCTTCAAACTCAAATACTTACCAATTTATGTACCGAAAGTGTCGGCTTATTTGTTCTATGGAAGTAGTTAAAGTTATCATTGGTTTTTATCATTGAAACCAATCATTGGTGTTTTTGACAATCATTGATAATATTTATCATTGGAAACATTTTTGTCTAAATGATATCTGTTATTGAAATTGAATATTGATTGAATATTGAATAATAGAATAAATTAGCTGTTCATGAAAATAATTTTTAGCAGAAAATATCTACTATATAAAACTTTATTCTCGCAAAAAAAATGGCTTTTGTGATGCATTTCTAATCAAAGGGAAGCAATTTAAAATATTCGTTCCAACATTTATCGGATTGATTTCAATTACCGTCAATGGTAACAGAAAATTTGTGGGCCCTGATTTTGTCATTCCTTATGTCCTCATTATCACAAGAAACGTACCTATGAGTTAACCACCCTTTTCAAGTGATATGATCTCTTAAAATCTATGTTGGAAAACCAGCAACGGTTGATCATTTGAGAGTCAAATTGATATGATTGTTTGCAATATTGATCAAATAAGACCGGATATACTAGCTGAACTTTCTAGTACACATTTTTTAACCATTTCTTCTTCCAGAAATTGAAGGAGCAGTTAAAGAACTTTCTATCAGAAAATGCTGTGGGCAAGATGGCATTTGATTAGAAATGCTAAAAATTGGTAAAACGAACAAACATCTTTAATTGGATAATTGAAATTGAAGAAATCCCAAAATCAATGGAAAGATTGAGTATTAATAATTCTGATGTTGAATTCGTGGAGACTTGGACGTTCGACAGCCCAGAGAACAAAACCAGCTTCCGTAAAGGCATGCACCACAGATCGTTTACAAACAGTGTATTGTAGAGTATTACCATATCGACCTGCACATACCGTTTATAGGTTTTATTAAAGCGGTTGACACGTTTGAACATTTGGTTATTTAGAAATCTTAAAAAAAAAAGTAATCAATAACAAGATTATATGAGTTATAAGAAACCTGTACCCGAACGCACAGGCTAGCTTATCTTTAGATACAAATCTTCCAAGAATAATTTGTTGTACCTATTTTATATTTGAAAGTTTGAAAGGTATAAATACATATTCATAGGAATTCATTGAAAAGCAAAAAAGCTGATATTTTTTTCATGTTTAAATTCCTTTAAGAGAGTCTTTAAATGTCAGTTGTCCTGCAGTTATCAAGTGAGCATAATTAAGGCTAAGTAAATTGTGCATGAAAAGTCAAGTTTATTTTATTACTTTGTTAATATCTGCTTTATTTAATTAAGGATTGAATAAATTATTTTCTAACTTACCGGTTAAAACTAACAAAAACGTAGTTATTCTTTGGATCATTTTGCTTCCGTATGTTGTTTGTTTATTTTATTTTTGAACAATTTCCGCAGTGATGAGGGCTCTTTTAAAAAAGCCAAAAAGCCAATACCTCTTTAGCACAGACAAAAACAAAAAAAAACTAGTACAAATATTTGAAAAACAGAAAAAGAAACAAGTTACCGTAATTAGCACCGATTTTTTGTTGTTCGTTTGTTTTTCACTTTTTCCTCTATTTCCTTTTCCAACAAAACAAAAAAGCACTTAAATATTTACTCTTTTAACACAAAACAAATATATTATATATATGCACTTCCATGCAAGTAGTACCTCTGTATATAGTTACTTATATAAGTAAGCAAATCTCCTTAGACTTTCTTTTTCATAGCCATTAACAGAAAAAGTAAACCATTTTCTCCGAGATTTTCCTTTTACCCAACGCGTTACTTTGAAATCCAATTTAGACCGTAGAACAGAGCCGACGACGACTACGACTAGAAGTACAACGACGACGAACGTAAGCAAGGAGAAAAAAAAATCCAGCGATCGGAAACCAGACAAGGTATCTGTAAGTCGCGATATATCTAAAACTCAACTAACTCCAAAGCCAACAATCTTCACACTCTTAAGCTCTTTTCGTCTGCAAAAGACTTAAGGCGAACACAACAAAAAAAAAGTTAAAATAACATAAAACTATTTGTTTTTAGCCCGATGAACGTATTGCAGCAGTAGCAGCAGCAGCAGCTTTGTCTGCCCTACCAAAAAGATAATTCCAGCGAAAAAATCCAAAACACAGATAGAAATGTATCTCAGCGAGAAATTGTTTTTTGTAGGTTCACCCAATGGGATTGTGGATCTGTAGCTTTAGCTTTAGCTGTAGCTGTTTTTCGCAAGTCTCAAGGTATCTTCAATGGAATTGAGCTAGAGGCTGAGGTTGAACGTTGAAGCTGTAGTGCGGAAAAAAGGGTCTAGCAGCTATGTGGCGGTTAACGGAATACGACGGTCACAGAAACAGCACCAGTAATTGCAAAAGACATAAAGACTTGCCCTTCTGTAAACTTTAATTAAGTAAGTAAGTGTAATATTATCGACTATCCTTGAATCAAGTTTAAAAGTAGTATGCACAGTTTATATAACTAATGAAGATGAAGTCCGGTCTTGTTCGTAAGCAGCTGAAGGTAAAAGTATACTGCTGACTGTCTACGTGAGTCTCCTTTAGGTAACCGATCAACTGCATAAGTGCATTCCGCCTCCGCCCGCCGCTGCGACTTTACCACCACCGATACCACTTGAAAATTATTAAGACTCCCCTACTCACTTTCGCTTTTCTTCCATATGAAATTATGGTCGCGTCACGCTGCGCTGGCGTACATGCATTACCTGTAAAATAAATGCCTCTGGGAACTAAGTGGAAGCTTCAAGAGGTATGACTGGATTTTTGTCAAGCCAGTTGCACTTGTAAGTAACGACGACGACGACGTAAGTTGTTTTCAAGCAGTTGCATTAGATTTTCCCTCTCACTCTCTCTTTCTCTTCATTTCTGCGCGATCTTTCAAAATGTCAAACGATAACCAAGCAAATAATGCAGCATTCCAGTGTCACCTTTTGAATGCCAGCATGGATAATATCCCTTGATCTGCTTTAACGATCTTTATACAACATAAAATAATATTGATGAGGCTATACAATACATACTCTAGGCCGGTCGTGATTATATATAAAACCACAAATAAGATTCCAGAGCAGACCTCAATATTAGCATCAGCATCTGCAGCGTCAGAGTCAGCGTCAGCATCAGCATCAGCGGACACTAGATCTAGGTTATGCGTTTGATTTGGTTTCCATTGATTTTAATGTAGATTGTTTTTAGCGATGCTTGCATCACTTTGGTGCGATGTGGCCTTGAAGGTCACAACACAATAATAGTTACAAAGATTCATGCTATAGAGTTTAGTCTTAAAGGCTGTAGCCGAGTCTTATGTGTACATGTGCAGGCAAATGGTCGAATTTTCATTGCAAGAAAAAATGTGTGAATAGAATAATTTAGCTTTTTTTTAACCGACAATATAATTTACTTTGTTCGGAATTGTTATAGGAACGAAGTTATAATTTTGCTACAACGTTCTTGTTGAGCGTGAACTCTAGTTCTGCAAAAGTTTGACATTAAAGTTTTGCTTATTGCAATCAGATTTCCTAGGCTAACAGAATTTTGCATTATTTAACTTTATAAAGTCTTAGACATAGAAACATAGTTTACACAGCTATAGCTAAAAAATTTGGGACATCAAAAAGTGGACTTCAAAATGTTAAACTTTTTTTTCATTTGTTAATTAGCTCATTGCCTATTATTAAAAACCGAACATCCGAACAAGTCTAAAAAGTGACAAATCGTGAAAATAAACAAATAAAATAAACAAACGGGCCTATTGAGTGGAATTACCAACTGTTGGCTGGACCATGCCATTGGATGCGTTCAATCTAGTGTTGGATAGGGTATCTTGGATAGGGGGATTTTAAGATACCTTGTTGAACGAGTTGGATAGCTGTATTTAGATAGCTGTCAATAAATAAAAACAACTTTCAGCTGTTCATAAAAAGCAGAGAAACATTTAATAGATAATTCAACTGATTCGTCGGACGATGATGAATTGATAGGTGCGTAACAATTCAATAAATAAGAGACAACCTTAATCTGTAATCTATGTTAAATTTGTTTTTAGCTCAATTGGAATTCTAGGTGACAATACCTACATATAGTTTGGAAGAATTTCGCTTTTTCATATTTTGTAATTTTATTTCTTATTCCTTCTCATAATTGAACCGTGTTCTTCAAGAACTTCAGCAATTTTTTTAAAAATTGTTCTTCGCCAGGATTGTTTGGGTCTCGAAACTGGTCCTTTCTCTTTCTGTACTCATCCAAGAAGAGTAGAATGGATGTATGCTCCCAACGTTAAAAAAAGGGAATAGAGTGTTTTTTCTTTGGGGTTTTTAATCATCTGAAAGAATAACTTACCTTTCTTTTCTTTCCTCCTCTGTCTGCTTTTATACATACGAACAAAAAAGTTAGACTTATTTATTTCCACAAGATTAGTATATATTTACCTGTATTTTGTTCTACCTCTGGAACAGGATAAGGTTCTTCAACTTCAGAATGTTAGACACTAGACTAGAGGTAAGACCTAGCAAATTGATCATCTACAAAATAAGTCAATTTTTAGAAGTTTAAAAAAATAGATCATAATAACCTTTTAAAATTCGGAGGAATAAGCTTCTTCATCGTCTATTATGTACAGAACATCCTTAAATACAACTTCAACTAACATTTTGTATCTTTTTGTTTACCAACAAATACAAAAAGCTGAAATCAATTTTCAAGTTTCTTGAAATTCAACCATGAAATTCTTGGATACCTTTGGATTCCTTTTTTGACATCTCAGCTGTTTTTGATCAGCTGTTATTTTACACGTAAAACATTAACAAAAAGGAATCCGGATACACTTCTGTCTGAGATTGAACGCAGCCATTCACTTCTCTTAAAAGAACAAATGTACAGATACCATATGAATTTAGCAAATTGTTAAACTTTGAAGAAAGAAGCCATTCCATGGTTTTAACTTAAGAAAATTCTTAAGAGATAGTAAGATGTTAAAATCGTTTAAAATTAGGTGAATCATTTTTGACCTTAGTAAATTGCTAAAAATTACTTAACTATTTTACTAAATAGTTTAAAATATTGCGCCATTGTTTTAAGCACAACAAAAGCAATGCAACAAAATTGTATTGGTTAATATCTCTTTATTTGTGATTTTTCAATTTCAATTTTTTTTAAATTCAAAATTCCTGAATTCGTTGGAAGTATCTTCCGGATTCGAGATGTTAGCATTATCGTTCAATAGAGATGGAGGGGTACTTTTATGATTTAAGATACTACTAATGACTTGCCACTTTTTATATTACCCTTTTCTGTTTTTAATTAAGTGTGGTAGTACTTATCCTTTGCAGTTTTAATTTCTTTGTCACATTTCCACTTGGTCACTGATATTGTTTCCTTTATTTGTTTTAAGCTTAATTTGTTTTGACTAGAGGCAGGTTCATACCAGGTTTAATTTCAGCAATAAGCTTATTTTTTCTGATGAAATTGCACTGAATTCTTTTATTTCTACTTATTTTCCGTACAAGAAATTCAAGTCATTTACAAAATTTATTTGAGGTATATCAAAAGATAGGACTCGGGATGTACAAGTCGATCCAACTGTTAACCTGACAAAGACGATGAAAATTTGGCTCTTGTCAAGATATTTATAAAAAATTATACTTCCCACTTTCTGCGTAAACAGATCTTGATCGACTAATAGCCAAAGTTGAACGGTCAAACCACTTCTATTTTACCAAAAAAAGCGTTCAAAGGTGGGAACAAATGAAAGAAAATATCACGTTTTTAGGAAAAGGCAGTTGCCTACCGTTCCATTTGAGTCCGGAATATTTTTGTATTCCGTTGTATAGATTTCCTAAACGCGGGATCTGAAATAATTAATTTTAATTGTGTTTTCTTTATACTCGTAAATACGGGTCATATTCTACAACCATTTGATTAAAAACACTTCTTCGTGTACGAAATGCAAAAACGACAATAGCATATTCTTCGACCCTTAAGGTTTCGACCAAAATTGCCCAATATTGAACACAGTATTGGAAAAATATTTAAGAAAAAGAAAATATAAAAATGCCGACTTTTTTACATTGTCAAAACGATGTTTATTTCTTAGCCTTATTTACAGCATTTTGAAATACAGAATTTTGTACATTCAGTATTTTGAAATACAGTATTTTGAGATACAGTATTTTGATCCATACAGTATTTCAACCCCAACCCAATATAAATTATTAAAAACATTTTGTGTGAGTTAAACAAAAATTATGTCAATATAATTCTAGCAGCATTTTTTAAAGTTATCTTAAGTTATCTATGAACATTATTTTAAGTTGACAAAAAAATATTTCATACAATAAAACGATTTTTAGTCAACCCTTATCTATTCTCGAATTATTTGAATTGCATATATCAATTTTGAGTATTATTTTTTTAAGATTCTTATTTTAATAAAAAAAATAACCGACTGTTTGATTTTTCTTAAATTTTTAAAACAATATTTTGTATTAAATAAAATTATTTTGCAAGCAATATCTTGAATTTTTAATTCCACCAACTTTACGTAATGTTTTTTTAGGTTTCTATTTTTTGTAAGAAAATTTTACCAGGTGTCAAAAACTTAATTTTTTGTTGCGACAATTATTTTTTGTTCGTCAAATATTCGAGGTGAATATTTAATGTATCTTTTTTTTCAAATTATATAAATATTATTTTACGTCATTTTATAATATACAATTTAATCGAAGTAGCTAGCCTTATTTGTTAGTGAGATATTTTGGTTCGCATAAAATTGTCACTTTTGCTATTGTAAAAAAAAAAACACACTCGAATTTTTGGAAGTCCTTTCTGTTTGTTTTTATTTGTATCTACCGGTTCTTATGATATGGACGACGAATAATGGTATTCTGAACGTACAGACGTACGCACAAACAGTAATGTCTCTAAAAATCTTTGATTGAAATTCTATTTGACGATATTTTTCAAACCCTTAGAGTTTATGGAAAAAACCCAAATTTTAAATGAATGAGATATGTGTTAAGTTTATATTTCAAAAAAAATTTAGGTTTGGTTGATAAATTCAAGTTTTATGGCGGTTTTTCCGAAGAAGTTTCTAAAAAGTGTGTCACACGAATAGGGACAAGATCTAATAAGTCTTACCATTTGATATTACAAATTTCTCAAAAATTAAAACAAATTTCAGAAATACATCATATTATGAAATAATACACTCAATTCTTTTATATCATCTTTAAAAAAAAATTATTCATTGCAAAAACTAAAAACCAATTGTATTTTAAATTGGTTCATGGCTTGCATCAAATCTCTACAGGGTTACCTAACTAACCAATCTGCACAAACCCGTTACCTAAATCACCCATTTAAAAAATAAATAAATGAATCTCACACAATGTCTGCTTTATTTTATTGTTTTAAAAAATATTACCTATTCCACTAAACAACAATCTACAAAAGCTCACACATTAAAATGAATAAGCAAAAAGAAAAAATTAAAATAAAACTACCCACCCGCTTAACTCATTAAACTCAGTCACTAACAATGGCCAATTTGTTTAATGCTCTTACCCAATATCAAGCAATGAAGTTATACTTCACAATAATTAAAGGTGGTGTTCTCAATTGTGTGTCGACAGATCCGCATTAGTTAGGAGTTAGGAGAGGCTGGCTTACTCCAATACGAATGGCCAAACAATATTAGCATACTTGTCGGCGAGATAGCAATCGAGTTTCCCAGAAACGGTGCAGAAAGGTGAATTGATGGCATCTTTCCTTCCTGAGAATTTCGATTAGGTGCTAAAATGAACAAGTAGCTATATCGGTAAAGTACCTTCCTATACTGGAGTTCAGTATAGTTGTATACCGTTTTGTGTTCCTACCTTAAATGTAGATAACTATTTATCTTCAACAAATGCTAACCGTAGGCAATGCAAACATGTACGGGTATTGGTAAATTGAGTTTTGGAACATTATTATGCAGGTAAAGCAGAGTGGCACACAACTTACTACATCTGATGTAAAAGAGCTTAATTTGAAAGACCCTCTTCAATAAAAGAAAAAGCAACAAGTTGATAGAAATAACTTAGGAGTTGATATTGGTTGAAAACAATTTTAAACAAATTTTAAATTTTAAAGTTTAAAAAACATTCTGTTCTTAATTAAGAAGAATAAGACTTTGTTGATTGTCAGTTTGTTGATTGCTGCTTCTTCAATTTTTGTGTAAACATGATAGGCAGCTATTCTCAATTCTGGGCAATGTGGTCCATTAATTCTTTCACTTGCGACATATACATATGCACATAGCAACTATATGGCAAGTTTTGTATTCGTGCAAAATTTCGAACTCGAAGTTTTAACCAAACATGATATTAAGATGGAAGAGAAGTCGAGAAAAGTGGGTCCCGCGATTCCGTCCGCGGTGTTTTATCTGTCTGTCCACGCTCCTAGAGCCTTACCCATTGGGTCGATTTAGTTCAAACTTGGAGATAAGGTTTTGTGCAGATTCGCGTAAGGCGTTTTTTTACAGTTTTTGTTAAGATCAAAACTAACAGTGGCCCCCGTACAATTTTATTGTTTAGCTTGGCTTCTTTTAATAAGTAAAACATATTTTTGTATTGCTCAGGAAAGGTACCGCTCATAGATCCATTATTTTGTTTTTTAATTTTCTCAGCAACTTATGACCTGATTTCAATAATTTCTTTTTGAATAAGGTCTTATATTGCCTTAACAATCTTTAATCATCGAAAGTGCATTTTTTGTTTGGATTTTTAAAAAACATTGGTTTTTGTTTTTTTTTTTCAAAATTCTATATCTCAAAAACTGTTCAACATTTTTTACGAAATTCAAATGAAGAGCGTATAGCTATTTAAATCACTAAACAACTGCATACCAAAAATTATGTATATATAAATTCGAAGAAAAATCAAGCGTTTTTTTTGATTTATAAAATGGCATTTAAATTTTTGAAGACAAATTTATTTTTCAGCGATTTATTTTAATGAATTTATTAAGAAGTATTATCTTGGTACCTTTATATGATTTTAAAATATTATTCCTTAAGAATAAGGTTGTTCCACAATTATTTTACTTGCCTTCGTCTATATAATAGAATAAATACTTAGATCAAGTTAAAGAAACCGGCCAGAAAGAGTATATGTAATTTTCTATTAGAATCACATCTGCATAAAGCTGAGAACGCCAATGAACTATTCTTCCTAACTACACAACCAATAGGCGATCGCTTAAGAGTTTAAACATACATCTTCTGCCTCTTTCTTATCTTCAGATAATTTAATTTCCATCCTGGTTCTTCTTATATGAAATTAAAATAAACCTACCCAAAGGAAATAGCTTGGAACGAACAAGTTGAATACACAAACAATTGTTTTCGCATTAGTATTTTTCATTTCCGGGATAAAATGTCCTAGGATGAGTTGTGACTTGGGATGAATCGCGCGGTTATTTTGACAAATCAAATGGCATTTATATCTTTGAAGACAAACTTATTTTACTTTTTTAAACATACTCTTTGCATACAGGAGCAAGTTCGTGCGACTCAGTCGTGCATTGTATTTGAATGTGCAATAATAAAAGATTTCTAGAAAATACAGTTATGGAAGCCAATAAGTCCAGGTCACAACACTTTCAGACTAAAAAAATACACATACATATGTAATATATGCAATTTTGTTCTTAAAATATCGAAAAAGACATCAAAACTTACTTAAAAGTATTGTTTCATCAAAATATACGCCTAGCATTTCATTTTAAAAACTTAAAACAACAAAAATTCTTCACAGCACAAAAAGAATAATAAAAAGAGGCTGGGATGCGACCCACACTGATAACTTCCCATCCCGTCCATCGATTTGTCTTGCTTAAAAGTTTGTCTATGTGTACTCTTATCAATTTTTACCAAATTTGCGTACTATTTTTTGTAGATTTTATTTTTTATGAAAAAACGGACTGTTGGATTTTTATATAAAAATTACTGAATATCGAAAACAATATTTTCTGTGAAATAAAATAAGTTTCAAGCCAATTTTTTTAAGTTTTGAAAAGCTATTTTTAACCAAGTTTTAGTATTGTTTTTTTTTAGAGTTTTATTTTTTGTAAAAAAAACTCAATTCGATTTTTTAAAAATTTTACCAAATGTTGAAAACAATATTTCTTATGAGATAAAATTACTTTGATGCCAATATTTAAAAGATATTTGAGTCGAAAATCAATTTTTACCAACTTTTATACATTTTTTTTAGGTTTTTATTTTTTGTAAAAAAACTGTCAATTCGATATTTTTCAAACTTTAACTGAATGTTGACAACAAGATTTTTGAAACATAAAAGTAAATTAAAGCCAATATCTCAAAGTTTTGAAAAGATATTTGAGTCGAAAATTTTTACCAACTTTTATAAATTTTTTTTGTAGGTTTTTTTTTTTTTGTAAAAAAACTGTCAATTCGATTTTTTCAAACTTTAATTGCATGTTGACAACAAGATTTTTTGAAAGATAAAAGTAAATTAAAGCCAATAACTCATAGTTTTGAAAAGATATTCGAGTCGAAAATCAATTTTTACCAACTTTTATACATTTTTTTTAAGGTTTTTATTTTTTGTAAAAAAACTGTCAATTCGATTTTTCTCAACATTTTTCAATGTGTTTCTTATAAGATAAAATAAGCTTGAAGCCTAAATTTCAAGTATTTGAAAAGATATTTGAATCGATATTCAATTTTTACGAACTTTGAGTAATGTTTTTTTTTTTAGATTTTTATTTTTTATAAAAAAACTGTCAATTAGATTTTTCTCAAAATTTTGTCAGATGTCAAAAACATTATTCTTCGTTGCACAAAATTGTTTTAGAGATGAAATCATATTTCAGTTGTAAAATTTTGGAGGTGACAAATTTTTTTTTTCAGTTTTATTGACTTTTAAAAAAAACCGTTATATTGATTTTCTTCAAAAAATATACCTGTTTGGTATCATGTTACAATATAATATATAAAATTTAATTCAAGTCTCTAGCGTTTTTGGTTCGTAAGATATTTAGGGTTAACCAAAATTTTCACCTTTTTTTCAAACTGCTATCGTAAAAAAACCACCCACGCAATTTTCGTGAGAGCCCTTTCTGAATCTTTCTGCCTTATTATCTGTATAACAAAATTTATTTGAAGTCGATATCTCTTCTGGTTCTTGAGCTATGGACGACGAAAAAAACGTCGCGAACGTACGGACGTACGGACGTACAAACGTACGTACACACGCACGCACAGACATCTTTCTAAAAATCTTTTATTTTGACTCTAGGGACCTTGAAACGTCGAGAAATGTCAAAATTTTCAATTTGACAAATCGGAACCATTACAATAACTTCCTATGGGAAGTTAATAAAAGGCTGGGATGCGACCCCCACTGATAATTAACATCCCGTCTGTCGATTTGTCTTGCTTGAAAGTTTGTAGGTTTTCATGTCTTATTAAAAAAGCTATCAGTTGAACTATTTTTAAAAACTTCAAAATTACCAACAAAATTTTCCATGTAATAAAATAGTTTTATTTCGAAATCTGTTTTTGTTAACGATATTTTGGTCGAAAAACAATTGTAGTAGAATTTCTTAGAAGTTTTAATTTCTTATATAAATATATACAAATTGGATGAATGAAACTAATTTGAAGTAAATATCTTCTATTTTAGAAAAAATGTTCGTACTATTTTTTGTATATTTTTTTGTATGAAAAAAACGGACTGTTGGATTCTTTTAAAAAACTTACTGAATGTTGACAAATATATTTTCACGCATGCTTCCAGTGCATATCGAAAGCATACCTCAACATCTTTGCTCCCCATCACGGACAAAAAATTAAATGAATTTCTTCAAAATACAAAAAGGAATAAAGCGGCAGGTCAAGACCGAGTGCCATATGAGTTCCTTACGAAAGCCCCACAATCAGCAATAAATACATATGTATTAACTAAACTTTTCAATCGAATGCTCGAAAGTGGAAAATTGAAATCAGATTTCAAAAAAACTATTATTTTTCCAATTTATAAAAAAGGTGGTCAGAACATCGTCCAAAACTATAGAGGGATATCGTTTATGGACACTATTGCAAGAAGCTTTGCCGGAGTTCTATAACAAAACTACAGCAATGTGAAAAGGAATAAAGTATCCTAAATGAGTTCCAAGCTGGATTTCGAGAAGCTACAGCACTGATGATAATCTGTTTTAACTCTTCAATATCATAAAACTTCAAATGAATGACTACAAGAAAGGTTACTGTTTCTTCATTGACTTTAAAAGCGGCCGGCGCGGCGTTTACACTTTTATACAAACTGCAAATCTTAGGGATTTCTGAGAAACTCATCCGAATTATAAGAGATCTGTATGATAAAACAATAGCTGCGGTATGAGATTGGGAACAATTGTCAGACAGGTTTGAAACAACGATGGGTGTGAAACAAGGTTGCTTGTTGAGTCCACTATTTTTCGCACTCTATATTTTACTGATATCCATGCGTTCATAGGAGGGGGTATTTCGCTGAATGGAATGCAAATTCGATTGCTAATGTATGCGGATGACATTGTGCTAATAGCTGATAAGCCAGACATACTACAAGGAATGATAAATAAGATGGCAGAATACTGTCAACGGTGGAATCTTGTTATAAACCTGGAGAAATCGAAAGTGATGGTATTTAGAAAAAGAAGTGGCAGACTTAGCCAACAAGAAAATTGGAAGCTCAACGGAGCAACCATTGAAGTTGTTAGCAAATACAAGTACCTTGGTACGAGTATATGGCTAATTTCCGGACTAAGCCTAACTAACTAAGCACTTCAAAGAACGAGCTAAACAAGCTAGACAGAGCTTAAATTTTACGTGGAATCGGTTTATCATTAATAAAGATGTCAAATTAACTTCTAAGGTCGATATCTTCAACGCAGTTACCAGGCCTATTCTCGGTTATGGAGCACAAGTATGGGGGGACTTACAACATGATGAAGTGGAAAAGTTGCAAAAATACTTCTACAAAAAAGTACTGGGTTTGCCAAGTGTGACGCCTAACTATGTCTTGAACCTTGAATGCCAGTTGAAACCTGTCTTTGAGTACACGATGAGATGTCATATGTACTATGTGGGAAGAGTTCTCAGTGCTTACGCAAATAACAGGTTACCAACATTTTTAGCCAAGCTGATAATTGAAAAGAAGATTTTCTGGTTAAGGAGTTGGGAAAATAGCCTCAATCAAAAGGAAGATGTAGAACAGTTGGATGAGATCGTGACCAACTAAACTCTGTTCAAGCTGGTTGTGGATGGCGTAGCAGTTAAAATAATCGAGCGTGAGCACTTAGAGTCTCTGCAAAGAGCACAACAAACGAGAACACACAGCTTATACCATTTGCTTGATTATACTGCTGGTGAAGTATACGTCTCGGATGACTGGGATGTCTCCAAAATTCGCTGTATACTGAAAGCAAGAGCAGGGCTCATTATGCTCAATGGAACACGAAGGACAGAAACTGAAAATCTAAACTGTACTCTATGCAATTCAAACGAAGAAGAAACCCTTGTACATTTTGTGGGAACTTGCCCAATTTTAAGAAGTATTCGCCGAGAGACATTAGGAAGTGGTTCACTTGATATAACACTATAGTAGATTTCTTAAATGGAATAAAGGATTTGAGCTGCATCATCAAATACTTACAAATAGCACTGAATTATCGCCAACAACTCATAAATGAACAACTAGAATTTGAAACGTATCTTAATTATGTTTGCGCCCTGAAAATAATTATAAATCTTGGGAAGTTTTTAGAAAGTATTGTATTGATTGCGACAGACGACAAAAGTTGAACCTTTTTGTTTAAAGAAATAATAACACATTTGTTAAATTATTACTAATTCTATAAGAATTGAATCAAATCTTAAAAAATATAAAAAACAATTTAAAGTATGGATAAAGTGAAATAAACAACATTACTTACTTGCTTACTTACTTACAATATTTTCTGTGTTTGAAGCCAATATTTTAAATTTAATTTTAAAAAGATATTTGAGTCGAAAATCGTTTTTTCTAACTCTAATTAATTTTTTTTTAAGTTTTTATTGTTTGTAAGAAAAATCTCAATTCGGTTTTTCTAAATATTTCGCTGAATGTTGACAACAATAGTTTTTAAAATACAAAACTAGTTTATAGCCAATATCTCAAAGTTTTGAAAAGATATTAAAGTCGAAAATCAATTTTTACCAACTTTTGTTTAGGTTTTTATTTTTTGTAAAAAAAACTGAAAATACGATTTTTCTTAAAAATTTTCCCAATGTTGAAAACAATAATTTGTTATAAGATAAAATTAGTTGGAAGTCATAACCTCAAATTTTTTAAAAGATATTTGAGTCGAAAATCAATTTTTACCAACTTCTGTAAATTTTTATTTAGGTTTATAATTTTTTTGTAAATAAAACTGTCAAATCGATTATTCTCATAATTTTCCAACATGTTAAAACCGTAATTCTTGCTTACACAACTGTAAATAAATTCTTTTTGGTGACATATTTTTTCAGTTTTTTTGATTTAAAAAAAAAAACGTTAATTGGATTTTGTTCCAAAAATATATTTGTTTAGTATCGCTTTTCTTTCAGACATTGTGCCTCTTCTGTTTCAGACATCGTGGTTTTGGTTTTTAATTAAATTGGGTGGCGCAACAGTCCGAAGAGAACCAGGCCCTAGTGACTTACAACTGTCAACCATTCCTGTGTGCGAGTAATTGCAAGGATGGAGGGGACCTACAGTTTATATGCCGAATCCGACCGGCTAATTTGAGAAAGCACTTTTTCATGACAAGAATTACTCTGGAGAATTTGTCAATTCCTCTCAAGAGGCAGTACCCGTGAAAAAACTTTAGGTGGCCAATTCAGTTATCGAACCCAAGACCTCTGGCATGTTAGTCCAACGCACCAACCATCAGCCAAGGGTACTCCCGTGGTTTTGGTTGGTTTAATTAAAAAGCCAAAAAAAGGCTTTTTCAGAAAAACAAATCAGAACTTCATTATTTTGCAATGTTGGAGGCTAGAGTTTGAAGACACTTTGTACACTATAAACTACTATCATTCGAAAATAACAGTGTCTACGGATTATTTAAACAGTACAGGGTTATTCATTTTGCGGTTCCAAAAGTAAACGTTAATACAACACATATTAAATATTTTTTTTTTCATGATACTTCTTTTTTATTATAAAGTTTAAACCTTGATATAAGTGTGAAACACTACATAATTTGAATGACTACCACTCGATTTGCTGCAAGCATCGATTTTTTTAAGGTCATTTACGACCACTTTTTGACACATATTGGGCGATATCTCAGCCATAACTTAACGAATGACGGTTTTTTAGTGTTCAAGAGTTAAAGGTTTATCTGCATATACACGGCCTTTCGCGTAGCCCCACAAACAAAGTTCTTGGTGGCCAGTTGATATCGCCACGTTGACAAATTATGCCAGGCCAGGAATTGTCTCTTTCAATGAAGCCTTATTCGCTCGAGTTGTGTGGGATGGGGCACCTTCTAGTTGAAATCACGTATAACTATAACGCTACGAATTGACGGTTACAGTCGGTCCATCGTGGTTTTCAAAGAAGTTGTGTCCAATAACATCACCGGACCAAACAGCGTATCAAACAGTGACTTTTGTAAATGTAATGGCCTTTTTTCAATTACTTGAGGATTTTGTTCATTAACATACCCATCGAGCTTCATTTATTGGAAAAATTACCGTCCACCGCCTGTTGCACCCATTCGACGTATCTACGAGGTTCTTCAGTTGTTGTGTGAGTTGGACTTTGTATGGAATGTGCCCTAGGACAGTCCTAATTCCTGAGAACGACGAGGCAACACTTTCACTCACAGCAGCGATTTTTTCAGTGGAACAAGCAAAGCGATTATGCACAGACTCTACAATATCTGTACCAATCCAGACTCTTCAAATTTCATAACAATTTTGCCAATTGCTTGCGTGTTTGAACGATTATGTAAACCAAAATCTCCTCTTTATGCACGATAAATGGCTGTAGCAGAATCACCATTTTTGTAGTAGGTTTTAACAATTATTACTTTCAGCTGAGAAAAAAAATTGGTTCAATAATTTAGTTTGACAAATGTCGAATTCCAGCCCTACCCTTTTGAATGGATAACCCGTAAGCTTGAATTTTTTAAGAAAAAAGTTTTTATATACAAAAAATAAGTACGATTGTCCACTAATTTTGAATTGGATGATGTTCTTTTCAAAAAACATCATCCAATTTCGTAATTGGCCGAAAGCTTTTGAGCAGAAAACAACACAAAATTTGCAGGATTGTGAAAACATTTCAAAACTACGAAAATCGAAACACACAAGAAGTCACCGTTTGGCAAAATAATAAAAAAGGAGTTCTTTAGGACGCACACACCGCAAAATGACTGATTTAGTAGGCCAATAAGCTGTTTATCAAAATAAAGGTAGAGTCTAAATAAGCTTGTATTTTTTTAGTCAGATGGTCTGTCAATCACAAAGAGCATAAGTCCCTCTGTTATGTTTAAAATAAAAGACTACGAGAGTCCGGCAAATGAGCGAAGTGATGGTACGGTTGATTGCTCACTTAAACGTCAATGAAACATAACGTAAAATATACAAAGTGATCAAGAATATGGAATCTACAGGTATGAACATTTAATAAAGACTGTTAAATAATAAACAATGTGATGGTAAATATTAAAATATTATATTGCGGTCCTAGACAAATTTTTCTTTAAAATTCATGTTTACTCAGGCTTCCAAAAAAGTTCCGGTTGGTTCCGCTTTCTGTATATGATATTTTCATTAAGTCATTTGTTGACCGTTATTATTGTGAATTTTGAGAACTCAAATCAACTCATTGTGATACTATCTTCTTTTATTAATATGTAGGTAGTCGGAGTGATCGAAGTCACTCGAAATTGCATATAAGGAAAATGGATTTCAGTGCTACAAAACGAAATTTTTTATAAATTATCATAGAGTTTATGAACAATCAAAAGACAGTGCTTTACAAATTAAAAGTGTCCCTCAAAATCGTCTGATATCACAGGTGTAGATATGGAGATCATTAAAAGATTCGCCAACATCCTGAGCGTTTTATCGTGCGGATTCGATGTAAACCACGATAATTTCAAAAGTTATTGTCTTGAAACTGCAAAAATGTGTATCAGAGAGTATAAAATGAGTGCGCGGAGCTGATTAAGGAGTTGCCACGGAGCTAATTAAGGAGTTGCCACGCCCTGTTTATTTTCTGAAGATTTGCTGGAGACCAGCCAAAATTAATTTAAAAGTGTACGACTTTTCCATGCCAGAAAGACCTCCAGGATCCACACCAACACGGACATTGCCCACAGGATGCTCATAGCTTCCGATCCTCTATATGCGTCCAAGAAGAGGAGCCACAAAAAAAGAAGGAAGTCATATTCAAAGGAGGTTTTAGAAATGCTGCAAAATCAAATAGAAAATGACATCAATAGAAATGATGAGAAGGATAACGATGATGATTACCATCAACATGAAGATGATGATGATGATGACGAAGATGATTTATTGTTAACTGTTTCTATCTACTAAGGACCACATATAAATTATAATAGTTTAGAGAAATATGTTTTTTTTAGTGAAATATGCTTTGTTTTTCTTTTTCTAAATTCATATATTTTCTTTATTAAGTGAACGGTTCTATTTTATACAAAAAACTAAATTGGAATGCAAATATTGATGAAAGAGTCAAAAAGGCTACTGTAGCGCTTTTTACTTGTAAAAAGGCCATAGGATCAAAATGGGGCTTCTCCCCAAAAATAACCCACTTCGGTAATCAGGCCGATACTCATTTATGGAGCCGTCGTATGGTGGACCGCACTGGACAAGATGGTAAATCTAAATAAGCTCATCAAAGTCCAGCGGTCAGCAGGTATGTGCATCACAGGAGCACTTCGCTCAACACCAACCGCAGCACTGGAAGTGCTTTTAAACCTAACACCACTTGACATCTTCTCTAAAAAGGTGGCTGCCAACTCATGTGTAAGGCTTACAGCCACCTCTCAATGGACCAGTAACAAAACTGGACATACAACTATTCTAGACAATTTCAGATCTATTCCAGATCGCTTAGACTATACCACCCCAAAAATGGTATTTGGTAAAAGATTCTATGTGTCCATCCCTTCAAGATCCTCCTGGTAAGAATAGGGACCCCTGGAAGACGATGCGGTACACTTCTATACTGACGGTTCAAAGACCGATCACGGAGTTGGAAGTGGTATCTTTTCCGAACAACTGAATCTCAGTCTATCCTATAGACTTCCCAATCAATGTAGTGTATTCCAGGCCGAAGTAATGGCGATTAAAGAAGCACTATCCTGGCTCAAAGAAAACGTTATATCTTGTAAGGATATACGAATCTTCTCAGATAGCCAAGCCGCTCTTAAATCTCTAGCGTCTGTCTGCACAAACTCTCAAACAGTCCACGATTGTCGATCATCTCTGAAGGAGATGACGGAACAGTTTAACATTCACCTCATTTGGGTGCGGGCCACAGAGACATTCCGGGAAATTGCAAAGCCGATGAGCTCGCCAAAAACGGAACACTTCTGCCTTATGTTAGACAAAAACATCACATAGGAACACCACTTGCTACATGCAAATATCTTCTCAAGCAATATGCTCTAGAAACAACAAATGCTAGATGGTCACAAAGTACCACCTGCCTGGCAACCAAGCAAATATGGCCATGTATTGACTTAAAACGGTCAAAAAGCTTGATATCACTCAGCAGACAAAGTATAAGCTCTAGAATTGGAGTAATAAAGGGACACTGCCTCATAGGAAGACATGCTCTGAGGCTAGGGGTCTACACAAATGACTTCTGTAGAAGCTGCATGGACGAGGAGGAAGAGGAAACAGTCCAACACCTTCTATGTACATGTCCAGCACTCTCCATTAGAAGGAATTACTTTCTCGGTAATCCCTTCTTCGATAATACCAGTGAACTGGCAAATATTGACACAAAACGTCTCTCTAACTTTATTAAAAGTACAAAATGGTTTGTTTAAATTCATTACTCTCCCATGAGTAACCTCATTAGTGGTATCACAATGGACCCTTGAGGTCTACGTGTGTCAATGATATCTGGACAGCCACTCCAACCTAACCTAACCTATAATCGATTTTTTTCTAAAAATATATTTGTTTGGTATCGCGTTAGAATATATAATATACAATTTAATGCAAGTATCTAGCGTTATTGGTTCGTGAGATATTAAGGGTTAACTAAAATGTTCACTTTTTTTTTCAAATTGCTATATGGTAAAAAATCCACCCACTCAGTTTTCTTGAGAGCCATTCCTGTATTATTATATGTATGACAAAATCTATTTGAAGTCTATATCTCTACTCGTTCTTGAGCTTACGGACGTACGGACGCACGAACGCACGTACGTAGACACGCACGCACAAACATCTCTATATCTCTCTAAAAATATTTTATTTAGACTCTAGGGATGTTAAAACGTCGAGAAATGTCTAAATTTTCAATTCGACAAATCGGACCCATTACAATAACTTGGTATGGGAATTATTATTATTAAATAAAGAACAAGAATCTTCGTACAGTTAATTTTTTGCTTATTATCGTTGAAAAGGAACTAAACACTAGAGGACAACAAATTGTTAAACAACTACAAGGATCTCCTTTGTTCTTGATAACTTCCGGTAATCTGTGTCTCATCGAATTGACAAGCTTAGCGAATGGAAAAAATGTATTCCATTCGTTAAGTAGGATCCGATTTAGGTCATTCTTGTTGGCGATTGTATTCTGACGAATCTTTTTTTCTAGCTAATCCCACAGGCCACAGGTCCTCAATAGGTTTGAGATCTGGAGTCTGAGCCGGGTGTTTCACTTGCGTACTTACATTGGACAGCAACCATTTCTTTACCACCTTTGTCTTTGTATGTTTTGGATCATTGTATTGTTGAAAAGTAAGGTTGCTGCCAAGACCCAATTTTAGAGCACTTGAATGTGCTGCTGATTGGTCTCATTTCGTGAAACATTTCGTCCCTGAATTGTTGGGGGGTCGTATAATTCTTTAGTCTAGCGATGTTGACTCGTGTCATTCCGTTGGATCTTGGAACTAAGTGGTGGTCACGGGCAGGTCCGATTCAGGCGCCTCTTCTGCATCGCACATCGTGGTTTTGGTTGGTTAATTTAAAAAGCCAAAATTCTGGCAAACAAAGGCTTTTTCAGAAAAGAATTCAGAACTTCACTATTTTGCACACTATAAACTACTATAATTCGAAAATAACAGCGTCTTCGGTTTATTAAAACAGTACAGATTTATTCATTTTGCGATTCCAAAAGTAAACGTAAATAAAACACATATTAACTATAAAGCTCATAACGCTCCGAATTGACGGTAACAGTCGTTCCATCGTGGTTTTTGGAAGAAGAAGGGGTTCAATAACACCTCCAGACCAAAGATCGCATCAAACAGAGACTTTTTGTGGATGTAATGGCCTCTCTTCAATTAATTGAGGATTTTGTTTATTAACATACCCACCGAGTGATAACTGTGCTACATCACGTAAGAAGTCTCAGTTTGGCAATTTTTTTTTTTTATATATTATACGCGCACTCAAGGGGATATGAATACCCTTATCATGATAAATCACAGTGCGAGCAATTAAGAAGGGAGGATAGGATTAGAAAGGAGATACCGATGCACATTGGTTTTGAATGTGTGCATATTGTAATGAGTGGGAAACATTGAGTCTGGTAAAGCATTCCACATTCGTGTGGTGCGACTGAAGAAAGAATCTCTGTACTTTACAGAGTTATACAGAACGCATAAACAAATTTTACAACATAGTCATTATTGTCCGCTTAATTATTATTAATACTTTTTTTAAATGTTTTGCCACGACTTGTTATTTTCACTTCTAAAATAATATATCATGTTCTTGATCATCTGTTGAAAAAATTGTTTTAACTTCTATTGTTTTCGACAATAAATTCAAAGACACAATTTCAGCAGATCTCAGCCGAATTTCTACCAGAAAATTGTTTATTATTTGTATACAATCAACCAACCGTATCAACGCATAATTTTCACTTCATAGCAAATTTATTTATTTATTTATTATTTATTCATCAAGCAGAGACACAGCTCTTAAAGACTACTTAAAAATATTTAACAATATAGGTAAAAATATAACAAAATAAGTACATAAATACTAAATACTAACCACCGAGATTGAGACTTAGTAACAACCTTTTTTTAGAACAATATAAATTAAAATCTATGACATTACATAAAGAGTTAGCTTGTCTGAAACAGCGAGTTAAGGGTTCATTGGTTCCATAGTTAACCCTATGAAAAGGAACATAAAATAAACGATTATTTCGTAAAGTACGATTTGGAACGTGAAAACCCACTAACGAACGTAAATTAGGGCAATTGATTTTATAATTAATTAAATCGCTTACAAACATGACAATAAAATATTTACGGTGGGTTTCCAAGGATTTAATGCCTAATAACAGACAACTTGTTTTATATGATGGCATGTCGATGGCAATCTTTTTTTTCTGAAAACTTGGACAGAGCAAACCTATTTATTTCGTAGGAAAACAATATTGGAGACATACCACGGTAAAACATCATACTATGACATTTAAATGTGGATGTAAAAATTGGTATTTGTCACCTAATCGGTGGCTATTGGAAGACTTTTGACGGTTCGGCCAATATTGGAAGATCTTCCAATTGTGTATACTTAACTTAAAAAAAAAAACACTTTTTAAATGATAGGCTGATAATAAATGGAGGAGGCACGATAAATGGCTGTCGTAGAATCACCATTTTTGTAGTAGTTTTTAACAATTATTACTTTCAACTGACAAAAAAAATTGGTTCAATACCTTAGTTTGACAAATGTCGAATTCCAGCCCTACACTTTTGAATGGATAACCCGTAAGCTTGAATTTTTAAGAGAAAAGTTTTTATATACAAAAAATAAGTACGATTGTCCACTAATTGGAAATTGGAGGTCCTTTTCAAAAAACATCATCCAATATTTGTAATTGGGAGAAAGTTTTTGAGCAGGAAACACCAACAAAAGGTTTGCAGGATTTTGAAAGAATTTCAAAACTAAAAAAAAAACGAAAGACACTATGAAGTCATCGTTTGGCAAAATAACAAAAAATGAGTTCTATAGGTTAGGTTAACGTGGTTGTAGATTAGATTCCAAACACTTAGGCCAAAAGAAAGGTGCATTGTGATACCACATGAATCTAGAGAATTACTTCTTACTAGTGGAACCATTTTGAGCTTTTTATAAAGCGAAGAAGATATTTGATATCCTTTTTAGCTAGTTCACTGGGATTATCAAAAGAGTAGTCCGCCAGATGAAGTTTGCGTCTGAGTGAAAGAGCAGGGCAAGTGCAGAGGAGGTAAGAGATTGTTTCCTCTTCTTCTTCGTCCATACAGCTCCTACAGAAGTCATTTGAGGCTACACCAAGTCGTATTGCGTGTCTGCCTATAAGACAGTGTCCCGTAAGGACACCTATTAGGGAGCTTATATGAAGTCTGCTTTGGAATAACAAGTCTTTAGAGCGCTTTGGTCCAGTGAAGGCCATATTAGTTTTGTGGCTGCGCATGTTGGTAAGCTGTGCCACCTAGAATTTGCTATCGCAAAAGCTGTTTCTTTTAGCATGAGTTTACATGTAGCTATCGGTATACCTATCTCCTCCCTTTCAGGTGAAATAGACTTGACGGTTCCATTTTCAGCGAGTTCATCGGCTCTACAATTTCCGTGATGTCTCTGTGGCCCGGCGCTCAACATAGGTGAATGTTAAATTGCTGCGCGATCTCCATAAGAGACGATCGAAAATCGAGGGCCGTTTGAGATTTGGTTGAGACACCATCAAGAGATTTAATAGCAGCCTAACTGTCAGAGAAGATGCGGATATCAGAAGTTGATATCACGTTTTTTCTTAGAGTTTTATAGGAAGCATGAACAAATTTTACAACACTGTTGTCCGCTTCATTATTGTTCCACTTTTTACATGTACTTTATACCTACCAGAAAATTGTCTAACATTTGTATAAAATCAACCAACCGTATCAACGCACCATTTTCATTTCATAGCAAATTGGTATTTGTCACCTAATTGGAAGACTTTTGGCAGATCAGCCAATATTGGAAGATCTTCCAATTGCGTATATTCAACTTAAAAAACAATTTTTAATTGTTAACGGACGAGGCATAGTTATTATTACAATTTCAACTATCACCAGTTACGAAAGAAGCAGCATCTAGCTGAGGTCATGCGAACTTAAATTCAAAATTCACACACTTCTTTAATTCATTCCTTCATAATTTCTCAGACTATTAAATCAAATACTGCTTTTTAGGCCAAGGCCTTGCTATTGTACCTTAAAAATATTCAAAATAAATGAATTAGACGACGAAATTTTGTTTGTAATGAAGTTTATTTTATTAGCTCTTCTTTTTTTCACATGATAAATATTGTTAATCCAAACATAAAATTTTTTTGTTTGCTTCAAAATTGTAACTGTATTTTATTTTTGTATTTAAATAATTTCTTTTTATAAGCTTGTTTTTTTTTTATAGATAATCGCAAACAGAAGACATAGTTTAATTCTTAAAATACCTAAAAGCTAAACTACACACAAGCGTTGCATTTAAAAAGAATACAAAATTTTAATATGCTCACGCTTTTCAAATTGAACAAGACATGACGAAATACTACTTGTATATTCTTGTCAAACTAATTTTAATTTTTTAGATTAAACAAAAGAGGATCAATTATTGTGTACGTGTATGTATGTATGTATTTTAAAACTCTCTGCGATGATACTTGTCTGGGTCAAAGTATGAAGTAACTACAACGCGATCACTGAACTTACGACCAGTAAGTGCTTGCTGTGCCTTTTGGCAGTCCACCACTGAGTTGAATTCGACAAATACCTTGCCACAACCAGGCACATCGACTCCTTCTATCGGTCGAGGTATTTCAACACTGCGAACAACACCATATTTGTTGCATTCTTCCTTGATGTCCTCTAGAATATCTTCGTATTCATCTTCGTCACGCAATTCATCTGGTGTAACCATGTTCAGGAGACACAGTACCTCAGTTGGTGGACCTGATGTTCCAACCATTGACATTCCAGGTACCTATGAATAAGAAAAAAGACCAAATTGATTATCTTCATAAAATAGATCAGAGAGGTTATAACTTACTTGAATTTGTACAGGAGCAACGGTTCCACCCATTTGTGAGTTCTTAGCTCCCACACTGGCCCTTTGAACAATCAATTTCTTGTCACCCAATTGCATTCCATTTAATCCAGCAATAGCCTGATTTTTAATTAAATATTTTGAATTATTATAAAATTTACCAAAAAAAAGAAATCAAACGCTACAACTCACTTGATCTGTTATGCTATAGTCCACGTATTCTGCAAAAGCATAGCCCTTACTTAAACCTGTTGCGGCATCTTTAACCAGATTGAAGGCTCGTAATTGTCCAAAAGAAAGTAAAAGCTCTTTGACCTGTTGAAATGTTATAGAACCACAAACGTAAGTAATTGTTGAATACGAAATTTCGTAAATAAGAAATTAATTGATTTAATTAAAATACATTCTTTTAACAGGGAACTAATGGATATTGTTCTTTTTTCCTTTGCAGATTTCCTAATCAATTTTATTTTTCGGGCGTTTGATGTGCATTTAATATGGTGTCTTTGCTTAACAGATAATACATTGTACTTACAACACAGACATGAACAAATGAAAGCCTGCTCTAAAGAAAATCTATTTTTTTGCCTCCTGGTTGTTTCCAATCTTATCCTAATTCGGCTGTTGGATTCAACTTCGGTGCAGTGTCATTTTTTAACTTTTCAATAGCGTAAACATTTTAAATAAACTAAACATATTCTTCATGTGGCTCCTGAGGAAGGTTTAGGTTTATAATTTTTTGAGGTTTTAATTACAAAGTTTTAACTGCTAAAGGTTCGAAAAAATATCAAAGCTGTCTAGGAGATTTCATCTTAAATGCTTTCTTATCCGTTAGATACAAAGGATGATTTTTTAGCTACACACACTTCACTGTCAAACATCTTTAGTTTGGTCTAAAATTTAACTATGAACCGTCTTAAAAACGAACAACGCTTGCAAATTATTGAATTTTATTATCAAAATGCGTGCTCTGTTAAGAAAGTTTAATCGACTCACTGAAGCGGCTATTCGGGCTATTGTGACTAAATTTCGCGCCAAATTTACTTTGTCGGACATTAAATCACCAACACGCTTACGTATAGTGCGAAGGATTTAGGTGTGATGCCTTTTAAAATACTGCAATGTACAATTTTGGGTGAATGAGCTCTTGGAAAGTTGGCCGAAGATCCACTATTTTACTGAAAAATTGTGTTTAGCGACGAAGCTCATTTTTGGCTCAATGCGTATCAATGCATCCACAAAAATTCACAGTTTGGTACGGTGGCATCACTGGACCGTACTTCTTCAAAGAGTCTTCGAATCGTAACGTAACTGTGAACGGTGAGCTCTACCGTGAGATGATATCCAACTTTTTTTTGCCCAAAATGCAAGAGCTTGCCTTGCATGACATGTGGTTTCAACAAGACGGTGCCACATGCCACACAGCGTGTGCAACAATGGACTTTTTGAGAGGTGAGTTCGTTATACATTTTATTTCATGTTGGAGGCCGGTCAATTGGCCGCCTAGATCGTGCGATTTAACGCCTTTGGACTATTTTTTGGGGCTATGTTAAAGCTCATGTCTATACAGACAAGCCCCCTTTAATTGACGAATTGAAGCATTCATTCGTGAGATACCGGCCGAAATATTGGAAAAATTGGACTAAGCGGATGAACCATTTGGGCCATCAATTACATGAAATAATCTGCAATTATATGGACCGTTCTATCGATTCAAATAAAGATTATATACACTTTTCTGAATTGTATGTGTTTTTTTATTAAACTTTCCTATAGCTTACAAATAATCACCCTTTATAACCTAATTAATAATTATGAAGTGATACATAAGTGTAAAGCAAGTTATAGAGTACGGTTGCTCCCGGCTAACGTTAAATTTGTATCCTAAACTGTACCATATGATTACAAATCTAACATAAAAAGATAAACAAAACAAAAAATGGCTAACATAACACTCAACTTAAAACAAACAACATCCCTCTTAAATAATATTTAATTTAGGACAAGCAGAATCATTTTGCAATCTTCATAAATTATCTTATTTGCGAAATATTTTGTATTCGTTCTTTTCAGTATTTAACAGCAGAATCTCAAATTTTGCCTATTAAATCGTTCAAAGCAGTTTGAAGTTTCTTTTTTAAATAGAGCTTTCTGTAGTCACTGGCGGTATCGTCTACAAATAGGATTCCATTAGGACCATCACTCGAATAACCGAATGGAAAATTATATAAATAAATGTTAAACATAAGGGACCCAATATTGATCCCTTTAGAATTCGTGATATTATTTGAAAGGATCTGACTGTTCAGTTTTATCACATATTGATGACAATCGGTATTCATGAAAACTTAGAACACAAATTTTGGAAAGCATTTTTGATAGATTGCAAGATATTGAGACATCTGTGCCAACAAAATTTCCTCCAGTAATTTTATAGATTTCTCCAAAAGATTACCGTAAACATAATTTTCTGCTAAAAATGTTATGAACTGAAAACTTTCCCTTCATTGGATGTACTTAATCTTGTACTGTTAGAAGGAAGAATTTCCATCATCGCATGTAAAAATTTTAGCTGTGCTCATCCAATTTATGGAAGATTTTGCGGAAGGATCTTGATTTGAGGGCTTACAAAATCCAACTGGTGCTAGAATAGAGGTGGAACAATCATCAAACGCGTCGCACGTTTGGTGAATGGGCCCAAACCGTTTTTCACAAGAAAATGTTGTTCAGCGTTTGGAGTGAATGAACTGGAGTATCTGGAGCCATTAAATTCTCAAAAGGTTGCCAAAATTGTTTTCCAACTAAGACAACGTTTTTGGAAAGTTGACTGGAAAGTTAGCCAAGAAAAATCTCAACTATTAAGTCAAGTCCACTTGAGTCGAAATGACAGTTGATCATGTTTTTTAATTAAACTTTTTTTTTTATAATTTACAAGCACTCAAGGGGTTAGTGGTACCCTTTATATGTTTATATTTAAACACATTGCGAGCATTAGGAAAATAGGGAACGGCTTTAGGAGGAGATACCGGTGCACATTGGCCTTAAAGTTCTGAACACAAAAATGGGAGGGAAAAACAGAGTTGGCCAAAGAATTCCACATTCTTAATGTGCGATTTAAGAAAGAATCTCTATACTTGACAGTTTGCCGAAAATGAGCTCAAGAGTAAACTGTTGAGCGTTCTTAGAAGTGCGAGTATTACGGCTGAATCGTTTAAGGTGTGGAATGCAACTGGCTAATTCCATAGAACATTATTTGTAAAAATATCGATAAAACAACGAAAGGTATGAAACATTGCGGCGGTGTTCTAGCGATGTTAATGTTTCTAGTTCTATCGCCTATCATTTTGAAGCCTTTTTTTAGGGGCACCTGCCCAGATATGCGAATTATATTCAAGCTTTGGACGGATGAAGGCTTTGTAAATTACAGCCAGATCTTGCAACGTCGGAGAAATCCTAAGCACCTGGCAGCATTTTTGGCAATATCAAATATATGATCATTCCATAAAAGGTGATGTGTGATACACATACCGAGTCCTAACAGTTGATTAGTTTCCTGGATGCAAGTCCCACTCAAAAATAGAGGCATCAAGGGTGTGTAACGCTTTAACGACAGAAGAAAGCACTGAGTTTTCGAAGCACGGTTTCTGACTCCCCATTGGACAATGCTGTCAAGATCAGAATTTAATGAGCTTATCATACGCTGCCCTTTAAGTTCCACATCCGAAGGACAAGGATTTGATGCAAGTCCCACTCAAAAATAGAGGCATCAAGGGTGTGTAACGCTTTAACGACAGAAGAAAGCACTGAGTTTTCGAAGCACGGTTTCTGACTCCCCATTGGACAATGCTGTCAAGATCAGAATTTAATGAGCTTATCATACGCTGCCCTTTAAGTTCCACATCCGAAGGACAAGGATTTGAATCTAGAAACGAGTATGAGAAGCTGAGGGTACTGTCGTCGGCGAAACAGTTTAATGGATTAGAAGTGGCAGACATAAGATCATTTATGAATATAAGGAAGAGGGTCGGAGACAAAACGGAGCCCTGGGGAACACCATCATTTATTTTATGAATTTCAGTCTTAGAACCATCCAGTACAACTTGTATTGAACAGTTAGAAAGGTAATTTCTAATCCAACAAAGAAGAGATTCATCAATACCAAAAGCACGCATTTTCGATAAGAGAGCTTGGTGCCAAACTCTATCAAATGCTTTTGAAATATCAAGTGCAATAAACTTACTTTCTCCAAAACGATGTAAAGATTTGTTCCACTGTTCGGTGAGATAACCCATGAGATAACCAATGGGTCATTAAGAAGCTTCCGTTCTTCGAGATATTTCTTAAGCTGATAATTAATCATCGTTTCCATGACCTTGGAATGAAGATGACGTGAGTACTATTGGACGATAGGAAGAGGGAGAGGAGGATTCGACTTTTTTAGGGACAGGCTGGACAAATGCTATTTTCCATCCGCTCGGAAAGAGACATGTAGAGTAGGAAAGATGGAAAAGTTTACGCAGTGGTTTTGCCAGCGATGAAGAACACCTTTAGAACAATTGCTAACCCTACCAGCGGATTTGTGTATGTAAAGGTCTTTCAGTACTCTTGCAACTGCGCGAGTGCGAAAGATTTCTCCCATAGAATCACTCACGTTCTCAAGAACAGGAGGACTCATGACACCTTCCAGTACCGTCGAATTAACAGCAAACTGTGCTGCGAGAAAATTGGCTTTATCAATCGAGCTTACATATGGTGTGTCATTGTGGACGAGCGTTGGAACCGAGGATGACGTGGTGTTTAGAACCTTTTTTTACAAATGACCAGAAATGTTTACTACCTTTGGGACATTGTAGTATATTTTGCCTTAATTTCTGATCATTCAAAAATTTGGATCGTCGAATATGACCATTACAGGTCTTTCTAGCTTGTTTGAAAATATTTCGGTTTTCCTCAGACGGGTTGGCTTTATAACAACGGAAACTTACATCTCTGAACCTAATAACCTCTTTACAGCTCGAATCAAACCATGAGTTCTCTTTGGGCCTGATAGATTTTACCCTATTCGGGATAAAATTTCTCATTCCACTAAGAATTAAATTTGTAACCAAATCTGCTCTGGAATCCTCGTCACTATCGAGGAAGCATAGTAAACATTTAAAGTTCCTGAAGAACGATCTCAATCCCAGTTGGCTTTCTCATATTGCCAAACAGTTCTCATAGGAGTTTTTTTTTTAACTGGGATAAAAAAGCTGAACTTTATTACTTTGTGCCTTACTTATTTTCTACACAATTCTTTGTTTTGTATAAAAGGGTTCCTTGTCAAATTGTTAAACGATAAAGTAGTATTTTTTTTAAATACAAATTACAGGTCGTTTTTGGTAGTTTTTGCACGTTCAACTGAAGGTAAAGGTTAGTTCTTTAATTGAAATGCATGACACTTGTAAGACTAACTAGTTTCCTTAAACGTTAAAAGAACACAGTTGGCTGCACCTGCCCAGTCAAAGATATCGATATCCAACGAAGAAATCAATTTATTGAAGAAAACCACTTGGTGAGATCATTATTCTGCGTGAGAACTAGGGCCTAGTGACTGAAAACTCTCAACCATTCCTGTGTGCGAGTACTGTTGTCAGGGATCGAAGGGACCTACACTTTTAAGTCAAATCCGAACGGCAAATTTGAGAATTCCTCGCAAGAGGCAGTACCCGTGAAAAAAAACTTTAGATGTCATAGGCTGGGATCGAACCCAAAACCTCCCGCATGACAGTCCATCGCACTAACCATCATGCCACGGTTTCGATAGGTTTCGACACAACCATCTTTACTGACGGCTCAAAAATGGAGTGCGGAGTTGGTTCTGGGATCTTGAGTCCCTATATGTAGCCAAATCCTTTAGGCTTCCTGACTTTGCTAGCGTTTTTCAGGCTGAACTGCTGGCAATAAGGGAACCAAAACCGAAATGTGGCTATCTTTACAGACAGTCAGGCAGCTGTCAAAGCCATTAACTTGCAATGTCGCGAACCTGAATATTAACCTCGGTGTCACCCTGATCTGGGTTCCGGGCCATAGTGGTATCGTGGGAAATGAACGGGCTGACGAGCTAGCTAGGCAAGGATCGGCCCTTCATAGCTCACTTGCGGAAATGGTTAACATTCCTCTTGGTGCTATGAAGGGTAAAATCTTTTCTATCTACCAAACTGAATCAAACCGAATGTGGAGCAATTTACCCAACTGCATTATATCTAGGAAGATATGGCCCACCTATAACAAAACCCGTACAAACGATCTTCTATACAGGCCAAGGCAAGACAGCCAGCATTGTTGCGGTTTGTACCGAACATTGACCTATAGGACTTCATGCAGAGAAGTTGGGTATCTCTAACAACACCTTTTGCCGTAGCTGTAGTGACCAAAGAGAAAGTGAAACCATAATCCATTTCCTCTGCAAATGTCCTGCTTTGGCAAACACCAGAATGAAATGTTTTGGAAAACCATTCTTTGAAGAACTCGATGAGCTATCTGAGACAAAATTAGGGACCTAAACTTTTTTCTCAATGCGACAAAATGGCTCTAACATTATCGCTCTGAAGCTTCTCTATCAATCTATCCCTTTCAATCAAAGGTCAAACAAGTTTTTAGTATCAAAACGGCGCACTACAGCGCTAATTGGATCTCAGGCTTGGTTGCCTTGAGATCACCATTTCTACCTACCTACCTATTCGGCCTATTATTATTTCTGACATACAAACTCAAAAAGTGGTTGAAAATTGGGCCTCTCGACCACCGAAATCATAATGGTAAACTTTTATCTTTGTAATAAAACTAAATTCTTGATCATAATACAAAATAACATGTGTTTTATTTTTTCGTGAAAACCCGACACGTCTACAAAACACCCGTTATCATATTTGTTTTTTACAACGATGAGTTTATAGTACAAAATAATGAGCAATAGGTAGAACAAAGTGCCCATTCTTTTTTTGAATCAGTTAATTTTAACCAATTAAAGGTTCCCCAAACAATTCATCACAGACATTCTTTTGTTCATCATAGTTTTACATTTTTGTTTGTAGAGATTTAGATAATTCCGCAAAAATAATATTTTTTCTTTTTAAATGCGACTTCAAATATGGAATAACGCCAAACTAGAATGAGCCAACTATTAAGCTAAAGTGTTCTTACTTATTTACCTACATCTTTCAGTTATTAAAAATCATCTCCGTATTTTCATTTGTTTTTCTAATCTTATCTGTTAAGCAAAGACACCAAAAATTAAGCATTATCCGACTTGTGTAGCAACTTTACTCACCGTTTACACCCTCATATTGTTTTTAGTTTTGTTTATTTTTGTCCTCTTTTCTACATAATTTCAAAATCCCTCGCGTAGCTAATAAAAAAAACACAACGGTTAAGCTATCCTAAATAATTCGATGGCTTTTCCTGAAACTTACAGCAACATACAAAATTTAATGTAGCAGATGTTTTGTTTTTTGTTTTGTTGAGGGCTTGAATTGTTATACATTTTATTATGTTGTTACTCAAAGAATTACAAAAAAAAATACTGCGGGTTGGCTGAAATTGTTTTTGTTTTGTTTAATTTATTTATTTTTAACTTGCCTTGTTGCGGTTTAGTTTTATGCATATTTTCTGGTTGAAGAATCAATCTTTAAAACAGCATTATATTGTGTACTATGGTTACAACGCATAAAACAGGGGAAGGAAGAGCATCGCGCAACCTAAGCTACAACAACACAATGAAACAATTAATATCAGTATCGTTTGAATTTTTTTGGTTTTGATTTTAAAATTAAATATTGTTTACTTTTTTTTTTTTGATGCTGTAAAATAGAAAATAATAAAACAATTCCTGAAACAAGTTGCTGAAAAATTAAACAGCTGCAAAAAAGAAAAGAGTATGTTTTTTTACCGTTTTAGTTTTGTTCTTTTTTGTTTTTATCTGTTATAATTATTGTATCTTGGAACCTGTAAACCGCTAAAGAAAACATAAGACATACATGATTCGAATTTCCAAATCAGATGAAGTCAAAACGGAATTATTTCTTATTTTATCTCCGTGGCGTGTTATAATAAACTCATTTGCGCGTCCTAGTTTTACATAGCTGCTGCCTGCTGCTAGGAATACTAATGTGTAATGAATGCGAAGCAATCAATTTTTAGCTTGTTCTCGATATATTCCGAATGTATGGTTATATCAATAGCAAAACATAAATTAAGATACTTACTTATCCTTGAGAGACAAGTTTTGATTTGTATGGTTTTAAAATACACAAATAATCCGAGTCTAATGAATCTTAAAACAAAGTAAAGTATTATAAACGTTTGGATCACTAAATGACCAAGACATTATTAGGATGGTTTAAACAAATGTATATATTTAAGATATTCCATTTTTTATGTGGAAGTTTCTTAACTTAAAATTTCATCTTAATTCATTTTGGTTTTCTGAAAACCGATCAAAATATTGTTCTGTTCAAAAAAAGAAGTAAAAGACGTTTAAGAATACATTTCCATTGGTTTTGCTATTGATACACACTGTACCAGTAAATTAAAACCAAACCACGTTTTATAGCCCTAATTTATTTATTCTAGTTTTTTGTCTTCCAATTCTTGGTGTCATTGAAAATGAAAGATCGTCGAATATAAATCTCCATTAAGTACCAATTTTAGACTATTTACTTCTTGCATTACTCAAACTCAAACCGATCGTTGACTGAATTTAAATATTTTCGACATTGATTGCTTCACATTTTTTTACAAAAGTATTCTGAATAAAATAAACAACATATCACCCTGAAAACAAGAAGAACCTCTTCTAACAACAATTTCCGCCAATCTTTGCTTTGATCTAGTTAACACCGATGAATCGACTGCTATACACAAACAGAATAAAATAATATTCAAATCGGAAGTAAACATTATTTTTTAATGGAAAATCAAATCCCTGATGAAAGGAAATTATAAGAATAGTAATTATTCCAAATTTGAAGAAAACATTTCTGGCCCTGGGTTCGTTTTACTATGGTTCTATTTTTATATCATGAAACGTTGGAAAAATGTAGTCAACTCCACCTTAAGTTTGATTTTATTGTGTTCAAAGTAGAAAAATACTACTTAGAAAAGGATGGTAGAATTTTAACTGAAACAGACATTTTGAATTGCCATTTGTCAAAACATATTAGTACCCCACTATATAAAAGGGAATATCTTTACCAATGACGGATCCGGGGGGAGGGTAGTTAACGTTGGGCTCATGACTCCCTTTAGACCAAGAACACAATATGAATCGGAAATCCAGGCCTATTCCAATTGCGCCACTCAAATTCATCACCTTTTATTCAATGGAAGATCCGGTTATAAAGCTTATACAGTTTAGTTAAATAAGCAAACATTTCATCTACAAGTTTGTTAGTAAATAAACGATTTTCACTTAAAATTGGTTTGTCGACCAAAAACAACTGAAATCTTTGTAATAATCTTAAAGAAAAATTTGGTTCAATTTGTATTTGATAGATACCCCAAATCCTATACAATGCCAAGCAGGGGTGTTGCAGGGGTAGCATGCCCCAGTAATATATTTCGCTGTTAGTAGGTCGTACAATCTATTCAATAAAACTTGTCTTGGCCGTGTACAGTGGCAAGAGAAAAATAAAGGGTCATTTTTTAGCTATTATCTTATTGGAAACACTGGTTTAAACAGCTGACAAACGTTTCGTGTTTTGTTTCACTGTCGAAAATCTTCAGTTTAGTCTATAATTTAACCATGAATCGTCTTACAAACGAACAACGCTTGCAAATTATTGAATTTTATTATCAAATGCTCTCTTAAGAAAGTCCAGAATTGTTTTGTTGGAAGTTGTCATAAATCATCATATATGTATATATATTCTAATTGAATTAAAATATTTGTTTTATAAATAAAAGATTATTAACAATTTTAAGGGAAGAACGAAACTTTCTAACATTTCTCCGAAGTTCTCGGTTTGAGGATTCTCTTATTCCTCTGCTAACAATTGGAATAAGAAGTCCAATGCTGTCCTTTTCAAAAAAAAATTACACAAATTAAACAATTAGTAATTCTATTTAGGGGATTTGATTAAACACATTTTATGCATCAAAACAATTTATCCTAAACTCTCAAGGATTGGCCGAACACATTCAAAGGTCCAAAAATACGTTACAAATATTGGTAAGAAGGTACGTCCCTAAAGAAAGAGGACGAACAAAAATCTTTTCTCAGCAAGACAAATGAGTCATTTTAAGAAAATTCAGAGATAACCCCAAAACGAGTGTACCAAACTTGGCGGCCGAAATGACGACACTTATTGAAAGACTAATTTCGTCGCATTCTTCTGAAGAATCATTTAAACGGCAAGGTTGCTCGGAAAAAAAAAACTCTTACATATTTCCAAAATTAATAAGCGAGAACGCCTTGAGTTCCCTAAAAAGCCCCTCAACATATCCCAACGTTTCTGGAACGATGTTTTGTTCTCGGACAAGACCAAAATTAACTTATTAGGGTCTGACGGAAAGCAAATTGTTTGGAGAAAGTCCAATAATCAGTTCAAAACAGAGAATTTGCTTGCTACTGTTAAGCATTTGGGAGGAAATGTTATGTTATGGGGCCAATGGTGGCAAAAGTGACTGGGAACTTTAAATTTATTGACACAATCATGGACAAGTGGACATTTTTCGACGTTCTAAAAAAAAATATTTGACAGTCTGCAGATAAACTGAATTTATCAGAGACCGTGCACTTCCATCTGCTTTCTCAAACTAGCCGTTCGGATTCGGCATTAAACTGTAGGTCCCTTCCATTCCTGACAACAGTACTCGCACACAGGAATGGTTGAGAGTTGTAAGTCACTAGGCCCTGGTTCACAACGGACTGTTGCGCCACCCCATTTGATTTTTTGTGCACTTCCATCAAGATAACTATTTAAAATACACATTAATTGTTGTGAAGGAATGGTTGCTGTATAATTCCATAAACCAGCTCAAGACCCCACCTTAGTCACCGGACCTCAATCCCATCCAAAATTTGTGGGAACAAAATAAAGAGAAGGTTGCAGAATTGCAACCCAACCAACAAAAGTCAATTGAAAGGGAAGATCACAGAAATTTGGGAAAATATACCCCCGTCTTTTACTAACAAATTCTTGAATCAATGCCGCTGCGACTATAAGCTATCATACGGCTAAAGGTGGCCATACAAAATATTAAAATTTAAATTTGACCACTAATTAACATTTTTTTATGCTTTGAATTTCAAGTGTTCGCTTAATTTTGTGCCATGAATTTCATGATTTTTTTTAAATTTTGGATTAATTGTTTTTCCTCTTGTTTATTTAACATAAAATATTAACAAAAAACATAACATTTGAAACATTTAAAACAACAAAACATTTTTTTTTTTGCTGGTGTACGCTCAATTTTGAAAGTAACTGTATATTTTATGTTTTATTTACTTTACAGAACAAATAAAAACATAAGAGCTTATACAAATTCTAACAATCAACTGAATTTTGTATTTACTGATGTGATATTATATGTCAGCAGCTTTAATTTCACTTGAGGTGATTTCGAAAAGTGTCCGAAGTTATGGAATCGATCGAATGGTACAAACCTGAGAATAATTTTACTCGGTTTTCAATTGAGATTTTATTTTTATTTTACTCATTTTGGAAACATTTTTAAAAAGATATTAGAGTGACAAAATTAGTTTTTACCAACTCTTAATATTTTCCTTTTTTGCAACAATCCTTGAGGCAATTTTTACCAGCTGTCTTTACCTGGTCCATGTTCCCTCGGCATGGAGAGAAGTTAATGTTGTTTTTATACCTAAAGCAGGTAAATGCTCCTAAGTCAATCCTAAAGATCTACGACCTATAAGTCTATCATCATTCCTTCTTAAGACCCTGGAAGGATTGATTGATATCCATTTAAGGGCACGTATCGATACAAGACTTCTGTCTTCGTCTCAACATGCCTACTGTAAAGGTAAATCGATGGAATCAGCGTCTTAATATCCTAAAAGAACATTTACAAAATGCCTTAGACAGACTAATACTTTGGGCTGATCGGTGTGGACTAGGTGTTAACCCACACAAAACCGATCTGGTGTTATTTTCGAGGAGATACAAAATTCCATTTGTCAACCCCCCTTATATTAAAGGAATCCAATTAAAATTCTCAGACGAGGCTAAATACCTGGGTCTTGTCTTAGACAAAAAATTAAATTGGAAACGCAACGTACAGGAAAGAGTCAAAAAGCTACTGCAGCTCTCTTATCTTGCAAAAAAGCTATTGGTAATAAATGGGGTTTACAACCCAGAATAACGCCTTGGCTATACAAAACGGTAATCAGACCTATTTTAATGTACGGTGTGGCAGTATGGTGGACTGCTTTAGAGAAAGGTATAAACAGGGATAAGTTAAATAAAGTCCAACGTTGAGCTTGCCTATGTATAAGCGGATCGCTTCGCATGACCCCATCTGCAGCACTGGACACCTTGCTCTACCTCAACCTCTTGACATATTTAGCAAACAAATAGCTGCAAGCTCTGCTATTCGCCTCAATGCTTCGTCGCAGTGAACTAACAACAACATTGGCCACTCCGTAATTCTAAGGTACTCAGAATCAATCCCAAAGCACACAGACTACACAATCCCCCAACTACAATTCGACAGAAACTTCCAGATTTCTATACCTACGAGATCTTTTTGGGAGGATAGGACATTCTTGGAGGATGAGTCAATCCATGGTTCCAGATGGTTTAAAAACCAAAGAAGGGGTTGGTGGGGGTGTGTACTCTGAACGACTGAAATTAAGTCTCTGATTCCGCCTTCCAAATCATTGTAGCGTGTTCCAGGCGGAACTTTTGGCGATTAAAGAAGTCTTGTCTTGGCTCAAAGAAAATGTGATATCAACATCTGATACCCGTATTTTCTCAGATAGTCTGGCCGCTATCAAATCTCTGGACTCTGTCTCTACAAACTCTATAACAGTCCATAACTGTCGATCATCTCTAATGGAGATGGCGCAACAGTTTAATATTCACTTTTGCTGGGTGCCGGGCCATAGAGACATTCCAGGTAACTGTAAGGCAGATGAACTCGCCAGGAACGGTACAGTACAGCCCATCCCACCACGTTTGGCAAGTACTGGCATACCAATCGCTACGTGTGAACTGTTGCTAATGCAAGACGCTGTGAGGAGGGCAGGCACCAGGTGGAACAACATCACCACGTGTCAAGTCACAAAAAACATCTGGCCAACACTGGATTTAAAACGTTCAAGGTGCTTGCTCTCTAAGCAGATCGCATATAAGCTCGATAATAGGTGTCATAACCGGACACTGTTTAATAAGAAAGCACGCCACGAAACTAGGCGTATTCTCAAATGACTTTTGCAGAAGCTGTATGGACGAGGAAGAGGAAGAAACGGTTCTTCATCTTCTCTGCACATGCCCTGCTTTAGCTCGAAAACGCAAGAATTACCTAGGAGAATTCTTCTTTAACGATCTAAATCATATCGGTATAATCAGCCTCTCACGTTTCGTAAGGGACTCAAGCTGGTTCTATTGAGCTTAGGAGGAAGCCTAAAGATTTATGTGGTATCACAATGGGCCATTAAAATGGCCTAAGTGTGTCCGTTTCCATCTTGGACAGCCACTATAACCTAACCTAATATTTTTCTTAGGTTTGTATTATTTGTAAAACTAACCTAAATTTTATTTGAAGTCGCTTCAGTTTGGGTTCAACCGAAATTTTCACTTTTTTTTTTACAAAATGTTGAAGTAAAAAATAAATAAATTGGGTGGCGCGACAGTCCATTGAGAACCAAGGCCTAGTGACTTACAACTCTCAACCATTCCTGTGTGCGAGTAATGTTGTCAGGAATGGAGGGGACCTACAGTTTATATGCCGACTCCGAACGGCTAATTTTGAGAAAGCACTTTTTCATGACAATAGTTACTCTTGGAGAATTTGTCAATTCCTCGCAAGAGGCAGTACCCGTGAAAAGACTTTAGATGGCATAGGCAGGGATCGAATCCAAGACAGTCCAACGCACTAACCATCATGCCACGGGTACCACTACAATGTTAAAGTAACAAAAAAAAATAATACATGTTCAATTTTTTTTATAAATGTTCTTTCTGCATCTTTGGTGTTATTATCTGTAACAAAATACATTTGAAGTCGATATCGCATATTCAGATATGGCCGACAAAAAATCGTCGAGAAATATCAACATTTTCAATTCGATAAATCGGTTATTGGACCTATTACAAAACTTTGGGATGTTTCAAAGTGATTCCAGATGAATTTTAATTTTTTTAAAAACTGAAAAACGACAGAAGTTTCCTCAGCATGAAACTTAGGTAATGATTTCCACAAAAAACACTCTCTAAACAACTTACTTCGCTAAAATTCTAAATTATATAAAAAGGGCTTTTCACTCGATGTAGCCGCTTAAAGATATTCTAAAAATTCATTAGATGGGTACTTTGAAGTTAAAAAAAAACTTTTCATTATTTAAAAGGAGTTTCTTTCCTATACTATTTTTCCATGAAATGACGTTTATATAAAGAATTTAATATAAACTCCAAGGATTTGGAACTTAAATTGAACTTTAACGTAGGTCACACGGATTTAGACTTACAATAGGGAGTGAATAGGAGCGCACGGACCAAAGACGGAGAGCTTGATATGAAAACTAATTATTCAAAGCAAAAAAGATGATATCATGATACCAGCACTTTAAATAGATTCCACCACCTACCTACCCAAAAAAAAAAGGAACAAAAATGTCGTCATTGGTGTCAACTAGGCCATTTAGCAAATAAACCGAAATGATTGGGAAAAATACATTCATAAAAACATTTAAGAGAGCTGCAAATGAAAGGTACCATTAGGCTCTGCATTTTGTTTACCTAAAGAACCTGCAAAACAACAATCCACTCAAAGGCAAAGGTAAAAATTAGGAACACTAAAAAAGGACAATAATTATATTCTATTTCCCATTTTGTTGCTTTGGTTGCACATTCGTTCGTTTGGTTTTGTTGCTTTGGATGGATTCACCTATGAAAATGGGAATCCCAGGCCACCTTTAACCTTGTCCATTAGGCATTTATAGCTATTTTAGTTTAAGTTTGTTACGCTGTAATCTAAACTGAACACAACATCGCACACGAACCTAAGTCGTTAGCGTGGAAGCACTTACCTGATCTTCGTTGAGATAATTGGGAAGGCCACCTATGAAGATTTTGTGCGGCGAATCTGGAACAACCGTAGAAATGACACCAGCTGAAAAAAAAAACAAGAAAATTGTCAAGAAAAGTCCTGAAGCAAAGTTGACTTAAAAACAATCTTAAAACTTACAATGGAATTCATTTGCCGGTGCATTTATGGGTTGGCTGTCGGTCATGCCCGGCATTGGCTGATAATCGTGTGGACGACGTATCTTCAAACTTTGACCCTTAAAGTTAATTCCATCGAATGCCATTGCTTGGGTTGTCTCATCAATGGACCTGAACTCGAGAAAAGCAAAATTCTTATCCAAATTTATTTGACAAGCAAGCACCGGATTGCCGGCAGCTTGTGCCAAGCCTGATAGGTGCATTTGTTGATTGAAGAATTCCATCATCTCCTCTTCCGTCACACCGAACGGAATGTTACCAACGTACAGCCGCCGAGCCTGTCTTGTAATTGTCGACCCAACAACGGGTACAGCTGCCTGAGGTGTATCTGCAACAACATTAGCCGGAATCTGTCCGGCTGCTTGCATAGCTTTGTATTGAAGTGGGGTTATGTGCTCGAAGCCCGGTGGTGGGACGTCCCAATATAGAGATGGCTTGCGACGGCGAGATCTGTGGCCTGGACGATTGCGGGAACGGGAGCGTTTACGATCACGGGACCGTGACCTGGATGATCGTCGGCGTTGGTTATCCCTCGACCGAGAACGGTGTCGGCGTCTATCGCGGTCTGTGTTGCCATAAAATCGATATTTTCGTTAGTAATATGATGAATTTTAGTTTCACAAAAATAAGACACTTACCATCGGCACCCATTGTGTAAAATGTTTAGAATAAGAGATTTTATTTTTTTTGAGAAAATTGTAAGTTTTATGTTGAAAAGTTATGAGAAAACAACTGCAATCGAAATTAAAAATATTTTTCACACATAAAACGCACTAAATTAACAAGATGGCTTCTCGTTTTTCTAGCTGGTAAAGAAAAAGTGCGAAGAGAACGAAAATTGAAGAACGAAAAACGGAATCGGAATGGAAAAACGAGTATCGAAGTGTTTCATTTTCAGTGGGGGCGTAATTAAATTACTACGAGACTCGCTTAAGGGCATGTAAGCATTGACTTTGTACATGAAATGGAATAGTAAGATTATGAAGAGGAACGAACGACGCGTCCTTTGAGAGGCTTGAAAAAGAAGCGTTTTGTCCTCTTTTTTTTATAGTTTTAAAGAATAACGATTGGAAAAAATTAAACTTGACCAAAGAATAGAAATAACAGAAAAGTTATATGAAAATGAAGTAGGAAATCGAGATAGATAATCAAAAGAAATGTTTGTGATTATTTGTAAATGCATTCAGTTCAGTAACTTTCTCATTTGCTGTAAAAAGTTCTGACATTTTGACCTCTCGGAAACTAGTAGTAATTTAAAGTTGAACTAAACAAACAAACATTCAACGCTCAAATTAATTTTATTTACAGAATATGGAAGAGAAAAAAAAGGAAACTTTGGGGGAGCTGCGTGGCAACAAAGAAAACGTCGAGAGTACGTGAGTAAAAGCACGGCAATTATTTGCGACACTGGCGGTTCTTTTATGATCCTCCAGAGTTTCAAACGCTCTTTGTTAAGTGAGGTGAGGAACCGGAATTCACTATGGCTACTTGCGTGACGGTGGTACCCGTGGCATGATGGTTAGTGCGTTGGACTGTCATGCTAGAGGTCTTGGGTTCGATCCCTGTCTATGCCATCCATAGTCTTTTGACGGGTACTGCCTCTTGCGAGGAATTGACAAATTCTCCAAGAGTAACTATTGTCATGAAAAAGTGCTTTCTCAAAATTAGCCGTTCGGAGTCGGCATATAAACTGTAGGTCCCCTCCATTCCTAACAACATTACTCGCACACAGGAATGGTTGAGAGTTGTAAGTCACTAGGCCTTGGTTCTCAACGAACTGTCGTGCCACCCAATTTATTTATTTTTTACTTGCGTGACGACCCCAAGGACGAGGAAGACTTGCTCATAGTTCGTAATAACGTTTCCAAGGGATGCGTCTTCGAACTCGTCGTCACAAATATCTTCGACGCTTTCGCTTATACTAACTGGAGAAAGACTTTTCGGTAACTCCGTTCAATTACAAGGGTATGAGAGATATGAAAAAGGCGATAATTTCATTTGTGGAGGAGAATAAGTATAAAAGAAAATCTCTGGTGGAGACAATGTGGGAATCGTCGTTCCAGTAAATAAAACCACAACATTGGGTAATCGGCCCTTAATGGACAGCGATTTCAAAATTAAGTAGATCCTCACTCCTTTCGACAAGCCAGGGGAGTCCTGAAAAGAAGAAACCAAAGAGATAGTCATGGAGAAATTGCAGCCCATCATAACAGCTTCAGTGATCGCTCTGAATGACTGTGATTTTGGTACGAATCTGGAACTAGGATTTTAACTTTTCTGCTCTGGCCATAATGACCTACACGAAATCGTTCAGAATCTTCTCAATAGTCATATAAGTTGCTTGGTCGGCCACAATATATGGCGATTTTGAAGGGACATTTGGCCAGCAGAAGCAATAGTCATAAGCTCAGTATTTTGGATTGAATTTGTTTTGAAAGAAGAAGAAAATGTATTAAGTACAATTAATTTGTATTGTAACAGTTTCGTTTGTTGTTGATTCTATGATATATTTTTTAGATAATTATCTTCTCCTTAGTGAATTGTTCGGACCAATTGAAGTAAACGAAGAGAATAGCTGCAGCCAAGCGAACTTGTAGTTCTTGTTGGTTCATGTCGTGAGCCCATTCCAACCGTCAAATTGACAGCCGGTGTTAAATAAACTTAAATGTCAAATGAAAACTTGTAAATGTTCGGTGTGAACGATTTTCGAGTTCGAAAACTTTTTGCCGAAAACCCAGTTTTGGGTTTGGTGTGAAAAGGCTATAAGGTATAAACAAAAAAATGGAAAAACGCCTAAACCGAACCAGCCTTAATTCTGAACTCAATCGACGTAACGGTTTACAAATGCAAAGCTTTTCATATAGTTATTATAGCACGCAAGTAAAAATCAGAAAGGTGACCGCCTTCTTGGCGCCAACTACAAGGCATTAGCCTTTTAAACGTCGCATTCAAGATGGTATTATGTGAACGCCTGAAGCCATTTACTGACGAACTAATTGGCCCTTACCAATGTGGATTTAGGCCTGGGAAATCTACCATCGACCAAATTTTCACTCTAAGCCAAATCCTGGAAAAGACCCAAGAACATAACATCGAAACACAATATCTTTTCATCGATTTTAAAGCAGCTAATGACAGTGTAGACGGGAACGGTATCCCTACCAAACTGATACGAACAGGATGGCACTCGAAAATGCTCGTTGCTGCAATTGGAAGAGACTCGACCGAAACTTTCCAAACCACCAGAGGACTTCGACAAGGCGATGCGCTGTCATGTAGCTGCTTCAATATTGTTCTTGAAAGGGTGGTGCGCAACACCAACGTCAATACAAGTGGCACCATCTTTCAAAAATCCCCACAATATCTTGGATATGCAGATGATATCGACATTAAGGGAAGAACCAAACGAGCAGTGACGGATGCCTTCTCTAATATCGAGACTGAGGCGAAGTAAATGGGTCTTGACATTAACGAAGACAAAACGAAGTATTTACTCTCGTCAAATTGAGTCAATTCACACCTCAGACTTGGTAAAAACGTGACAATTGACACGTATAACTTCGAGGTGGTAAACGAATTTGTTTATCTGGGCCCTGCTGTTAATAACAAGATGCAAGTAACATCAGTGCGGAGATCAAACATAGAATTAACCTTGTTAATCGCTGTTGCTTCGGGACGTACCAAAGCGACATTGTACAAAACCTTAATCATCCCAGTCTTGCGGTATGGTGCAGAAGCAGATCTCATGGTATCTTCGAGAGGATGGTTCTGCGTACGATCTATGGTCCAGTTTTAGTCGACAGGCAAAGTAACATCTGGCGGAAAAGATATAATCATGGGCTATACGAGCTGTACAGCGATTTGCCACTGGAAAAAAACTGCGTGTTCAACGCTTAAGATGGCTACGGCATGTCAAGCGAATGAACATCGAAATTCCAGCCAGTAAGGTTTTCAACGCCAAGCTTGAGTGAACAAGAAGCAGAAGCAGACCTCATCTTCGGTGAAGTGATTAATTTGAGGCTTACGCACGTCAACTTGGTACTCGAAGCTGAAGGCAGTCAAAATTCAAAGAACTGTCAGTATTATTCGATCGGAATTTTCTGTGCAGAAAAAAAGATATTCTTCGTAATGAATCGTGCTTAGATAGTGGTGGTATTTTGAAGACGTATGCAAAGAAGAAAAAGGTTCAATTAGTAATAATAATATTTTGTTGTTTCAAGTCCCAAAAAAGGTTCTGCAAAGTAAAGAAAAGGTTCAGAAAATATTTTATTAAAAAACTCCTTATTCGACCCTGAACTTAGAGGTAATTTCATATCTATCAGTATATGATAACTTAACGAAAATTTTCTGTTGATTAAAGATCAATTCGTTTTAAAAGATAGTTAAACGAATGATTTTTATATTGTTTAATCCCAAACTCGAGTTCTTTCGTTTGGATTAAATTCGAATTTGTTTCCCTTGAAAACATGGCACAGCGATATTATGGTCACTTAAGGGGGTATTCTGGTCTAGAAATAAAAAAAATCGATTTTTTTTTCATATTTTCATAGTTTAACTATTTAAGAATATGTCTACGAGAGGATTTTCCCAAATTCAAATTATTTTCGGAGAAATAAGTATTTTGCTGAGCAGCCATCCAAATCGGTTGGGCTGCAGCTAATAGAACAAAAGACATAATGGGTTACTTTAAACGCGTTTTTCTCAGAACTGTCTTTTTGAATCTGATACCCACGATTTCTCAGGTTCTGCCGAACCGATTTACTTGAAATTTTAAGAGTCTTCTTTAGGGACTTGTCTACGTCCGGAACTACGCCAAATTTTAATTTTTACTATTTTTAACAAATCTAAGAATGTTCAAAAGGGTGGAATTTTTTTTTTTTTAGGCATTCGCCATTTTGTAAAAAAAAATGTTTGTAACTTTTCCGTAGTTCCAGACATTGCGACATTACTTACTTACTTACTTAAGGTGGCGCTACAGTCCGGGGCGGACCTGGGCCTCAACCAACAAGCGTCTCCAGCCAGCTCGGTCCCTAGCTAGCTGTCTCCAGTTTCGCACGCCAAGTTGGTTGAGGTCCTCTCCCACCTGGGTGCGCCACCTGAGTCGCGGTCTTCCTCTACTGCGCCGTCCCTCGGGATTGGATTCGAAGACCTTCCGGGCTGGAGCGTTGATGTCCATCCGCTCTACATGACCTAACCATCTAAGCCGTTGGACTTTGATTCTGCTAACTAGGTCAGTGTCGCTGTACAGCTGCGACATTATTGTAGATTAATAATCTTTTTTAGTTTTTGATTTCAGATTTCTAGGAGAGTTAAAATCGTGGGTATGGCACGCACCACTCCATCAGCTGATAACTAATGGAATTTTGATTTTTTTTACTTTTTTATTTTTTTGTATGCTTCTAATGTGAATAAATAATGTATACAAAAATTAATGGTAAAATTGTTGCGTGTTTTTTTCTACAGCACTTCAAAAATTACCTAAAATTCATGTCTCTAGACCAGAATACCACCTTAAAGAACAACTTGATTATTCACAGGAATCGATTTTAAACCTTCAAATGAAACTAATAGTTCGAAATACATACTATAGGAAAAATAACGGCTAAACCGTTAAAAAGCTAGTACTTCTAGCTGCGAAAAACATTGGGTACTTTTTGGAAGGCTATTTTGAAACGTCAAAAGGCGTTTGACATAAAATAAAAACTTCTTCGTACACTACTACATTAACTTGTGGTGTTGAAGCTAGCTTGAAGCTAGCCTCAATTCTTTATATACCTGAATCGAGTTGAAATGAGCTTTATTCAAAGATTAGTGAAGAAAAACCTTTGTGGAGGAGTTGGTTTTACAGATAATGCAATATAGTCTGTTTTTGGTTTTGTGTACATAAAAGAAAGATAAGCTCTCTGTATAGTGTTGCCATAAGAAGTGATAAATTGTGATATTAGTTTTAACTTTGTTGTGTTTTTGTTCCATTATTTAAAATTGTTCGTTTATTTATCTTTTTATTTGTGTTATTAATTGTAATGGGTCCGATTTGTCAAATTGAAAATTTTGACATTTCTCGACGTTTCAAGGTCCCTAGATTCGAAATAAAAATTTTTTAGAAAGATGTCTGTGCGTGCGTGTGTACGTACGTTTGTACGTCCGTACGTCCGTACGTTCGCGACGTTTTTTTCGTCGTCCATAGCTCAAGAACCAGAAGAGATATCGACTTCAAATAAATTTTGTTATACAGATAATAAGGCAGAAAGATGCAGAAAGGGCTCTCAAGAAAATTGCGTGGGTGGTTTTTTCACCATAGCAGTTTGAAAAAAAGGTGAAAATTTTGGTTAACCTTAAATATCTTACGAACCAAAAACGCTAGAGACTTGAATTAAATTTTATATAATATATTGTAACGTGATACCAAACAGGTATATTTTTTGAAAAAAATCAATATAACGGTTTTTTTTATAAATCAATAAAACTGAAAAAAAAAAATTTGTCACCTCCAAAATTTTACTACTGAAATATGATTTCATCTCTAAAACAATTTTGTGCAACGAAGAATAATGTTTTTGACATCTGATAAAATTTTGAAAAAAATCTAATTGACAGTTTTTTTTACAAAAAATAAAAACCTAAAAAAAATTTATAAAAGTTGGTAAAAATTGATTTTTTTTTTAGAGTTTTATTTTTTTTAAAAAAACTGTCAATTCGAATTTTTTTAAAATTTTACCAAATGTTGAAAACAATATTTCTTATAAGATAAAATTAATTTGAAGCCAATATTTAAAAATTTTGAAGAGATATTTGAGTCGAAAATCATTTTTTACCAACTTTTATACATTTTTTTTCAGGTTTTTATTTTTTGTAAAAAAAACTGTCAATTTGATTTTTCTCAAAATTTGTCCTAATGTTGAAAACAATATTTCTTATAAGAAAAAATTAGCAAGAACCTATTATCTCAAAGTTTTTAAAAGATATTTGAGTCGAAAATCATTTTTTACGAACTTTTCTTAATTTTTTTTTCGGTTTTTAATTTTTTGTACAAAAACTGTCAAATCGATTTTTTTTAAACTTTAACTGAATGTTGACAACAAAATGTTTTGAAAGATAAAAGTAAATTAAAGCCAATATCTCAAAGTTTTGAAAAGATATTTGAGTCGAAAATCAATTTTTACTAACTTTTATACATTTTTTTTAGGTTTTTATATTTTGTAAAAAAAACTGTCAATTAGATTTTTCTCAAAATTTTATCAGATGTCAAAAACATTATTCTTCGTTGCACAAAATTGTTTTAGAGATGAAATCATATTTCAGTCGTAAGATTTTGGAGGTGACAATTTTTTTTTTTCAGTTTTATTGATTTATAAAAAAACCGTTATATTGATTTTTTTTCAAAAAATATACTTGTTTGGTATCACGTTACAGTATATTATATAAAATTTAATTCAAGTCTCTAGCGTTTTCGGTTCGTAAGATATTTAAGGTAAACCAAAATGTTCACCTTTTTTTCAAAATGCTATGGTAAAAAAACCACCAACGCAATTTTCTGAAAAGCCCTTTCTGCATATTTCTGCCTTATTATCTGTATAACAAAATTTATTTGAAGTCGATATCTCTTCTGGTTCTTGAGCTATGGACGACGAAAAAACGTCGCGAACGTACGGACGTACGGACGTACGGACGTACAAACGTACGTACACACGCACGCACAGACATCTTTCTAAAAATCTTTTATTTCGACTCTAGGGACCTTGAAACGTCGAGAAATGTCAAAATTTTCAATTTGACAAATCGGACCCATTACAATAACTTCCTATGGGAAGTTAAAAATTGCACATGGAGTAGGTAGCATATTCTTATATGGTGCTGAACTATTCAGTTCTTCATTGTTTAACACGAATCAAATTATCTCACTTGCACTTCATAAGAAACATCGAAACACCATTTGCATTTTAGAAAGTGTTGTCAAACTTAATCATTTTTAAATCTCCTTCTGCGTTGGAAACACCATGAAGATTTATTTAATCTTAACTGAGATAAACCTTTGGTAGAAGCATAGCAAAACTTAATTATCTTTTCTATTGTTTTATCTTGAAAAATAAGCCCAGTTAGTTCATTTTCATTTACAAAACTAAATAATATCAACAGTAATATATTGATTTTTTTTCCCAATGGAAAACACATACATAATTTAAATGCACAACTACTCAACGAACACAGCCATCGAGATACAAATGCAATATCAATCGTACCAAACAAGGCTGGTTTAAATGTCAAATTACTGTTTTTGTTATTCGTGTTAAATCCTACTATACTATGGATAGATTTTACAACAAAACATATTGAAGCCCCAATTTTCAAGTCCAGTTTATGCGGAGGAAGTCCTGATGTGTGCAGAGAATTAAAAAAATCAATTGGAATATTAATAGCATTACCTTGATCAGTCAGATTATCAATAAAAAAATAAGTTTGTTGAACGGCCTGAAACATTAAACGAATTTTGTTATGTATGATTGTAACAAAATCGTTTTTAGGTGCTTAGAAATTTGGACGACTTGCGGGTAAACATTAGTTATTAATTCGTCTTGTCCAGTGACGCTGGTTGCAAATGTTGGTTTTGTGATCAATCCTAAAAGTTTGATAGAAGCCCACAGAAACGACGATTTTAGGCAAGCATTTATTTCGTAACTTTTTTGTACCTCTTGGCACAACTAGCAATGTTTGTCGATTCGTCCCACACAATAAACGTCGTTTCCTAAAGCACTTTAGCTATTGAGCTCTGTTTCGAGATACTACAAAGTGGACGCTGTGGGGTTTTCAAATCTAAAGACAATTTGAAAGTTGCGTGAGCGGTTTTTCCATTTTGTAGTAATGTCACAGCAATCCCAGACGATGCAACTGCTAATGCAATTTTTCCTTGCATTCTAAAGTTAGATTGATCAAGGACGTTTTTCTAGTCCCGCTTGGTGCATAAAGAAAGAACATTTTATCACTGTTCTGCTTCACGTTTTCGTGTATAGTGTTGTTTCTAAAAGATAATCCCTGTCCTGAAGAAATTGTCTGTCACGTTCTTCAATCCATTTAATTTTTTTCATTTATCATTTTTCTTGATATTTTTAGAAGTTGATCTTCAATCAATATTAATGCCTCATTCAAAATTAGTGCTAGTTCCCGGTTGTTGAAATTTTGCCTGTGTTGTTGCAATATGTCAGATGTCATATTTTCTTTGTGTTTAATATATAACAAAAGATTATCATGGTTACAAAAAGTTCGCGTAAATGTGATGCAGAGTGGAAAAGAGATACTTCTGTTAAAGTATCGTCCCAATGTTTTTCATCTTCCGAAAGGTACTACTTCGCTCACCGAATCACCTATGAAATATATTTACAAAAATGTAGGTTCGTCAGGGTTGTTTGGTAAAAGAGATCCAGCTAAATGATAGACTCGAGCCTAAACTAGGGTGTCCATAACGTTTTAAAAAAAAAGAACATTTTCAAAAATTCAAACTTCTACTGTTATACTCCTCCAACTCACCTCACCATCATCCAAATAAAAGATATAATCAAATGTTCGGTCCCGTTCGGACACAGCCCTACTGAACCGAAGGAGCTTTGCTCCGCCATGTGCCAAGACGTCCCGATTGTACAGGAGTCGCCTATCCACGGTTCGTCCTCTGACGTGGTAGATTAACGGAACTGCCAATCTATCCTGTATCAGACCGCATCTATCTAAAAAGAGGAATGCCTCTGGTGGAATGAACCCGCTCAAGCGTGCACTTTCAAAATACTCGTCGTTCGGATAGAACGCCCCGAAAATTAAATTGTTGGTCGAAGACATAGCTCTTGCAATGTGACCTCGAACGAGTTTTATCACGAAATTGTCAATTCTGTTAATTCTAGCCCCGTTGTATAGGACCTCGTTGAAATAGTAATGCACATAAGAAGATTCGGCTGTTCGATATAAGCCGGTACAGCGTCGTAAACACTGCCACTCGAACACCCAAAACTTCTCCATCTGGGAAGGGACAACGTTGAACCACACAGGACAACCATAAACGATCATGGGCCGTATGAGGACCATGTAGGAAATTACCTTCATTCTGAGGTCAAGCCGACAGCTAAGAAACAGCGGTTTCGTAAGAGCGAAGGCTCCTCTAGCCCTGGTTAGAGCAGCATTTATATGTTTGTCGAAATATAAATACTGATCTAACCAGATACCGAGGCACTTTACTACACTTTTGCTCGCTAATGGCTGCCCTTGAAGATCAACGATAACTATCTTGCGACAATTCTTGCACTTATCCCCAGCCAACGGAGTCCGGAACAGAATTGTCTCCGACTTCTGGACATTTATTTACAGTTTCCAGTCGCAATATCGCTGAATCTTGTCGAAATCGTCGGCGTACACAATTGCCTTTGTTAGACTACCTATCAGATCGCTGGTGTAAATGCTGAAGAGAGTCGGCGAGTTCACCGCTCCCTGTTGAAGACCATTTTTAATTGAGAATGTTGTGGTTGAAGTTACATTGCCACTTTTGACAACAAACTTTCTACCGTTAAGCATATCATAAAGTATATACAACAATGGCTTGCTTATGCCAAGCCTGCCCAGTTTTAGGGTAAAGACCCTCTAACCATACGGTGTCAAAGGCCTTTTCCAAATCAACTAGAACAACACCTGTACATTGTTGTTTTGATTTATACAATTGGATATTGGATATCAGAAACGAGTTTAGACGCAGCATGAATTGTGTCATGACCAGCCTTGAACCCGAACTGTTTATCCGGAATTATTTTGTTCTCCGCAGCCCACTTAGTCAGAGCCCTATTAATGATCTTTTCGAAAACTTTGCTGATACTCGGAAGAAGACTTATCGACAGAAGATTTGACGCACTAACCATCGTGCTATGCACTACTACTTTTTGCGTTTAGATTGATGAAATGTCAAATGGAAATAGAAAAACAGAAAAGAAACGCAAAAAAAGAACTTCCCATCCCGTTTGTCGATTGTCTATATGTACTCGTATCAATTTTTACCAAATTTGCGTACTTTTTTTTGTAGATTTTATTTTTTTATGAAAAAAGGGATTTTTGGATTTTTGTATAAAAATTACTGAATATCGAAAACAATATTTTCTGTGAAATAAAATAAGTTTGAAGCAAATATTTTTAATTTTTGAAAAGCTATTTTTGAGTCGAAAATCAATTTTTACCAACTTTTGTTAATTTTTTTTTAGGTTTTTAATTTTTTGTACAAAAACTATCGACTCGATTTTTTTCAAAATTTTACTGAATGTTGAAAACGATATTTCTTATAAGATAAAAGTAGTTTGAAAAAATTTTCAACAATTTTTGAAAAAATATTTGAGTCGAAAATCAATTTTTACCAACTTTTGTTAATTTGTTTGTAGGTTTTTATTTTTTGTAAAAAAATTGTCAATTCTATTTTTCTCAAACTTTGTCCTAGTGTTGAAAACAATATTTTTTATAAGTAAAAATTAATAAGAAGCTATTATCTCAAAATTTTGAAAAGATATTTGAGTCGAAAAACAATTTTTACCAACTTTTATTAATTTTTTTTTTATTTTTATTTTTTATAAAAAAAATGTCAATTCGATTTTTCTCAAAATTTTATCAGATGTCAAAAACATTATTCTTCGTTGCACAAAATTGTTTTGGAGATGAAATCATATTTTAGTCTTAAAATTTTTGAGGTGACAAAACAGTAAAATGGAATTTTTCCAAAAAATATACTTGTTTGGTATCACGTTACAGTTTATTATATAAAATTTAATTTAAGTCTTTAAAAGGTATAAGATTTGTTTGTATTTTAGGAGCATATATTTGAATTATTATTGTCAAAATGAATAAATTTTTGAAGAAACCCTACAAAATTATATATAAAAATAAAGGTTGTGAACTAAGCCACTTATTGGTGCCAAAAAAAATAAATGTCATCATTGAATTTTAAAAGATACTAGCGGCTCGGTACGTGCTTCGCTACGTATAAGGCATAGTAATTACAAAAAATGATTATTATGTTAATTTGTTCAAACAAAAAAATATTTTAAATTGCTAGCTTTTTAAAAGTCCAAATGACCCAAATGATATATTAATTATATTATATTTATCAGCAAAGAGTAAAAAATAAAAAAGAATTGGGTACTGAATGGGTTAGTCTAAAACAGTTGGATAAACAATATTTTCCATTTTGAGCATGAATAAAATATAAACAGTTGGTTGTACTGACTCTGGTATAGTCAACATAAAGTTGGCCATGTGAAAAACATGATTTCTCCAAATTGACACCACAAACGTGAAGTGTTTGCCCTTAAGCCTTATTTATGAATATTGCAAATGATAAACGAACAGGATATTGTAATCTTTTTAATTCAAATGGCATATCAGTTGGAATCATAGGGATACTCGGTATCAAACACACTTCCCCTTTTGATTTAACAGTTAAGATTGTAGCTTCAAACAAATTTGGCAATAATTTTTTTACTGCCAATCTGGCACCATTACAAAGTTTTGGTGAATTAATGTTTCGCAATAATATAATGTTCCAATGGTAGACATGTGCATTCAAGAGGACACAAGCGTCCACAGGTTTTTCTCAAAACCCACCTCTGTCTATCAACTCCTACTCTCACCTCCCCGCGGTGAACATCGGGTGCCTAGTACCTCAACTGGAGATTGGGTTCCAACCCCAGTGGAAAGTTGTTGGGGGCAGCAAACGAGAGAGGGGGGGAGAGGTGTTTCCACTAAGGCACCTCTCCTTATCCAGGCGGCAGCGGACGAATTCTCGAGATAGAATCAACGGTGGCGTCTACAGTTCCAGTAAGTTCGAACTACTTAGTGAACACCTTATAGGGCTTCTTCGACATATTCGGAGCCCAGGCCTATAAGGAGCGGTTCATCCGGCTCCCCTTCCTTGGAGTTATACTAAGGATCTGGCCCTCCAGGTTGGGGGTTGTGCCGTCGGGGTGACTTCCTGGCCACGTAAAAACATCATAGTCTCGAAGCAACAACGGATACGGACGGATTCACTGTTGACAACCCACGCAAACGAAATAAGGACAACGAACTTCGGATATGTACGTGGAATGTTAGGTCCCTTAACAGACCACGTGCAGCCGAACAATTAGCGGAAGCCCTAAACTGCTGCAAGGCAGATATTACAGCCATCCAAGAAGTGCGATGGGATGGACCGGGTAAACGCAAACTAAAAGACTGCGATATCTACTACGGCGACTGCTACCGAGAACAAAGACAACGTCTATTTGGGTGTGGATTTGTTGTTGGAACTAGGCTCAGGCAAAAAGTCTTGAGTTTCAACAGTGTGAGCGAGCGCATCACGACAATCCGCATCAAGGCTAAATTCGCCAACATAAGCCTAATATGCGCGCATGCCCCAACAGAGGAGAAAGATGAAGACACCAAAGATATGTTCTTCGAGCTCTTGGACAAGACATATGAGCAGTGCCCTGGCTATGACATTAAAATTGTCTTAGGAGATTTTAATGCCAAGCTAGGAAGAGAAGACATCTTTGGTGGCATAATCGGGAGATACAGCCTGCACGACACCACCTCCGACAACGGATTCAGGCTGGTCGATTTCGCTGCGGGGCGAGACGTTCTGGTAGCTAGTACGCAGTTCACGCATCTTAATATCCACAAGGGGACATGGAAATCTCCTGATCAATCAACCGTCAACCAGATTGACCACATTGCGATCGACGCACGACACTTCTCCAGTATCCAGGATATCCGAACATTCCGAGAGGCCAACATTGACTCGGACCACTACCTCGTTGTAGCCAAGGTACGGCTACGGATATCACGATCCAAGCCAAAACAAGGAAGTACTGTGAGAAGATTCGACGTTAGACGGCTACAATCGCAAGAGACTGCCATGACCTTTTCCGATCGAGTCTCTAATAACCTCCTAAGGAGTCCTATGCTTCCTGCATTAAGCATTGAAAACCAGTGGCAACATTGCCTTGCAGCCATCAGAGATGCCGCCTCTGAAGTGCTAGGTTTCACACGGCCACCACAGCGAAACCCCTGGTTTGACGACGAATGCCAGCAAGCTCACGCAGCGAAACAAGAGGCATACAAAACGGCGCTGCACAAAAGGACGAGAGCTGCTCGCGAGCTCTACGAGCAGAAGAGGAGAAAGGAACACCGGCTTCTTAGACGGAAAAAAAGAGAGCATGAGAAGCGCGCGATCGAGGAGAGAGAGGGATGTCACAACAGGAATGAGGTTCGTAAATTTTACCAAAAGGTAAAAAAACCTCCCAAGGGTACCAGCCACGAACCGAAGCCTGTAAAGACGATCAAGGGAACATCGTAGTAGAACCACAGTCGATGCTGAGAATATGGAAAGATCACTTCTCCAAATTATATAACGGCGATGACGAACCGAATTCCGCTGTAAGGGAGATAGAACCACCCAACCTCGGCTACGCAGATCAACAATTCCGCCTACCCGACCTTGACGAAGTGAAGATAGCTATATCTAAACTTAAGTCAAACAAAGCTGCTGGAGCTGACGGCATCGCTGCCGAACTATTCAAAGCAGCAGGCGATGACTTGGTAGGGAGCATGCACCAACTCATCTGCAAAATTTGGTCGGAAGAAAGCATGCCCGATGAGTGGAATCTCAGCATAGTGTGCCCGATACATAAGAAAGGAGACCCTCTAAACTGCGCCAACTACAGAGGCATCAGTCTTCTTAACATTGCGTATAAGATCCTCTCTGCCGTATTATGTGAACGTCTGAAGCCATTCGTCAACAACCTGATTGGTCCTTATCAGTGTGGCTTCAGACCAGGAAAGTCCACTATCGACCAAATATTCACACTACGGCAGATCTTGGAAAAAACCCAGGAGCTTCAAATCGATACCCACCATCTCTTTATCGATTTTAAAGCCGCGTATGACAGCATCTATAGGGAAGAGCTCTACCGAGCAATGTCTAGTTTTGGCATCCCTGTCAAACTTATCCGTTTGTGCAGAATGACGATGGAGAATGCACGCTGCTCTATCAAGGTCGGAAAAGATCTTACCGATGCATTTGATGTCAAAAAAGGTTTTAGACAAGGCGATGCACTGTCATGCGACTTCTTCAACATCGTTCTGGAAAGAATTGTGCAATACTCAACCGTAAACACTAGAGGCACAATCTTCCAAAGATCCATCCAATTACTCGGATACGCAGATGATATTGACATAATTGGAAGATCAAAGCGTGATGTCAGTGGAGCGTTTTTGAGCATTGCGAAGGAAGCGAAGAAGATGGGTTTAGTGGTCAATGAGGGCAAGACCAAGTATATGCTGTCATCAAAAAAGGACACTGAACGACGACGTCTTGGACAAAACGTCACCATGGACAGCTATAACTTTGAGGTAGTTAAGGACTTTGTCTACCTAGGCACCGCTATTAATGCAGACAACGACACCAGCGCTGAAATCAAACGAAGAATAACTTGCAAATCGCTGCTTCTTTGGACTTAGAAGGCAATTGAGAAGTAAAGTCCTCTCTCGAGCATGTAAAATCACCATCTATAAGACACTCATCATCCCGGTTCTCATTTATGGCGCTGAGGCCTGGACCCTGTCAAAGAAAGATGAGAGCGTCTTAGGATGCTTCGAGAGAAAAATTCTTCGGGCGATTTTTGGTCCCGTACGCATAGATGGAGAATGGAGGAGAAGATATAACGACGAGCTGTACGGGCTGTACAGCGACACTGACCTAGTTAGCAGAATCAAAGTCCAACGGCTTAGATGGCTAGGTCATGTAGAGCGGATGGACATCAACGCTCCAGCCCGGAAGGTCTTCGAATCCAATCCCGAGGGACGGCGCAGTAGAGGAAGACCGCGACTCAGGTGGCGCACCCAGGTGGGAGAGGACCTCAACCAACTTGGCGTGCGAAACTGGAGACAGCTAGCTAGGGACCGAGCTGGCTGGAGACGCTTGTTGGTTGAGGCCCAGGTCCGCCCCGGACTGTAGCGCCACCTTAAGTAAGTAAGTAAGTAAGTAATAATATAATCAAAATATCAATTTTAAGATTTAAGCAATGCGGTTTTATACCAGCCGGTTCCAATAAATTTAAAAATTCAATTGGATAATTCATTGCCTCATCTTGATTCATAACAATTGATTTATATGTCTTGACTACACCTGGCAGTTTTGATTGAATTTTAAAATTAATTTAATTGATATGAATGTTTTTCGGTGCTAAAATGGTGCGTTCTCTCAAAAAATCATGATTTCTGTAATTTTGAAGAATATTCGAGAAAACATATTCAATCAACTCATCTATAGATTGCGCAATTGTACAAAAATTGTTCGGTAAAGTGATCAATCCGTTGGTACTCTCGATTAGTATTTTGCCATCACCAATTTCTAAAATTGTTTTGATAACTCATGGGCAGTTGCATCATTACGTACATAGGTGAATACGCATATAAATGTTCAGTGCCACTTTTCGTACATATCTCCAAAGAAGTGATGACTTCAAAAATGCGTTTATTTCATCTGTAGGAGTTAATCGAGGAATGACCGACAATTTTTGACGAAAGTCCTCTGACAGCAATATCAGAGCACCACTAAAACAGCTGTTGATCACCCCGTAAGTCTTGCATTGCTCGATTAAATGCTTCCCATAAAATAATTGACGTTAATCGCAGAACTTTTGACATAGCAGAATTTCTCGAAATATTGCATATTGTAGTTTCAATCACCCGTACATTTAATGGCAATTTTAATGCAGAGTGTGCGGTCCGACAAACTTCTAATAATGTAGCAGCGATTCCCGATGATGCAAGTGCCAATCAAATTTTCTGTTCCGATCGAATAGTTGCTAAAATAAATGATACAACGAAAGTTTTGCCTGTACCACCAAGTGCATTTAAGAAATATAATCGACCTGTATTATTGAAAACAGCTTGCATGATTGTGGCATACATGTTTTTGTTCAATATGTTTTTGTTATATTCGATTGTAAAAATAAAAGTAAATCATTAGAATTGAACTTCTGCTCACGTTGCAATTCACGATCAAGAAATCATGTATCTCACGATTTGGTGCGGTCAGACCCAATTGTTCTAATGCTTTATTTACAATCGTTAGACACATATCTTCAATTATTATTACAGCTTCGTTGTACATTTCCAAGGTAAAGTATTAGTACAAATTGTTTGTATTTATATGTTTTCAAGATTTTTTTTTAAATATTCTCTTCGTACAAACCTTCTTTAGACTTCCACGAATAATTCAAGACCAAAATTAACCAAATCGGTAAAGGCATTGTTGAGTTATAAGATTACAGCGAAAAGTGGCATTGATTTTTATATATATAGATTATTGTACAAAAGTTTGCCTAAAAAATGCTGTTATTCAAAGGTTTGATTAAAAGTAACTCAAAATATATAAATCATAGAAATGTAATTTTAGTTTCATTTGAAAGATATTTTTGACACCTATTTGATACCTATTTGATTTTCCTAGCTTTTCTATATCCAAAGATATTAGCATTTATGTCGAAAAAGTGCTGATTTTTAATGGTTGGACATTTCGAACTTCAATCTCAAATATCTCGGATCTCCCATGAGTTATCGACAAAATATTTTTGCAGATATATCCGGCTTAGAACAACCTTTAATTTGATGCCAAATTCATTGGTGTACACTCCGGGCCGGATGTCCCTTATAAAATGAGCAATCCCCTTTATTATTTAAGTATGTTTTATTAAATAAAATACAAATGTTTATGCATATTTTAATAACTTAAAATAATGAAGGAATTTGTCGTTTTTGTATAACTTCTCTGTAATACCCAGCAGATTTTTTAGCAGTTCGTTCTCTATTTGGACTTGACATATTCACAGCATAAAGACCAAATTTCTCTCTGAAAAAATAAATATTAATAAAATATATTAGACTTTTTTACAATTCAATAAAAAATAAAGAAATCACTAACGTATAGCCTCTTAGCCATTCAAAGTTATCAATCAAACTCCAAGTTGTATATCCTCTCACATTGCAGCCATCATTGATTGCATTTAGGACGGCTTGTAAATGACTCTGTAATTGGTTCAATATTTAAACATTGTCACAATATATAAAATCATGTATTTTAAGAAATTCTAATAATGAATAACGATGAGAAAGTTTTTTTTGAAATCTTACCTTTAAGTAACGAATTCTATCATCATCAATTAGTCCTGTTCCGTCATCAGACCAGCCATTTTCTGTGATTATTACTTCCACATTATCATATTCATCTCGAATGAACCTTAAAGAAATACAGTTAACAAAAAGTTAAACAATTGTATTAATAAGTGTGTTCCTCAAACAATCCATATTGACCTACTTCAAAATTCCTTCAAGTCCTTCTGGAACACAATAAAGCCAATCGGATGCAGCTCTCAACCACTTAGGATCAATAGAAGCATCACAATTAAAGTCACGTTCCCACGATGGACTCACACCATTTGGTTTTGAAGCTGGTTTAATATATCTCGAGGAATAATAATTCAATCCTAAGAAGTCAGCTGACCCCTTTACAATGTCTCTCCATTTGCCCTTAAAGCTTGGCAAACGTGACCTTATGCGTCCTTCCTTTTGACTATTGGCTCCGATATCCATGATCATGACGTCAGGATATCCACCAGTCTTACTAAAGATTGGATGGGCTAAGAGCCCTAACTAAATTATAAAAAAAATAATTCATAATAAATATGTATTTCCTTGGAAGTCAAAAATACTTACATTATATTGCATGGCTCGATCAATGACATCTTCGTCGTTGGTTTTTGAAAAAAAGTACCTACTATCCAGAGTTATTCCTACTTTGCCGCCCTGAGTTTTAGCAAATCGGGATTGATATGATCGATAGGCAGCAGCATGAGCTTTTAATGTATTATCAATACAAAGATAATCAGCTACACCAGGAGCATAGACTTGAGGTGGATAGGTAGCATCTCCATAACCATTATGACAATAATCGTAGGGTTCATTGAATGTTATCCAGGTTTTCACCTTAAGGAATATGAAAAATTCAAATTAATTTCACCAAATTATTAACACGTCATGTATGTAAATATGCGAAGAATTCGTTTAATGGGTTTTTGGGAAAGTCTAGATACACTGTCATATCTTTTAAGCCCGTAAATATAGCGTACCAAGCTGTATTGTCAAGATCTTCATTCAGACAGCTTACACCGTGTTCTATAAGTCCTACATGTGGACTCAATTATTTTTTTTACAATTAATGATAATTCAATTACATAAATTGAGGATAACAAAGGTCCCAAAATCGAGTTGGAACAAATCGTTCTTCAATTGAACTGCTTGCACTCGATCTGTTAAGTAGGAACGCAGGAGTTTTACAGCTCAGAACGAGAAAGAAATTGTCGCATAAAACTTATACAACTAAGACCTTGCAGAAAACTAGATTGTTTAGGTGTCAGTAAGTTTGTAGATCCAAGATATGTGGTCAATTGATTTTTCAGGGATCTCTCGAAGACTTTCGACAAAAATTGAAGAATTGCAATTGGCCTGAATTCATCATAATGAACATTTTTGTAAATTAGTAAAATCTTTTTCCATTGATCTGAAAATTTACCTGAAGCGATATCAGCTAGAGAAATGTTGGAAACACTTCACCAAGCTCAATATCAACTAGTTCTGTGCTATTGACTATTGAGACAAGCCGTAGCTAAAGGAAGCGCCTCCGGTGATTATCGATGACATAACAATTTTTGCATCTGCCAACACCTAATTTGTCGAAGATTGGTCCATAATTGCTGTGAAATCAACGAAGCATTTGGGCAGGAGGAATATATTTCACATTGAGTCGATCGAATTGCTTGTAAAATGCCGTTCCGAAGCGGTAGCTACAGAGACGCATTATCTCGATCTAGCATTAGAGACCGAATTTAGTTTAAAAGCCAAGGTTTTATGACAGGTTTATAATTTGTTGTTAATATCGGTACATGCCTGGTAAAAAGCGTGAGAATAGGTGGCGTGAAACAAGACCTACTTTTAAAAATTGATTGGGTATTTCAAAAGTGTAATAAGGCCAATTTTTAGCAGATGGTCATATTGCACCTTAATAAAGTGAATAAGGTTAAATTATTTTGAGAAATAAGACCAACTTATTTTTACGGTAAGGTATTCAAGGGGGTCAAGTTGCGCCCTGCAACTTCCCTGATTGGGCACACAATAGTATTTAGGGGATTTATTGTATTGTTAAAAGTGTTTTTGTTTCACTTTATTTAAGTGTAATAAGACCAACTGTTGGGAATTGGCTTTATTACACTATACAAAAGTGAAATAAGGCCAAATCTAGAAATTTTACAAAGACACAACTGTAATTTTGTAAACTAAATTTACAGTCAATTTTCTAAAACGTTTAATTACTTCCATGTAGATTTTTTGACAGCCAATTAAAGACTGAAAACTGGCCTAACTTTCGTACGATCTTGTGTTTATAATTTTTAATGTATTAAACGCACATAATTTGTTTAAATATTTTGTGTAAATGAAATTCCCCTTATTAGCAATAAACATAATATACATAGGTGGTATTTTAACTTACCCTATCGCCATAGTTTTCGAATAATTCAATTGCATAAACAACAAATTGATTGATCAGCAATGAGTTCGTAAATCCACCAATTTTTTGGATCTCTGATGGAAGATCGTAGTGAAACATCGTGACCATAGGTTTTATTCCGTTTGCAATAAGTTTATCAATTACATGGTTGTAGTAATCGATTGCTTTTTGATTTCTTGAAGAAATATCACCCGTGGGATAGATTCTGGACCAAGCGATTGAGAAGCGGTAATGGTTGACCTGAAAGAGAAATTCAATTTTCGAAAAGTTCGAACGTTTTTTTAAAATTACATTCTATTTTTTTTTTAGTTTGAACGATTTCCGTTTTCACTTACTAAAGCGAAACGTAAATATTACATTAGTTTGCCTATTTCATTGCTGTTGTGCTTTAGTTTTCTGAATACAATTTTAAAGAATAATAAATTATAAATAGATTTTCGTATAGCAAATAATTTTAAGTTCTATGATTATGAATATTAATTACACTGGTCGGCAAGGTTTTCTACCTAGCAATAAAATTGCATTTTTAACATGGGATTTGGTGGCCTTAATTCAAATTCGACTTTAAAATCAATATAATAACGTCATGTTTTTGTTTAAAATTCAAAAAAACACGTAAAAAAGTCTTTTATTTTTGAGGCTATCTTAATTCTTGAAGTAGCTTTTTGTTTTTAAAAAAATCGTTGATGGTTTTTCAAATCTATAATTCTTTTCTTCAATATTCAATTCGAATATTTATGTTATTTTATATGATATTTAAAAGATCTTCATAAGTTGTTAGATTTCACTTATCTTACAAAAATCTGAATTAAAAAGTTAAACCCTTATTACTAAAACGGTTTTTAAATAAAAATCAATTCCAAAACATACTTTTCATTGAAACTCAACATAACAAAAATTACAATCACGCGCGTATATAACACCAAGATTTTAAACTAAAAAACTATACCTTGAGTTCTTTTAAGGCTTGCAAATCCTGTTCAAAACGATGGTATGAATCAGCTGCTATATCACCATTAGATTTATCACGAATTTTTTCAGGATCACTATGAGTGAAATCATCCCAAATAGATGGACCCTTTCCGTCTGCATTCCATCCGCCTTCAATTTGATAAGCAGCCGTTGCTACTCCAAAACTAAAATTCGCTGGAAAGTTTGGGCTTCCCTTAGCTGATAAACTACATTGTTCTGCTACATTATTAGCAACAAAACATCTGTAAAAGAAAAATAGTTTTTTTTCTTAATTTTATAATTCAATGTTTTTTTTTTTTAATTTATTTATCAGAATACGAACGTTAATAATGTTACAACAAAGAACGTTGACCACAATTTAATCATTTCACTGCCAAAGATCTGCACCGACTGAATGTGTTGTGAAATATTTATCGGCTTTTTGATGTCCGACTCTTGTTTGATGCTAAATGGGTCAGAGTTCCATATTATTTGTAATCATTGATAAAGCGGGATTGACTGGTATAATATTTGTTCTGGATTTGATGGTTGTTGACTTATATACGAGTATGCATGCATATTTTTTGCGTTTATTGACTTTTCTTTGGAGATTGCCTGTTTGTAAAGGGTGTTTTTTTTGAAAGTGTGGTTTTGAAGAAGAAATAGAAGGCATAGAATTTAGTTTTAATGTAAGGATTCTAGCTTTTGTCATTATGTTTACAAAATTATTTCGTTGCAGCAGCAGCAGCGGTTGGCTCGATAAATCCGTACCGAGACGACCAATTATCGACTTCTTTCTGCAGTAATAATACGCCAAATACTTTCTTTCAAGATGTCAATCGTTTTGGGGTTATCTTACATCACCCTTCAAAAATTAGTCTAGCGGTGTTTAATCGCCTCACCACAACCCACTACCACTCGAGATAATGCACCTACCAAAAACCTTCTTTATTAAATTGATACGTCTAGTCGTGCAAATCGAATTAATATAGAAATAAAAAAGAAGCTGGAATGTGGGTCGTAATACCAACAATATTTTGCATGAAATGAAATAGTTTAATTTCAAAATCTATTTTTGTTACCGAGATTTTTAGCCGAAAACCAATTTTTACCAATTTTAGTAGCATTTCTCAAAAGTTTGTATTTCTTATATAAAAAAATGTTCACGAGATATCGAGAACCGAACATCAATTTTTACCAATGTTTCGTACTAGTTTTTTTTGCAGATTTCAATGTTTTATACAATAAACCGACTGTTGGGTTTTTATAAATTATACAATTTATAAATTATATAAATTTACTTAGTTGTTGATGAAAGTGGCCTTTTCAAAGTGATGAAAATATTAATGACGGGCTTTAGACAATGAAAAAACAATTAAACAAATTTACTTATGTCGAAAACCCAATGTTTTAAATTTTCAAAAAGATATTTTAGTCGAAAGTAAATTTTTACCATCTTTTAGTATTGTTTTGTTTAGGTTTTTATTTTTTGTAAGGAAACTGTCGATTCCATTTTTCTCAAAGCCTTACTGAATGTTGAATGAGCTTGACTCGCTCAGAAAAGAATGCAGGAAACTTTTCAACCGGACCAAAGCCGCAAGACTAGCCTCTTGCTGGGACTCCTACAAAGAATCCCTAAGAATCTACAAGAAAGCACTAAGAAAATCCAAGCGATCTTTTAGGCGATCCTTCTGTGGCACGATAGAAGAAACTTCTGAAGCCTCAAGGTTACGGAAAATTCTTTCAACTAGTCCAGCTATGCCAAGCTGCTTGAAAAATACAGACGGCTCCTGGACAAATTCAAGTAATGAATCGTTGAACTTACTATTGGACACTCACTTTCCTGGTAGTTCTCTTACCGAAATTTGCAACAATTATATACGTTCAAGTTCAAAAACAACATATCCACAAGGTCTGATCACAAGGGATAAGCTACAATGCGCTCTCAACAGCTTCAAACCATTTAAATCTGCAGGACCAGATCGAATAATACCAGCCGAATTACAAAAGACTTCTGATATAATTGCACCAATCCTTGACGCAATTTTTACCAGCTGTCTTTACCTGGTCCATGTTCCCTCGGCATGGAGAGAAGTCAAAGTTGTTTTTAAACCTAAGGCAGGTAAATGCTCCCAAGTCAATCCTAAAGATCTACGACCTATAAGTCTATCATCATTCCTTCTTAAGACCCTGGAAAGATTGATTGATATCCATTTAAGGGCACGTATCGATAGTACCCGTGGCATGATGGTTAGTGCGTTGGACTGTCATGCCAGAGGTCTTGGGTTCGATCCCTGCCTATGCCATCTAAAGTCTTTTCACGGGTACTGCCTCTTGCGAGGAATTGACAAATTCTCCAAGAGTAACTCTTGTCATGAAAAAGTGTTTTCTCAAAATTAGCCGTTCGGATTCGGCAAATAAACTGTAGGTCCCCTCCATTCCTGACAACATTACTCGCACACAGGAATGGTTGAGAGTTGTAAGTCACTAGGCCCTAGTTCGCAAAGGACTGTTGCGCCACCCAATTTTTTTATCGATACAAGACTTCTGTCTTCGTCTCGCTCGGAAAGAATGCATGGTAAATCGGTGGGAACAGCGTTACACACTTTAGTACGCACCATCGAATATTCCCTCCATCATAAAGAGTTCACTATGGTTGCTTTCCTTGACATCGAAGGACACATCTGCAATCACATCTGCACTAACATCTCTAAATGTAGAGAGTTCAGTTCGGGAGTTAATTCATTTAATGCTTACTAGCAGATTAACTAACTCAAAACTGGGCAACTCTTCTAGTAGACGATTCGTTAGTACAGGGCACCTCAAGGTGATGTTCTATCCCCTCTCCTCTGGAACCTAGTGGTGAATGAAATCCTAACTAGTCTGGGTGCGGAGGGTTTCAGAGCGATAGCCTATGCGGACGACGTTGCTATAGCAGTTTCAGGAAAGCATCTTAACATCCTAAAAGAACTCTTACAAAATACCTTGGACAGACTAATACTTTGGGCTGATCGGTGTGGACTGAGTGTTAACCCACACAAAACCGATCTGGTCTTATTTTCGAAAATTCCATTTGTCAACCCTCCCTATATTAAAGTAATCCAATTAAAATTCTCAGACGAGGCTTAATAACTGGGTCTTGTTTTAGACAAAAAACTAAATTGGAAACGCAACGTACAGGAAAGAGTCAAAAAAGCTACTGTAGCTCTCTTTTCTTGCAAAAAAGCTATTGGTTATAAATGGGGTTTACAACCCAGAATCACGCATTGGCTATACACATCGGTAATTAGACCGATTTTAACGTACGGTTTGGCAGTATGGTGGACTGCTTTAGAGAAAGGTGTAAACAAGGATAAGCTAAATAAAGTCCAACGTTCAGCTTGCCTACGTATAAGCGGATCGCTTCGCACGACCCCGTCTGCGGCACTGGACACCTTGCTCTACCTTACACCTCTTGACATATTTAGCAAACAAATAGCTGCAAGCTCTGCTATTCGCCTCAGTGGACTAACAACAACATTGGCCACTCCGTAATTCTAAGGTACTTAGAATCAATTCCAAAGCACACAGACTACACCATCCCCCAACTGCAATTCGACAGAAACTTCCAGATTTCTATACCTCCCAGATCTTTTTGGGAGGATAGGACATTCTTGGAGGATGAGTTAATCCATTTTTACACAGATGGGTCAAAAACAAAGGAAGGGGTTGGTGGAGGTGTGTAGTCTGTACGACTGAAATTAAGTCTCTCATTCCGCCTTCCCAATCATTGTAGCGTGTTCCAGGCGGGACTTTTGGAGATAAAAGAAGTCTTGTCTTGGCTCAAAGAAAACGTGATATCAACATCTGATATCCGTATTTTCTCTGATAGCCAGGCCGCTCTCTCTACTGCGCTGTCTTGTGGGTGTGGATTCGAAGACTTTCCGGGTCGGAGCATTGGTTTCCATGCGCTCTACGTGACCCAGCCATCTCAGTCGTTTGACTTTTACCCTTCTGGCTAAGTCTACGTCGCTGTACAGCCTGTACAGCTCGTCGTTAAATATTCTAATCCACTCTGCTTCGATGCATACTGGACCGTAGATCACACGGAGAACTTTTCTCTCGAACCGACCCAAAGTGCTTTCATCCCCTTTTGTTAAAGTCCATGCTTCTGCACCGTATAGCAGGACGGGGATGATAAGGGTCTTATATAATGACACTTTGGATCCCTCGAGAGAGGACTTTACCACTCAATTGCTTTCTTAGCCCAAAGAAACAGCGGTTAGCAAGAGTCATGCTGCGTTTGATCTCAGCGCTGGTGTTGTTTTCTGCATTTACAGCGGAGCCTAGGTAGACGAAGTCCTTGACTACCTCAAAGTTACGTCTGTCGATGGTGACGTTTTGACCAAGACGTCGGTGTTGTAGGTCCTTTCTTAAAGACAGCATGTACTTTGTTTTGCCCTCATTAATGGTTGAACCCATTTTTGCCGCCTCTGCCTCAATACTCACAAAAGCCCTATTGACATCACGTTGAGTTCTTTCGATTATGTCAATGTCATCAGCATATGCTAGTAATTGGACAGACTTTTGCAAGATAGTGCCTCTAGTGTTGACGTGTGAGCTCTGCACTATTCTTTCAAGCACGACGTTAAAGAAATCATATGACAGCGCATCACCTTGTTTAAAACCTTTTTTGACATCGAAAGGTTCTGTTAAGTTGTTTCCAACCTTTATGGATCAGCGTGAATTCTCCATAGTCATCCTGCACAAACCGACGAGTCTGGCAGGGATGCCGGTTGGTTCGTCCCTGTAGATGCTGTCATATGCATCCTTGATATCGATGAAAAGATGGGGGATGCCGATTTGGTGTTCTTGGGTTTTTTCAAGGAACTGCCGTAATGTGAATATTTGATCGACTGTGGACTTTCATGGTCAAAAACCACACTGCATGGAATTATTTTGGAGATAAAATCATTTTATTGTAAAATTTTCAGGTGAAAATTATTTTTTTTTCATTTTTTTTATTTATAAAAACAGTTAATTGTTACGTTACAATATATTATATAAAATTTAATTAAAGTGTCTAGCGTTATTGGTTCGTGAGATATTTTGGGTTTACCAAAAATTTCCTATCGTAAGTTATTAAATAATACATTTTCACGCTTTGCAAACGTTGTCCAGGATAAACGTTTGAGAACGAGCAACCACCGACGAATGAATGAGTTTTGAATAATTTATAAACCTACATTTTGTGCAAATTGTAAAGAAAGAGTTAGAAATATAGCTTATGTAAAATAGTCCTTAGTCTATTCAATGTAAAATGGCAAACTAAACTGAGCATATTTCTAGAAACGACTGCCAAAAATACCACCTCCAAAAAAGAATTGCCAGATCGATAACGTAACAACACTTCTAAAAAAAACACCCTCTACATATGGACAGAAGAGCATCAAAAGAGAGCTAAATACGTAAGGTTTACGCATGGGCTCATTATTTCGGGGGCCCAAATACTCGAGTGCTATAGAAAAATGTGACTTTTTAAAAGGAACTAGAGTCTCAAGGAACCGGTGTTTCTTACATGTTTGGTTGAAATAACCAAGTTTTTTTTCTTAGTAATTAAAAATGCCATGAAAAGTGGTAGACCTCTAGACGCTGTTTAAATTATTTTTCATCTTGCATCGATGTTACCCTTAAAACTTATTACATAGCAATGTACAGTTTCCATTTTTAAGGAACAAAGATCCAAACATCGACACATTTATCGTTTTCTAGACTCCGATTTTTCATGAGCTCTCAAATACTTAAAATGTATTTATAGAAAAGAACTATAAACGACCTGAACCAGCTACAGGTAACTACGCAAAAGAAGACCCATGAGCATTGTATTGTATAGCTAGGTATATGTATGTATAGGTATTTTTCTTAAGTTGATTAAGTGTCATAAAATCTCTAACCTCATAAAAGATAAGCGATTCGACGACCGGCCGGCCGGCCGCTAAGACAGACTATAAACAAATACTGATAAGCGAAAGTCGTAAATTTCTATTTTTAAAAAAACACGAAATAAGCGATAATTTCTTAAAATATGATCGGAAATGTTTGTTTTGACATTGAAACATGAAACAAAAACCTAAACTGGTTAAAGGTTATCCTCAACATTCTTATTCATAAGTTATTTGCAGTGTGTGAATGTTAGTTGCAAAAGACTCTATAAATCAATTATGTTAAAAAAATCTCACATTTTGTGTACAAAAACTTGGGATGGATTATTTTTGAATCCATTATATAGTTTATTACCAGGGATAAGATTTTACTAACTTTGCCTTTTTTTGGTTAAACGTAAGATGAAATCGACTTTCGATAAACATGTTCCAAGCCCTGGTGAATGCAAATATACATATGTATTTTATACTGCCTTTTTTTGTCTTTCCATTGTTGCCTTTTTCTGTCTTTTTTTGATTTTGTACTAAATTTTGTTAAAAAGTATCTAATAATTTGTTTAGCATTAAAAGAAATGTGAACATTTTCGCATATCGTTCAGAATCTTTAGTTAAAAATCTTTTACAGTTGGGCCTTTGAGAGCATATGGACGAGGGTACCTGTTAACGTCCGAAGTTCTGGAGAGAGCAAACTCAATAACAATTGCCCAGCTTTTTAACTATTCGATGCGATTGTTGTGGCCCGATGAGCTTAAAGAGATAAGGTTTAGCTGTTTGTAACAGATCCATCACCGTTTATGAAGCAGAGTGGCAAAACTGTGCACGAGTTGTATTCGAAAATCTTTCACGTAACTTGCGTCGCTCACGGTGTATACAGAATTTGTTAAAACATACGCAGTCACACTCAAAAGTTGACGCCTTCATGTCGAACTTGAAAAAAAGTATTACACTGCCACCTCAACCTGGAAGTTTGTTTGAAACTGAATTTGAAATCGCATTTTTGAATTTACATTTAAACTAGGTTTTAACTCGCTGGGGTACTTGGTTACAGGCAGCAGCATAATATGCCGACTATTTCGCTCGGGCCAACAAAATCGTCAGCGCTCTCGAAGATGATACAAGCTGTGTTGCATTTGCAAACAAATTGTTTGAAGATGAAGAACTACAAGGAGCGTAACTGGCGTACATTAAAGTCAATTTTGGGTTTTTATTTGATCCGAAAAAACATATTTTCAAAGACCTACAAAAAACATGTATAAAACATATAATTTAAGCTAAAACTATTCTCATCAAGGAACATCAATAGGTGAAGTTCTGCCTGCTTTGAAAGGCCCTTTGCAGAGTCTTGAAGAAGTTTACAGCTAAAAACGATTGAGCAGATTAATTCGAAACTTCCTGGAAACATTGAAGTGAATAATGTTGAACATTTTAGATGGGCTCCACTTGTTTTAGCTGAAGTTGAGATATCATTTAGTTCCTTTAAAGATCTTCTAAGGGACAACCGAAGAAGATTGCTACCCGAGAACCTTAAAAAACTCTTGGTAGTCCACTGCTACTATAACTAAAAGTATTTGTTTTTATTTTTCTATTATTTTTTAGTAAATGCCTTTTCTTTGCCCTTTAAGTGTTTTGTTCTGCTTTTTTTAAAATTTTTCAAGTCAACAAAATCCTAACCCTGTTTATTACTTTTTAATTTCCATATGAATGTCAGGCTGTTTGTAATGTAGTTTTCGCTAAAGAAGGGTTTCATTCCCGATGGCGGATCCAGAAGTGTGGGGTCATGACCACCAACTGGTAGAGTATTTTTTAATTTTAGTTGGTATTCATTTGAACTTGATAAATAGGCAATAATGAGTTTTTTTTTAAAGAAACCTTGAATTAGATATCGTCAATTCAATGTTCTGAAAAACATTTTTTTCATCTCCAATCTACACTAAAAATGGTAGTAATAATAAACAATAGGAAATTGCTTCACAAGAAAATACAAAAATGCGAAAATTCCTCATATTAAATTGCATTATATTTTTCTAGAAAAAAAAATCAAAGTTTTCTGGCAAACTTTCTCATTTTCTGTTTTTGCATCGTCCATCGTTTTTGTAGCATTCTTTGCATTTATGGAAATGGCAACAAGAACAGAAGCAGATAGGGCATATTTAGAAAATGTTAGTATCTTGGAATTCTTTCAAATGCAGGGAGTCTTCCAAATTAAGAAGCAACATTTTTCTCTAAAAATTTCACTTTAGCCATTGAAATGTATTCTAATGTTATAGTAATTTTGTCAGACTTCTTTACAGAATATTAAAGAACATTTTTAATCAATTTCCAAAAATGTTGTTAAATGTCTGGTTCCTTCCTTAATATCCCCTATAATGATTAAACCAAGTGCGAGTAGTTAGTAAAGCAGGTTACAAGCTAGAATTAAAAAGGATCCACATAAGTTTTTATTGTCTGTACATGAGGTGGCAGGTAATATATTCCATATTTGAGTAGTACGATACGACTATAAAAAGAATCTCAGTACTTTATAGTATGCCCGAAATCGGACTCAAGGGCTAACTAATGGTGCTCCTAGAAAAAGAGGGTATTAGGATTAAATAATTGTTTGATACGAGGAGAGTAACTGACGATTTCACTAGAGCATTGTCTATTTAATTAGCCGTCAAATAATTAAAGGCATATGAAACCTCGCGGAGCGGCCGGTCGGCGGCGGCCGGCGGTGCTCAATTGATCCAAACGTTAGACAACTTTTATTTATGATTTTAGAGCTCTCTTTTGAATTTTCTCCAAGAGACTACAGTGATTTGTTATTGGAACACCTGCATAAAATATGAAAGTTGTACGCGAATTTCAAACGAATAAATGGCTTTGTAAATTATAGAAAGATCAGAAGGGTAAGCAATCGACGAAGGTGAAAACCTTATTACTTAGAAGCTTTTTTGGCAAATTTGAATATGTGCTCACTACACAAGTGATAGTTCGTGGTGCACATAACTGGAACTTTTAAGAAATGTATTATGTTTCACTAAATAAAAAAAAGATGCTGGGATGCGACCCACACTGATAACTTCCCATCTCGTCTGTTGATTTGTCTTGCTTAAAAGTTTGTCTATATGTACTCGTATCAATTTTTACCAAATTTGCGTACTATTTTTTGTAGATTTTATTTTCTATGAAAAAACGGACTGTTGGATTTTTATATAAAAATTACTGAATATTGAAAACAATATTTTCTGTGAAATAAAATAAGTTTGAAGCCAATATTTTTAATTTTTAAAAAGCTATTTGTGCCGAAAGTAAATTTTTACCAAGTTTTAGTATTGTTTTTTTTTTAGAGTTTTATTTTTTGTAAAAAAACTGTCAATTCGATTTTTTTAAAAATTTCACCAAATGTTGAAAACAATATTTCTTATAAGATAAAATTAATTTTAAGCCAATATTTAAAAATTTTGAAGAGATATTTGAGTCGAAAATCAAATTTTACCAACTTTTATAAATTTTTTTTAAGGTTTTTATTTTTTGTAAGAAAACTATCCATTCGATTTTTCTCAAAATTTGTCTTAATGTTGAAAACAATATTTCTTATAAAAAAAAATTAGTTAGAAGCTATTATCTCAAAGTTTTTAAAAGATATTTGAGTCGAAAATCATTTTTTACCAACATTTGTTAATTTTTTGTACAAAAACTTTCAATTCGATTTTTTTCAAACTTTAACTGAATGTTGACAACAAGATTTTTTGAAAGATTAAAGTAAATTAAAGCCAATATCTCAAAGTTTTGAAAAGACATTTGAGTCGAAAATCAATTTTTACCAAATTTTATACATATTTTTTAGGTTTTTATTTTTTGTAAAAAATCTGTCAATTCGATTTTCTATCTCTTCTGGTTCTTGAGCTATGGAGGACGAAAAAAACGTCACGAACGTACGGACGTACGAACGTACGTACACACGCACGCACAGACTGCTTTCTAAAAATCTTTTATTTGGACTCTAGAGACCTTGAAACGTCGAGAAATGTCAAAATATTCAATTTGACAAATCGGACCCATTACAATAACTTCCTATGGTAAGTTAATAAAAACATTTCCTTTTTGCTATTGGCCCCCAAAACTAACTGTTGTAAGGAAAGCCCATCTTTGCAGTATGTTACCCTATAGGGCACTGTTCTGTACAGTGTTCCTACCTATCGTGCATAGGGCTGCAAAAAAGAATGTATTGGTCAATATACCTTTTGAGATATCATATAATCAGGCGTTCAACTGCTCCACCTGAGTTTTGATTCCGTAAAACAAATTAAAAAGATTTTGTCCTATAATGCATTAACAAGTATGTTAACCCTTTCCGCAAGTGAATAATTAAGGGTCAATTCCTATTGGACTAATTTGTCTGTCCGTTTCATGTATTTGATACAGCCCTTAAGATCCTAAGGCCTTATAGTTATTATCAGTTTTTTTAACTTCCCATCGGAAAATATTGTATTCGGCCGAATTGAAATCGATATTTCTCGATATTTTAGGTGACTCGAGTATAAATCAAAGATCTGATCTTTAGATACCAATTTTCGGCATTCCATTTTTTGTAGTCCATATCTCGAGAACAATTAGAGATATCGACTTCAAACAAATTTTATTTAAAGATAATAACATCGAAAGAAACATCAAGGATTTTCAAAAAAAAATTGAGTGGGTGTTTTATTTTATTCGAGGTTGCCACTTATATTTCTAGCCTAGTAAGAAAAAAATAAGGAATTACGATTAAAATTGGTTTTATTGTTTTTCAAAATATTCTTCATGAAGATAAATACAATTGTTGCATGTGTTTGAACCAATTTTCGTAGCACTTTTTCCCCTGCGATTGAGGTACCTCCAAAACATAGTTTTTGAATGCATCAACGGCTTCTTCAGGTGTCGAAAAACATTGTCCGCGCATCTTTTGAATGTGCGGGAATAAAAAGAAGTCAATTGGTCCCAAATTAGAACTGTACGTCGGATGACTCATTAATTAGATGTTTTGACTTTTCAATAATTCCTTTGTTTGAGCCGATGTGCATTGCATTGCTTGCATTGTCATGATGAAGAATGGTTCGCCTCTTCTTCTGCTTTTTTCGAATTTCTCCGATGACATCTGTCAAACAAATGGTGGTATACCATGCAGAATTGACCGACTTGCGTTGCTCTAACACTATTGTCGCCACGTGACCGGTAATGCCGAAGAAACACGTAGCCATTTGCTTCGATGTGCTTCTTCCGCGAGCACCTTTTGTTAGATTTGGCTCATCTTACTCTCATACATTCGATTGCTGTTTTGGACGACCTTCACGGAATTCGTTCTGGAGCGAACGACGACCATGATTGAATTCGTTATACCAGTTTTTTACAGTGCTATAGGATGATGCTTTATCGCTGAAAAAAGATTTAAGTTCATCGCTGCACTTTTGTCTTGATAATCCACCTCGAAAGTTATGAAAAATAATCGCACGAAAATATTAACGAGTTAATTCCATTTTTGCCCGAGATGAATCTTTCAAGTTACTGTCAACAACACAAAGCATTGAAAATATTAGTTAAATTGGTAAAAATTTGTTTTCGACTAAAAATTTCGGGAACGAAAGTACATATATGTATGTACATTGAACCCAAACTTGTTTTATCATATGGAAAAATATTTGTGCTAACTTTTTTCTTTTTGGTTTATAAAAAAAATATTATCCTAAAAGGAAACTTTCTTAATAAGTATAAATACATTTATTCAATTATAACTTTTACGATATAAATTATTATGGTCATACTTCATAATTATCTCTGCTTGTGTAGCTCGTTTTAAAGCTACATATGTACATAATATAAATATATAATCTAAAAATTATTGATTATACATTTTAAATTTAAGAATGTTTTTTCGTTCACAAAAATAAATAATTTTACAAGTAGAAACTTACTTTTGTAATCAATAAAATTGGCAAAAAAATGTGCTATGTATTGGAAACTACTGGATATAAATAATAAATAATTACACTCATTTAAAATTTGAATACTTTAATTCTTTTCACGAAAAACAATATAAAGTTATTTATAAATATCACTCGCTTAAAAAATTTGTTCTTAAAATTTGTATTTTTAAGAAATGTGTTTTCGAAATTAAACGTATTCATTTCTTAAAGAATTTTAAACTTCTTACCAGTTAAGCCTAATGTTGGATTAGGTTTTATTAATTGAAGGTAATGAAAATGTACAAGGAACTTAAGATGTACTTATAACTCGCAAAAACAAAACAAAAAATATTTATTTTATATAAAGAAGGAATATTCAGCTTAATAGGTGGGTTTCAATGACTTTTCTGTAGTAGCCTACAGAATTTCTTGCGGTTCGTTCCTTAGTTGGGCTCGTCATATTCACTGAATACAGACCGAATTTTACCCTGAAAATAATTTGTATTTAATAAAATAAAATGTTTACATATGCAATAGGTAACAAATTAAAACTTACGTATAACCTCTTTGCCATTCAAAGTTATCGATTAGACTCCAATACATGTAACCTCTTACATTGCAACCATCGTTAATAGCATTTAAAACAGCTTGCAAATGGCTCTAAAAATATGATAATTTTTGGTAAAACTAAATAATTAGTCGAAACAAATATATTTGTATATTGACAATCAACTTAATAATAATATTCATACATTATCGAAAAGAAATCTACAATTATTAATTTATTACAATTCTCTAGTTTTTGTTTTTATGCATTCAAAAAACATTCTCAAGTCGATTGAATCTTTACAGACTTAAGCAAGGCATTTGACGAATGAAATCACTCGTTATGTGGATTTTAAAGATAGATATTATACGGTCAAGTTCAGGAGCAACCCTTACCCTTCAAGTCAATTTAAAGTTCTAGTGTACCTCAATGGAGTTATCTTGGTCCATAGCTCTTAATTTATTATGAGTTGTTTTCTCTTTTAAATTATGCTAAATGTATAATTTATTCGTTTGATTTTAAATATCTATAAATTTAAGTGTTTTACACTACTTTTTTGAATACGTTGCATTTGGTCTGACTGTGACTTTTATTACCCCTATACACTCAAAGGCTGCCCCTGATATATCTCTTTCAGGTCAAAGTGAGTAATTGCAGTTCTTCTTTATAGTTGGCGTATTAAATGGAAGGATCACATGTCCATCTATTCTTTGTCCTTTCAATTGCAATCTGAGTTAGGCAAGCTAAAGAAGAAATTTAACTTCTAGAACTGTTTTTAGCAGATGGCGCTAACTGTCCTCTTAATCAAATAATCGGAAATTTAAGAATTTCGATACTTTTTATCGTACAATTTTAAAGCCATTTTTAGCTATTTACTAAAGATGATGAACCTAATTTTAAACAAATCTAACATCTTAACAATTTACTAAAATGAAAATCACGGAATGGCTACTTAAACTTTAAGCAACTTGCTTGATCCAAATGACATTGTACAATTATTCTTATAAGACCAGTGGATTGAATGGTAAAGTAAAGAGTTGGGAATTACAATTAATGGTCTGTTTATGTTCACTTTTAAGACATATTTGGATGTTCGTTTTTTTTTATAAAAGGCAATTAGCAGTTAACGAGTTAGCAAAACGGAAGGAAAGATGTAGAATTTTGGAGTCCTTAGATTTATTGCTAAACATTTAGCAGCTTGCTAACTAGTAAACTGTTTAACCTTAACAATAAGATGTTTAAAATTTTGCACCATTGACTCTACAAATGACAATCTCAAATCTGCAAGCTTTAGATTTAATTTTCTTACTGTAAGGAGTTGAATTTATATTAGCTTTTAGTTTAGATTCAAGTTAATTTTGTAAAATTAACATAAGCATTTAAAGTATTGAGTTCATAGAACTAAAAATTGTATTAAAAAAATAGTTCGTTTCTAAAATTTCCTGCTGGTCAAATTAAAAGTAATGTAGGGAACAATTAATAATATGAACGGACTAATAAAAAAGTTAAATTAATCTTGTTATTTGTCAACATGTTTAAAAGCACCTCACCTTCAAATACTGTATTCGCTCTATATCTTCCAGATCTCCTTTATCAGACCATCCATTTTCTGTCACTATGACTTCCACATTGTCGTATTCATCACGAATAAACCTTTAAACAACAAAAATTATACCATTAATATTTCTTTATAATACAACAATACTTGTAAACCTACTTTAGAATACTTTCAAGTCCCTCAGGAACACAATACAACCAACGGGACAATCCTCGCTTCCATTTCGGGTCAATAGATTCGTCTAAATCATAGTCCCTCTCGAAGGATGGATTCTCACCAATAGGTTTTTCCGCACGACTAATATATCTGCTGGTATAATAATTGATAGCAAGAAAATCAGCAGAACCTTTTATAATATGTTTCCATTTGCCATCTAAGTCCGGAAGTCGAGATGTAATTCTTCCTTCCTTCAAACTGTTCCGTCTGATTTCTTCCACCATTACCTCTGGATAGCCACCGGATTTACTAAACAACGGATGAGCCAGGAAACCTAACTATAAAAAAGAACATTTACGTTTGTTAAACGTCTTGGCATAATTCTGTCTTCTCCGAAAGACCTACATTATATTGCATAGCTCGATGGGTTAAGGCGGTATCATTTGATATTGAAAATTGGCTGTCGAGTGATATTCCTATTTTTCCACCTTGAGTGTTAAAAAATTTCGATTTGTAAACACGATAAGCGGCAGCGTGTGCCTTTAGGGTGTTGTCTACGCAAATGTAGTCAATTAATCCAGCACCGTGAATTTGTGGCGGATAGTTTGCTTCACCATAGCCAGATTTACAATAGAGTAAAGGTTCATTAAAAGTTATCCAAGTTTTCACCTTAAATAAAAAAATAAGATATACAAACAAAATATAAACATAAACTAAGTGCTAAACCATGTTATTCAAATTATGTTACATTGTGTAGGTGTGCCAAGATTTAATATTCACATGTTCGTAGATATAAAAATAAAAACTTACCCGATCTCCATAGTTATTAAACAATTCGATTGCATAAGTTACAAATTGATTGATAAACAATGGATTAGCAAAGCCTCCAATTTTCTGAATCTCATAAGGCAAATCGAAATGGACCATTGTAACTATGGGCTGAATATCGTTTGCCTCAAGTTTATCGATAACATTATTGTAGTAGTCAATTCCGTATTGGTTTCTTGAGGAAATATCGCCATTTGGAAAAATTCTTGACCATGAAATTGAGAAACGATAGTGAGTGACCTGTACAATTGAGATTGGTGTGAATTAATTTCATTCAGAGTTTTGTCTGTGAGTTGTACCTTAAGTTCTTTTAATGCCGCCAAATCCTGATCAAAACGATGATATGAATCTGCCGCTACGTCACCAGTCGTTTTATCATCAATCATATGTGGATAATTATGAGTAAAGTCATCCCAGAGTGACAGCCCTTTGCCATCGGCATTCCATCCACCTTCAATCTGATATGCAGCAGTTGCTACGCCAAAGCTGAAGTTTGATGGGAACTTTGAATTACCTTTTGCCGGAAGATTGCAACCATCTTCAGTTGTTAATCTGCATTGAGATCTTTTTGAAAAAAAAAAAAATTTATAACATAAAATTATAAAGCAGATGCTTAAGTTAGGGTGGCTTTTTTGTAAATTGTTTGGCAAAGTAATAAGGAACGCACAGGTTTTGAGATCTCGTTTCTTTAACCTTCGATAAAATGATGTTTAATGCTTTTTACTCACTCTTTTAAGCTTTTTCTTTGAATATAACGCATTCTAGGATTCAACTATTAAACACATCTTATCATTGTGTTTGCCTTCATTAGCATTTGAACAGATTTTAAGAGAGCTGTGTGTGAGTGCGTTTGGAGGTATGTTCGTACGTTTGGAATACCATTTTTCGTCGTCCATATCTAAAGAACCAGTAGAGATGTCGATTTTAAATTAATTTTGTGTTATAAATAGTAACATCGAAAGATGCACAAACGACTTTCAAACAATATTAAATAGATGGTTTTTGAACTATTACAATTAAAAAAAAACGGTTTACTTCAAATATCTCTCGAACCGATAAAGCTATCGACTTCAATTAAATTTTATATTATATTATGTGACGTGATACCAAAATAGTTTAACTTTGAAAAAAAAAAAAAATGATAACTTGAAATATTTAACGAACCAAAATATTACATCAAATTATTTGTATGCAACTAAAAATAACTTTTTTGGCATCTGGAAAACGTTGACAAAAATGAATGAAATGGCTTTTTTTACACAAAATTAAAAAAATAAACATTACTAAAAGTTGGTAAAAATTTACTTTCGACTTTAACATCTTTTTAAACATTAAAGTATTTTCTTCAAACTAATTTTATCTTATGACAAAAATTGTCTTGACATTCAGTAAAATTAATATAAAAATCCAACAAATATTTTTTCATAAAAATTGAAGTCTAAAAAATACATTGTAAAAATTGCTGTTATATTCTAACTATCTCGTGAATAAATGAAGTCATTGACTTCGAAATGATTTCATGGTATGCTAAATTTCGTTGTAAATGTAAAATAATGGTCTCTGAAAAATCCGAACGAATTTCGAACTGGAGATTTTATTTAAACATGAATTTACGATAATAGAGAAGTCGACCCTGATTCCGTCCGTCTGCATTCCCTGGCACCTACAGCCTAAACCATCGATTGATTTCAAATATGGATACTAAGGTTTTGAGCTGATTCCTCATAGTCATACAATTTTTTTGCTTAAAAATCGAAAATTCGAATTTTCTCAAAAACAAACCGATAGATTTTTTAAAATTTTTGTTGGCATGCTATCAAAGGAGAAGATTGGGAACCGTTCGTGAAAGATTTTGAGATTAGTGAAGTATAATATTCAGACCACCTTCCTGTTGAATGTTGATGTGACAATGCCACAAGCGGACTTTTTGCTTAACGTTATTAAAACGAATGATTCACGGGTCGTGGAAAAAGTGTCCATAAAAGCAATACAAGATCAGAATAGTTGATAACGAGATTTGCAAGATCTTGCTGATTAATGTCAAATTAATTTTAATTTACCCATCGAGAATTTATCAGCCGCTAAAAACATCTTCTATGAAGTCATTTAAAAGGTTGATGATAAATGTAGAGCTTAGTATATTGCTGAAACGTTTGAATTCTTGTACAGAGAGATTAAATCATAACCTTGCAGACTACTTAGTGAAATAATAAAATTAAATTACATTCCACAGACCGACCTGACTTACCCCACTTCTTGGGATAATGGCTCATTCTCAGAGAAATCAGAAGAAATGTATTCCAAAAAGACTTTTTTAAATGAAATGAAATTAATGTTGTCAAACTTTACGAAGTTTGTGTTTCTATTTACTTTTTAATCTATCATGAACTTTATATTGCTAAAAAATTATAAATCCCTTTCTTAAAATTGAAAAGTAATTACATATTGCGAGGGCTTTTAACATTGTGTTTTATTGTCAATCTTGCAGACGGCAATCGCCAAGCTATAATAATTTCTGCAAACATTTGTGTTGTATTATGTTAATTTTACTTTAATTTAATGAAATCTTTATATAATCTATCAATCAATTTTTCTGCACAAGCGCTTATTCTTTCTCAATCACAATTTATGAACACAAACTTCATATTATTTTTATTTTTAACTCAAAAAATATTCAGTTTTTTTTTCTAAAATTCGATATCTTAAAAATGGGTCATCATTTTTACGATATGCAAAACGTATGTTTATAAGTGTTAAAGAACTGCTTACCAAAAATGTTTTTAAACTAAGATTGAAAAATGTGTTACATACAAAATTAATTAAAAAAAAACGGCTCCAACGATTTTCAAATACATTTTTTGAAAAATTAAGGATTTGTTTAGAAATCAAATGGCATTTAAATTTTTGAAAATAAAATTTCCTTGGGGGTACATTTTTAAATATTAAAATAAAGAAAATAATTCTAAACAGACTTTTTGGATACATGATCAAGTCGTGCATATTATTTATGAAAAAGGTACAAACTTTAAAAAAATGTTGCTAAAACTAGTAAGAATTGTTTTTTGACTAAAAATCTCAGAAACAAAACATATGTTATGCAAAATGTTGTTGCTCACTTTAAGTTATTTTTTTAGAAAAAATCATTCAACACCTTTTTTTTACAACACGAAAACCTTCAAAAACAAAAAAAAAGATTAAAAAATGGTTTTCGGCTTAAATATTATGAGAAAAAAGAAAGAATTTAATTAAAAAATTTTTCATTTCACACAAAATATTGTTATTAAAATTGCATTGAACTTTCGACAGACGAACACTGATGGAAAGATATCACTGTGGGTTGAATCCCAGCCTCTTTCTTTATTTAAAATTGTCATTGCTTTCTGCGCATCTTCATAAACATTTTGTGTCATAGTGCGTTTAATAGTTAATACACGTATTTTTAATCACTTTTAAAAGTAATTAATTTTCTTGCAACTAATACTTATCTAAAAAAAAGCGGGAAAGTAAACATTAAGATATAGAGTCATACAAATTTTAAATATAAAACACCCTTAAAAATATGTATATGTATCATAAAAAACAACTATGCAAAGAAACTTTTAATTATTATATTTGGCGAATAAGTTTGTTGTTGTTTTATAATACACCTTTAAGCATATATTTGAATTTTTTTGGGTCACATTTCACAATTTATACAATTGAATTCAATAGATGTTTTATATACGATTTTTTGCTAAAGAGGCCTTAAGAAACTTGGCATTGTTTTATTGAAGTACAATTTACTTAACTCAGTTTTAGTTATCTTTATTTTGTAACAGTTAAAAATTGGTTGCAAAAATTCACTATAGTTTTGGTGGCTTTGATATTTTGTATTGTAATCCATCCCAGTGATTATGCTGTTGAACCACAAGAAGTTTCATTAAGAAAACTAAATCCATTTGTGGAAAACGTAATTAATATCTTCGGAAACAAGAGGTTTACTGATTTTTTTAAGATGAAAGTATTAATTTCTAAAGGCATTTATTAATTTCATCACAAATGTAAAAATTTAGACAGAGAATTCATAACATTGAATAATTAACTGCACAAATTGTTTACTATAAATCACATCAATTCTAAAATAACACGATTTAAATTTGTGTTTATTTATTATCATCGTCAATTTTCTATATTGTTCATTTGTAAGATCACATTTTAACATGAACATGGTAGAGGATAGGAACAAAAGCTTAAACACACTTATCTTTGATAAAAAGACATATCTTTAAATCATCGAACTTTGCCACGAGCAAAAGGTTAACAATGCGGTCACAAAAAAGGTTACACATTTAAAATCTAATTTGATCTTTTTAATTAAAAATGCACCAAATGTCAATAAACTTTATACGTACACAATTAATCCAGAGCAAAATATTAAGTACACAAATAACAACATTTTTTTCCGTTTGACTCAATGTGACCAAGGTTCAGAACTGACTAAACGAACTACATGAAAAGTTCAATACCTGGATACAAATATGAAAAATCTTCAAACTTTTATGGTAATGTATTTCAAATATATCACTGTCTCTGATGACTACCATCAGAGCAATGCCTGAACATTAATTTTGCAGATAATTTTTGTTATATATTCCACGGGGGCCTCTATCAGTTCCCCGTTTATTTGTAAAGGTTTTTGTAGCAAACCGGATTGTTATTTGTTATAATGTGACATTAACGAAAAAAGTGCACATTCTGTAAATAAGCATAGTATAACTTTATACAACATGAGAATTACACAATCCGAGGTAAATCAATTATACAATTAATTGAGAATAATAAAGCAAAAGAAAAGAATATTAATAGGAAATGCATTTTGGCTTTTGTTAATCGATTAAAGCATGCGTGTACTGTTATAAAGGGTGTCTCGAAACATACGCAAGATTTGATATGGGCGCCTACAAAAATTATTATTTTATAGCAGCCAGACTTAGATAAGAGATTACAACATGATTTCAAATCTGAACAATATTTTCAAAAAGTAATCATATTTGACAGCCACAGTTTAGGGAATATTAACTTAAAGTCGACAATACCGTAGAAGACACTTATTAACCTCCCATAGAAAGTGAAAGCAGTCGGTCGTATTTCTCATTTCGGAATAAAAATGTTAATATTTCTCGACTTTTCAATCAATTAATAATTAATTGTTTTTTTAGATATATTTTTTATAGGTAATAACGTCGAGATGATTATTATAAAATGTAACGTGATATAAAATTTGCAGAGTTTTTGAAAAAAATCAACTAACGGTTTTTTTTTTTAAATTAAAAAAACCAAGAAAAATATTTTATGTCTCCAATATTAAAAAGAACGTTCGTGATCATCTGGCAAAATTTTTAGAAAAATCGTATGAGCAGTCTTTTAAAAAAAAAAAAAAACAATTTCTACTAAACCTTGGTAAAACATTAATGATGTTTGATTCAAATATCTCAGGAAAATATTTTGCTGACTTTAAAATTAATTCATTATAAACAACATACTATAACCAATGTTATGTAACGATTTTAATAAAATCCAATTCATACAGTTTGTTTATAAGACATTGCAACAATACTTCTTAAATTTGGTCAAAATAGATTTTCGACTCGAATATCTCGAGAAAAAATAGAGTATTATTTTCAAAACTATTTGATTCTTCACAAAATATTATTGTTTGTTGGTATTTAATTAATTTTTCGGAATATAGAACTGTTAAAAACGGATTTTCAACTCAAATATCTTAAAATGAAAATATTAACGTTAAACTTTCTTCTTTGATTAAAGCAGAATTTTTTGAATACAATAATTTTCTACGATTTTAACGTAAAAATTAACTTTTCAGAATTTACTTGTTCAAAAATTAGGGTTTTTTCACTAAAAATCAACAAATTAAGACTAAAATAACAAAAATAGACCATAAGATATACTTTAACACTAGTATGAGACGATTGGACCAAAAGAAGAATAAAATAGTATGATATGGGTCTTTAATTCACCCTACTAGGCTGTTGCGGTAATTTTTCAAAAAAGTAAGTTGGCATACAGATTCAAAGATTGGAAAACAATGGCAGCTCCTATATTATTGTGATTTATTTCTCAAATTCAGAAATGCATTCTTGCAGTAATTTAAAAAAAAAAACGTTGCGTTTGTCCATGTTACTAGAAAAAAAATTAAGTTTCAAAGATAGAAACAACAGAAAAATATAAATAGATCCCTAATAAATATATAACAAAAACATATTTCTAATATTTATTTACTCATTCGTCTTTAAAGTTACATACTCTATTTAGACTTATAAATAATAATAATTACATAACATAAAAATAAAATACATAATTTACATATAGCATTATAACAAATTTACTAATTTATGTTTCAAAACATTTCTATTAATATTAAAATCAATTGCAAAATCATATTCATTAAAAGCTCTTGTGATAGGATTATACTACATAGCTAGTACTGTGGTAAGGAACATTTAAAAAATCACAGTCACGAGGGCGCAAGTTTCCAGAAGGCGCATAAATAAAAAACATAGGTAAAAAAACTGTACAGTCAATATTAAAATTCAAGACATCAAAAGCAAAAAATATTCAGTTTAATTTTATTCTCTGAGCAAGAGGTTTTAGATTAATTAAAATAAAATATTTTCAAATCGTCAGCAAAGAGAAGACTTTTAGAAAAAGTAAGATTTAATGGTAAGTCGTTAATAAAAATGATAAAAACCTTTCTCTTCTGTCCTTCTGTCTTGTATTATTGTCTTATGTTGTTACCACCTTACATAGCCTAGTTGCTCAAGGTGCTGTGTTGTCTACTCTGAACATAAATGTAGAGTAGTGTGAAATGTAATGTAATGTAAAATGATAAAAAGTGGTCCAAGGTGACTACCTTGAGGAACACCCAAACAATTTAAAATATCCTTAGGTAAGGTATTATCAATTTTTTTTTCTACGTACTAAATATCTCTTTGTCCACATTAGAAGCTAAGAGTGAAATACATATATCTCTAGTTTTTTTAGGAGAACACTATGTTGAACGCGGTGGAAAGCCTTTGAAAAATCAGTGTAAATATTGTCGGCTTAAGAACGCATTTCCATCTGTGATAGGCAACAATTTGAAAATATTGATAAGTTTGTAGTATTGGATCTGCTTTTTAAGAAACCATGTTGGTAAACTGAAATGTTATTGTGAATAATATTGTACCTTACAATTTGTTTTTTTACTACTGCATCGAAAACGTTAGGAATTAACTGCAGTTTTGCAATTGGTCTGTAGTTTTCAATAGAACTTTTTGTACCTGATTTATGAAGGGGAGTTATTATAGAGTATTTCCATTCATCTAAGAACTCACCATTACTTAAAGAAAGTTTAAATATTATCCAAAGCAAGTATATTAGCACAAGTTTTTAAAAGAATTGTTGGAAAATTATCTGGTGAAATAGAAACACTTTTTTCAAGAGATAAAAGTACTTGTAAGACATCTTCTACAGATAACTGCAAATTACCAAAATCAACCATAGGATCTGAATAAATTGTGTTAGCATAATCTAATTTGAGATTAATAAAATTAGATTGAAAATACGACGCGAAGTTATTGCAAATTATATTAATATCATCGGACAACACATGATTATAAGTCATGCTAGATGGAATCCCAGTTTAGTTTTTTTTTCGTGTTAATAAATGATCAAAAACTCTTAGGGTTATTCTTAATATTCGATTCAAGAGAAGAGATGTATTGCTTGTATACATTTTTTTCAAAAACTCATACTTCCTCCTAATTTGTTTGAACTGTTCATTTGAATGAATATAAGATTTTTTAATTTTATTAAGTTTATTCATGACATTTTTCAGTCTTGATATACTTTTGTTGAACCAAGTTGGTATATTTGAACTTTTAAATAAAGTTTTTTTTAGGAACGTAGGAAGAAACCGCTGAATCTAAAATGTTCCAGAACAGAGTAAAAGCTTGTTTAGTATCTTTACCGCTTAAGATATGTTGCCAATCTACTGTGTTTAAATACGTTTTTAAAGAATCATAATCAGCTTTTTTTTAAAATCATACAATTGTCACTTATTTTTCGATTTAGATTTATTCAAAATGGAAAAATTAAAAACTATTTCAACTGCATTGTGATGAATGCTATTTTCTAACATTTTATGAGATGGTTCATTACATTGAGTTTCAAGGCATCAATATCAATACAAATTAAATCTAAAATACGACCAATAGAATTAGGAATATTGTTGATTTGGAGCATATTTGAGGCTGATAAACTATCAATAACATTATATTCATAATCTTTGACAACATTATAAGGAAACAATTGCTTTTCATCATCTGAGAATTTCCAATTAATATTAGGCAAGTTTAAATCACTAACAACAAAATAACAATTTTCATCTTTATCATTAGAAATATCTACAATATTTTTAAAGTTAGACTCATACAAACAATTTTGTGATGAAGGTGGGATATATGATACCAAAATATATAAATTAATACATTTAAAAGATTGAATAAATAGATCTACATACACAAACACAATTCTAATCAAATTCGAATGAATTATAAGGGTGTCTAATTTCTCTACTTGTAAAATTTGATTGAATAGGCAACAAAACTCCTCCTTAGTGACAGCTCCAGCGGGTAGGCCCGGGCCTAGTTAAGGAGTATGGATTTTGGCGCGTTCACTGATTTTTTTTCTATTCGGTGTTCGGTTTCCCCATACTGGAATAAAAAAGTTATTTAAATCTATTTATTTGGTATTGTTTGTAACCATTCTATTCCTTAAAGATGCTTTACACAAAGCAACTTATTTTTAAAACATGGTTCCCTCAAATTTTTATTCCACAATCTAACTACAAACAAAAATCTAATTCTAACATTGTCCCTCAAAAAGACTTTAAAATAATTGATGGATCTATTAGAGGCAATTTATGCTTTCCAATCTTGTTCTACTCTTCGGCACGAACTGTTCGTTTTCTCAAAAGTGGCTGAGACTGGTAAAAAAATTATTACATTACCTCACCACATGGATACTAGATATGGGTTGCCAAATATAAAGGCTTACAGTTTTTCAAAAATCAACTCGGCAGTGTAATTAATGCTTTGCAAAAATGTGCTCTAAGTACTAAACCAAGAGAAGCTGCTGAAGCTAGAGGGCTTTTGGCATAAATCAAATCGTTCGATGTAGCTTTCGCCCTATTGTGTCTTGAGGGTATTACAACAACAATAAACAACTTGTTTATATTCTATTAAAACAACTGCAGTTTTCAACCATAGATATAGGCGAATGCATTAGCTTGTAAAAGCAACAAAAGGTCACTTAAGAATAGATAAACAATTTTCCAAATTCATCCAAGAAACACAGGAGCTGTGTAAAAACTGTAATATTGACCTCAACACAGACTCTGGCAATAGTCGCCGCAAATAAAAGCCAACGGGAAGCCTCGATGGTTATGTAATCATGGACACAATTGGAAAAGGTAGACATGAGGCCGAGTTTGAGAGTAATTTCATGAAAAGCAGAGTATCTTAGTATCTTAGACAACATATTAGGTGAAATGGTTAAGAGATTTAATGACAATGACCTACCAAATTCTTGCATATTAGATTGTGACCCTTAATCACCAGACTTTTTAAATCCACAAGTGTTGTGTAATTTTGCTAAGCTTCAAGGAAAGGACACAGAATTCTTATCCACTTTAAAAGTGCAGTGTGGTTTGGGAAAATCAATGATGGTTTAGATGTGTATTAAAACTTATTATGATGATTTTAATGGCAATGCCTCTATGACAATTGCAGAAAGAACATTTTCCACAATGAGAAGAATTAAATCCAACTTAAGAGCCACAATGACTGGGAAGCGACTAAGTTGTTTGGGAGTACTATTCATAGAAAATGAAGCAGGCTATGAACTTCTCTAGAACCCCGAGCCTGTCATTGATGAATTTGCTTCCCAAAAAGGCAGAAGATTGCAGTTTGTCATGAAATGAACTACTTATTAGTTTGTCATGAAATGAAGTTGTTTTACTAAAGTAAAAGTTTACTTAGTGTAATTTCAAAATAAGTTTACTTAGTGTAAGTCCAAAATAAAAGTTTTATTTTTACAGTTTTATTATTTTATTTCTTAGCTACCCTTTTGGCACTAAGTGATTATGTTGATATTCCAATACGTCATTGAAGGTAATTTTTCAAGTATAAAACAAATGACAGATTAACTGCTTCATTATCTATAGTCGATTATTGTATTTCATTAGTTAGCTATGGAATTTATTTCATTTCAATATTTTGATTTAAAACTGTTCAACACTTTAAATATTTACCCTAATAAGCTGATATAATTTAACTTTGTATTGAATACATTTTTCAAAAATTCTAAAATTTGATTATTTATTTAGTATATATAAAACAATTATGTATATACATTATATTAATATCTTATCTGTACATTACTTGAAAATTAGCTAAGTCACGAAACTGAGTAAAAAACTACAATATATTGTGCCTACCCTACCCTGCTACTCCTCCTCTAGTTTGACCAGTTTGACGATTTTTGCCATAGATGTTGTAATCGAAAGGAAAATATTCACCGTTCAAAAAGTTATCATTTAACCAAGTTTCAGTTAAAGCTACAATATCGTATGGACAGTCCTGGGCAGCAATAAAGAAATCATGCGGTTTGGCTCTCATACCGCTCGCATTATGATAAAAGATGGAAAATGAATAACAGTATAAACAAGATTCAATTAAATTGATTCAATTGAAAGCTTAAATTTTATGAATGTATTTTGGAAAGTATTGGACATATTGAGACTTGACTTTTATATCGTTTACCTGATCCTGTACCCTACCCATGTTGATCTTTGATTGATTGATTTATTGATAACAAAACATAGGTGTACATTAAGAATAACTTATAAATAGTACAGGATTAATTAGTACAAAAGATTAACAAGAATATGCAAGAATGTATTATATCAAATAACAATTATAGCAATTATATAAATAACAACTATAACAAAATATTACTAGTTATTTTTACAAAAGTAAATTTAAGCTTAATAAAGTTTTTAAATTAATTTAATAAAATTTAAAGCAAAGTCGAAAAGAAGGAGATAAATAGTAAATTATAAAAAAATGTCATATCAGTTCATGTTAGAGAAATATTCAAAGATAAGTTCATTAAACTTTTTGTTTTCGATTCCAGACCTCATGTGGGAACATTATTCCACAGTCTGACAGAATGAAAGAAAAATTGTCTGCGTGATGTCAAACAGGTATATATTGTTGAAGATTATAACTATGTTTTTTACATTGGTGACATATTCAATTTCAAATGTATTTAAAAGGAGGCGAGGAAGGTTTTGAAGGTGAGGATTATTTTTGAATATAGGGATAGATTTCGTTTTCCCTGGATTAAGTTAAAAGTCCACTGCGGTTAGACCAGTCATATATTGAGCTTAAATCAATGTTCATGCTAGATATAGCATCTTCAACCATCCCAATGGGAAAACTAATGTATAACTGCACATCATCCGCATAGATATGAAACCGACAGTAAGATAAAACAAATGGCAAATCATTAATGAACATAGAGAACAGTAAAGGCCTAAAGATAGATCCTTGAGGAACACCAGAACTAACAGGAAGAAACGAAGACAGCTTACCATTGCACGATACAGCTTGCATACGATTGGTCAAGTAGGAATAAATAAGATTTTGAGAAGTCAAGTAAGCTTATCACAGTGTTATAATTTTTATCTAATGTCTGTCTTATATCATCAGACACTTTAAGAAGGGCTGAGATGCAACTACTTCCAGGCCGGAAACCAGATTGCAGAGCGTGAAGGAGGTGTTTTTGTTTAATATAACTTTTTATCTGGTTGCTTATTATGTTTTCAAAAACCTTAGATAGAAAAGGAAGGATAGCTATGGGTCTGTATTCTTTTTTTTTCCTTGTTTAGGGATAGGGATAATTTTTGATTGTTTCCAGGAAGTGGGATATGTTGAGGTCATTATTATAGTGTTGAAAATGTGAGTTATATGAGAAAGTATGAAAGGAAGAAGGATTTTTATAAAATCGTGATGATTGTTGTCGAGACCAGTAGATTTGGATTTCATTGAGAAAATTGCTTTTCCTACTTGATATTCATCAACAACACACACAGAAAATGCATCAGCTCTATCGTTCTCAGGAAGTCCGGAGACCATATTGTTGAGTTGGGTTGGACGAGTAGAGAAATTACGATTCAGTTCCTCTAAATCAATGCTCTTATCGTAAACACAGGTATCTTTTTTTAAACCAACACTTTTTACTTCTTTCCAAAAGAACTTGGAGGAAAGATCTGTGTTGAACCTGTTATTATAATAATTGTATTTGTCTGTTTTTATTAGCCTTGTTAACAGATTACGGGATGTTTTAAATAGTCGAAGCATTTTTACACAGCCAAATCGTTTCCAGCAGCGGTATGAGACATGTCTTGCTTTAATTGCATTAGGAATTTCATGAGAAAGCCAAGGAAAGCTACGTGATTTAATAAATCGAGTCTTTAAGGGAACATGTTTATTTAAAAGGTAGTCAATAGCTACATTAAGGTGTTCAATTTGATGATTAACGTTAGACGTAGTGAAAATTGGGTGTAAATCAATGGACGAACAACCACTAATTAAATATTCAACATTAACATTACGAAAATCACGAAACTGAAATGATTGTGTCGATTTCCTCTCAAAATTAAAATCATAGGTTGCAAAAATTAGATCATGTTATGAAAACACAGGGACGGATGTTCTTATGGATTTGGAATCCTCTCTGAAGGTTATATTGAAAATGGCAGTTTATGATTTTTTGTTATTCGTAGGCCTTGTTAGAAAATAAGAAATCTGATATTTTTAATGTCGATCGTCTCATTTAGATACAAATGTTTAGATTCCTCTCAAGAAGCTTTAATTTTATTTCAAAAAGTTTTTTCCTTTTCTTCCGGTGAACAAAAGATTGTTCTGGTTGAATCACATACTATGGTTTTAGCGAGAACATTTTTACGTGGACCAAACTTTTTAGATTTAAAAAAAAACCTTAATTTTTCAAAGCAGTTTTTATTTTTTAATTCATTTTGAATATATAAACTTTTTCAATTTCAATTTAAAAATATTTTTAGTATACAGATAGTAAGATCTTATTAATATACGTTTCACATTTCCATTTCGTAAAAATGTGATTCAAGATATAAATTTAAAAAAATAAAATTAATATTTTTTTAAAAATCAAAAATAAAAACAATGGCATTTTTGATCATCAAATATTATTGAGACAGAAAAAATATTTAAATCAGTTGATTAATTCTTGAGAAAACTTAAGAACGGGGGTCCCGTTATTAATATTATATAATATTTTTTATATTGAAATTAAAAAAAAAATATGTATACGTTTGTTTTTGAGAAAATTCGAATTTTCAATGTTTGACCAAGAAATGGTAATGGAGTCTACTGCTATTTTAGACTTAAAAACATGAAAAAAAACTCCTAACGCGAAAACCTTAATTTCCAAATTTGAAGTCAATCGACCCAATGGCTTGGGATGCAATGGCCAGGATAGACAGACAGACAAAGCGAATTGGGGAGCTTACTTTTCCTGACTTCTATCATCGTAAATTTTTCATTAAAATTGCACTTTAAAATTTTTTACAAATTCATAAAGTTCCATTAAGTTCATAAAGTTCCATTCCATTATAAAATAGAAACCATATTTTTTCTGCGTTGGTTAAGTTAATTTTGGTAACAAAACAAGTTTAAATGTCTTTTTATATAATTTTAGCAGCTTCTTTTATTCTATATATATGAATTTATTTGAATACATTTTATAATATTCATTAGCTAAATTCATTGATATGATTTGGTATTTTCCTAGACTTAATTACTTCTTTATAATAATACGCAGATTTTTTCGGACTTCTTTCTCTTTTCGGACTCATCAAATCCACCGCATACAGGCCGAATTTGACACTAAGAAATAGAAAATTAGTTAAATTGATTAAAAACTCAAAAACAAAAAATAACTCAACCCACCTATATCCACTTTTCCATTCAAAGTTATCTATTAGACTCCAATAAGTATAGCCACTGATATTGCTCCCATCGTTTATGGCATTTAAGACTGCTTGCAAGTGGCTCTTTTGTGATACAAAATAAATGAAACCAATAATTAATGATTAGAAAATCGATAACAAATCAACAAATAATTAAAAAAAATATCAATTGTGATAACAATTTTCAATATTTATAAGCTGTTCCCAAGATGAATCCGAATTACATTATTAAAATGCTTTTATTTTCACTTAAAAGATTCGAACTTGTTACTTACTTTTATATACTGAATCCGATTATCATCTTCGAGTGTCCCTTTATCTGACCATCCATTCTCAGTTATAATAACTTCTATATTATCATATTCATCACGAATGAATCTTTAAAAAGTTTAAAGTTAAAACTATTTGTTCATATTATAGTTTTTCATCATATATGCGATATAAACTTACTTTAACATACCTTCCAATCCCTCTGGTACACAATGGAGCCAAGACCCTACAGCTTGCATCCATGACGGATCTACAATTTCGTCACAATCCATATCACGCTCCCAAGATGGATTCATACCCTTAGGCTTTTCGGCACGCCTCAAATATCTCGAGGAGTAGTAATTAAGAGCGAAAAAATCAGCTGAATGTCTAACTATATTTTTCCAATAGCCTTTAAGTGGAGGCAAACGTGATGTTAATCTTCCCTCTCTCAGACTATTAGATTCGATTTCCTTAAGCATAATATCAGGATAATCACCTGATTTGTGAAAAATCGGATGAGCCAAGAATCCCATCTAAAATTAAAACCATAAATTTACGATTAAATATCAAATTTAATAACAACTCTTAACCAAAATTGAGCGCAGATATAATACTTTATAAAAGCCACATATAGATATAGTTTAAAAGTTAAGTATTTAAGATATAAGCAAATGTATGTGACGAATAGAATGCAAAATTAGATTTGTCAATCTCACCTCAATCAACTTACATTAAATTGCAAAGCACGATAAACTGATTCAGTTTCGTTTGGCATTGGAAAATAGAAATAGCTGTCTAAGGCAATACCAATTTTTCCCTTTTGCCTGTCGTAAAATTGTGACCTGTAAACTTGATAAGCCGCAGCATGCGCCTTAATTGTGTTGTCCACACAAATGTAATCTGCTACACCACTCAAATCTACTTGAGGCGGATATCTCGCATCTGCGAAGCTTGACTTGCAATAAATTAATGGCTCATTGAACGTCATCCATAATTTAACCTGAAAAATATTTTATATTATTTTCTGATCGTTAATATTATGTATGAATATTATTATTTTACTCTATCACCAAATTGTTCAAATAATTCTGTTGCATAAATGACAAACTTTTCGATGATAAGTGCATTTGCAAATCCTCCAATTTTTTGAATTTCCGATGGAAGATCATAGTGGAACATTGTGGCCATCGGTTCAATACCATTTAACAATAGTTTATCGATGACATCGTTATAATAATCAATTCCTTTTTGATTGCGCGATGATATATCACCATTCGGGAAAATTCGAGGCCAAGAAATTGAAAAACGATAATGGTCTACCTGGAAAATGGAAACAATATGATAATGTTACTTGTTTTTTTTTAAATCCATTTTAAAATACATTTTTTTAACTGGCACCCAAAAAATAGAAACAACTTGAATAGAAAACAACAGCACAAAGTCAATTAACAAAGTAAACAAAAGCTTCAATATTTATTAAGTGATATCAAAAGCTATTTTGATATCTTTACTCTTATATGATGGCCTTAGTTTTCAAATAATAAACGTAATCAAATCAATTTACTTAGCACCAAATTGTGTAGCTTATATATAATTTACCTACTTTAAGCTCCTTCAGAGCCGCTAAATCCTGATCGAAACGATGATAAGAGTCAGCAGATATGTCACCATTTGAACTATCATCAATCAAATGAGGATTGTTATGCGTGAAATCATCCCAGATCGATGGTCCCTTACCATCGCTATTCCATCCACCTTCGACCTGATAAGCTGAAGTCGCTACACCAAAACTAAAGTTCCTTGGAAAATATGGACTTCCCTTTGGTGCAAGGTTACACGTGTTTAATGTCTGTCCACCACTTGCAATCGAGCTGATAAGTTTAATGCAGAAAATTAATAAACAAAAATCAAACAAACAAAACAATATTTAATAAATGATTACATTGCGAGTCCAACAAAGATAAACGATGGAAACATTTCCAATTCTCTTCTAATACGAACGGCTTCAGTAGAATAAACGATAATTTTCCCATCCACGCATGGAGAGCTACTAAACTTCTGGCATTTGATTGATAAAGTTTTTTTTTTATTTTATCTAAAATTGAAGCAAGTATGCTTTTGTGGTTTTGAATTTCAATTTAAATATCATCACAACTCTGTCGCTCGAAGTTGCTTGTGTAATTTAAAAAATATTAATTATATTTTTAGAAAACATGTTTTATGATATAAAGGGGATTAAAATATGAAACCAGATATGTATTTTTTGAAAAAATTGTATGGTCATTCCAAATTCAAAAGAATGCTAATGTGTTAATATGGGTATTGTGCTTTTTATACTTTTTATATCTTAAGAACAAAAACTCAAGAATGAAAATAAGTTAAAAGAATGAGGAGTCGAAAAACATTTTGTTTACAATTTAAAACAAGAATTTTAATCTACTATAAGCACTCCGAAACGGTTTTAATGAGCAGAGAAGAAAAAACATTTTTTTTTTTTCAAAACTAAAAAATAATATGAGCATTAATTAATGAAAATACAAAACTTAAGTCAAGTTCAAATTTTGAAAAGGAAATATTTTTATTAAATTTTAAAATTTGTGTCAAAAAGTTGAAGATAAAGATAATATAGTTTTTTTTTTGTTAATATTCTCAAAAATGTGAATTTAAAAACAGAAAAAAAAACGACAAGAACATGACCCGTTTATATCAAATGAATTTTAAATTATAGCTTGGACTGCGTTGAACAGGTTCAGATGTTGATGTCGATTTGTCTTGCTTAAAAGGTTGTAGGTTTTCGTGTTGGGTTAAAAAAATTGTCAGTTGAATTATTTTTAAAAAATTAAAAATTACCAACAATATTTTTCATTTAAGGAAATAGTTTAGTTTGAAAATCTAGTTTTGTTAAATAGATTTTTAGTCGATAACACATTTTACCAATTTTAGTAGCATTTTTTAAATTTTTACAAATTTGATGAATGAAATGAATTTGAGAGACATTGCGTACTATTTTTTGTAGATTTTATTTTTTTTTTATAAAAAAACGGACTGTTGGATTTATATAAAAAAAACTATTGAATATCAAAACCAATATTTTCTGTGAAATAAAAAGAGTTTAAAGACAATACTTTTAATTTTTAAAAAGCTATTCAAGTCGTAAGTAAATTTTTACAAAGTAAGCATTGTTTTTTTGTTAGGTTTTTATTTTTTGTAAAAAACCTTTACATTAGATTTTTCTCAAAACTTTACTGAATGTTGACAACAATATTTTTTAAAAGATAAAATTAGCTTAAAGCCAATATCTTAAAGTTTGAAAAGATATTTGAGTCGCAAATCAAACTTTGAGTTATGTTTTTTTTTAGGTTTTTATTTTTTATAAAAAAAAAACTATAAATTCGATTTTTCTCAAAATTTTACTAAATGTTTACAACGTTATTTTTCTTTGCACAAAATTGTTTTGGAAATAAAATCATTTTGTATTCGCAAAATTTTCGATGTGACACATTCTTTTTCAGTTTTTTTGATTTATAAAAAAAATCGTTAATTGGATTTTTTTCAACAAATATTTTTGTTTGGTATTACCTTTACAATATAGTCTATACAATTTAATTCAATACTTAGGGTTAGCCAAAATGTTCACCTTTTTTTTAAAACTGCTATGGTATGCTTTTTATGCTTGCAATTTTCTTGAGAGTCCTTTCTGCATCTTTCTGCCTTATAATCTGTATGTCAAAATTTATTTGAAGTCGATGTATCGTCTTGTTCTTGACCTATGGACGACAAAAATACGTCACGAACGTACGTACACACGCACGCACAGGCACATTTTTAAAAATCTTTTATTACGACTCTAGGGACCTTGAAACGTCGTGAAATGTCAAAATTTTCAATTTGACAAATCGGACCCATAACAATAACTTCCTATGGGAAGTTAAAAATATATTTTTTCCCAACTCATTTAATTGTGCGTTTAGGATTTAAACGGTGATTTTTTAAGAGCTTGAGAACTTTTTTTAAAAAAAAAAACGCATAAAATTTGCAAAATCTCATCGATTCTTTATTTGAAACGTTAGATTGGTCCATGACATTTACTTTTTGATTTAATTTCATTTAAATGTTGACCGCGGCTACGTCTTAGGTGGTCCATTCGGAAAGTCCAATTTTGGGTAACTTTTTCGAGCATTTCGGCCGGAATAGCCCGAATTTCTTCGGAAATGTTGTCTTCCAAAGCTGGAATAGTTGCTGGCTTATTTGTGTAGACTTTATACTTGACGTAGCCCCACAAAAAATAGGCGTCAAATCGCATGATCTTGGTGGCCAACTTACCGGTCCATTCCTTGAGATGAATTGTTCTCCGAAGTTTTCCCTCAAAATGGCCATAGAATCGCGAGCTGTGTGGCATATAGCGCCATCTTGTTGAAACCACATGTCAACCAAGTTCAGTTCTTCCATTTTTGGCAACAAAAAGTTTGTTAGCATTGAACGATAGCGATCGCCATTCACCGTAACGTTGCGCCCAACAGCATCTTTGAAAAAATACGGTCCAATGATTCCACCAGCGTACAAACCACACCAAACAATGCATTTTTCGGGATGCATGGGCAGTTCTTAAACGGCTTCTGGTTGCTCTTCACTCCAAATGCGGCAATTTTGCTTATTTACGTAGCCATTCAACCAGAAATGAGCCTCATCGCTGAACAAAATTTGTCGATAAAAAAGCGGATTTTCTGCCAACTTTTCTAGGGCCCATTCACTGAAAATTCGACGTTGTGGCAGATCGTTCGGCTTCAGTTCTTGCACGAGCTGTATTTTATACGGTTTTACACCAAGATCTTTGCGTAAAATCTTCCATGTGTTCGAATAACACAAGCCCAATTGCTGCGAACGGAGACGAATCGACATTTTACGGTCTTCAGCAACACTCTCAGAAACAGACGCAATATTCTCTTCTGTACGCACTGTACGCATTCGTGTGGTTGGTTTAATGTCCAATAAAGTAAACTGAGTGCGAAACTTGGTCACAATCGCATTAATTGTTTGCTCACTTGGTCGATTATGTAGACCATAAATCGGACGTAAGGCGCGAAACACATTTCGAACCGAACACTGATTTTGGTAATAAAGTTCAATGATTTGCAAGCGTTGCTCGTTAGTAAGTCTATACATGATGAAATGTCAAAGCATACTGAGCATCTTTTTCTTTGACAACATGTCTGAAATCCCGCGCGATCTGTCAAATACTAATGCATGAAAATCCTAACCTCAAAAAAATCACCCTTTATAAAGAGTTTTCTAATAAAAGATTTAATTTTGATATCAAGAAGACCGAGTATTTTTTTAATAGATATATAAAGAGGAGGAATACCATTAACAATAAAAATATGTCAGCCATTTAGCCGGCTTCTTCGAGAATTCCGGTTTTAGGCATTTAACAAATATTCTTTTGTTTTGGAAGAGATCGTGGCATGATGGTTAGTGCGTTGGACTGTCATGCCAGAGGTCTTGGGTTCGATCCCTGCCTATGCCATCTAAAGTGTTTTCACGGGTACTGCCTCTTGCGAGGAATTGACAAATTCTCCAAGAGTAACTCTTGTCATGAAAAAGTGTTTTCTCAAATTAGCCGTTCGGAATCGGCATATAAACTGTAGGTCCCCTCCATTCCTGACAACATAACTCGCACACAGGAATGGTTGAGAGTTGTAAGTCACTAGGCCCTGGTTCTTCATGGACTGTTGCGCCACCCAATTTATTTTTTTTTTATTTTTTGGAAGAGATCTTATATTTTACTCAGCTCAAAATAAAAAGGTCTAAAGGCGTTATTTCACAAGATAAAGATGACCAACTGAAACTGTGAAATGTGATAAATTCCTCACTTTTATGCTGTTGATATTGCTAAATTTTTAGTTTTTAACTAGTTTTACTTGTTAAATATCCAAAGATAATAATTGTGTCTACTATTCAGAGTAAAACCTTTTATAGGTACACCTTTTGCTTAAATTATTTTGGTATCAAATTCAAAGCCACACACCATTTTTCACACAATACCGCTATTGTTTGAATTAAATCATTATTTTCTCGACTGCAAGGGTAAAGCTTCTTTGGAAATGAAGCTACTTTTTCTTGGTACCAATGTTAAGCCTTATTTTTTTTATTTTAATCGGATATTAAATGTGATGTCACGTTAAAAAAAAAAAAAACAATTCGAAAGATACTTAATTGTGACTTGACTTCATAAAGACTGAATATATTCTGTGAACAAAAGTTGCTCTAATGAAATATAAAGGCGTATGGTTTTAACTTCGAAACATATCTTAAAGATATATAGTCCTTTTTATACAAAAATTAGTTGCTTTTAAAAAAGACATAATATGATATTGTTAGTGTTTCCCTTGTGTTTAAATTTAATGCCTATATGTGTAAAATATTTTTTTTAAGGTGCATTCACCAAAAGTATGAATTTTCAAAAATTGAGAAAATTAACAGCATCTGCCACGCCCTTTCCATGTACTTATCCTGCTGGTATATTTTCCACAAACTTTGTATCAATCTTTTTTAAATTTTAGTATTGCAGGAGTGAGATTTGTTAAAATAAGCATATTTGATTATCGACTCCCACTTATCCATTGATTTTTTATTTTAATTTTCAGTCTAAAAACTCGGAGTAATCTCTTCTAAAAAAAAATAAATTCTTTAGTATAAACATAAAAATAAAGAATTTGGTTGAGAAAAATCCATTAACCGTTAGGACACCTATTTTTTTTTCTTCAAGTTTTGTATAATTAAAATAAAGATTTTTTTTAAAATCCAATTGACAGCCCTTAAAATAAACCAAAATAATAGATTATAGTGTCTCTCTTAAAATAAGAGTGAATTTTAATTCACTGGGGCAACACGAGCGAGTACTAAAGAATAAACTTTATAGTTTCAATTTTGTTCAACTAGTTTGACTTTTTGGTAGCCCTTTACAAAACCGCCAGGCCGCCTGTGGAGAAGTGAAGAAAACATCGAATTATTAAATTATGAGGGGTTTTTATGAATCTAAAAATACTCACTCTCGTCTCAGGGTCATATTTATATAGAAATGAGTTGAGACATATAAATCTAGGAAGTAGATATTAACAAGGGCTGCTTTTGTAGATTGATATTAATGAGAATAGCTACACATGCCATAGATATTTACATAAATTGAAACAATCAAAAAGTCTTACGATACTTACTTTGGTTGACGCTTAGTATCAGAATCAAACAAAAAAAAATCCCCCACAAATTGTAATTAAATGTCAACCAAATACTACAAGCTTTCATGGTTTAAAAGTTAATGAACTTTTGGTTTTAAAAAACAGAAGCTAAGTGGACAAATCCAGAACTTTAGTTTATCTTGGTGTAGACTGCATATATGTAACTGATTACAGCATGTCAGAAATATTTCTTGAAAATATAGTATGTAACAGTTATAGTGTTAGAAATCCTGTTCAATTCTTGGTCACCAAAATAAATGATCATGTTTTAAACAACACATTGCGTTCTGAAAACTGGTACAGTGTAGTGGTTGAAGATAACGCATCCAAAGCTTAAAAACATTGGTTAAACCTGCCTCTAATCAAAAAAATTAAGCTTGAAAACAAATTACGGAAGAAATGCTTGAAAAGCTCTTAAAATTAAAATTTTAAAATACGGTTTAAGCAATTATGTAGAAATGTGAACGAAGAAATCAAAATTGCAATTGATAAGTACTACAGCATTTATTTAAATACAGCTAAAGGTCATATTAAAAAAGAGTAACAAGTCGTAAATAAAATCTTAAACCGTAACAATACTTACTCCACCTCTATTACACTTAAGAATGATAATTCTACCATATTCAACGCGGAAGATATCGCTAACGAATTCGGCAACTTATTTCCGTCTATTGGATTACAACTTTCACTACTGGCCTATTTACCTCATGTTATTGCTATTTCTGAGCATAGCAATCATTCAACCTATATGAAAAGAGTATATTTTGAACAAATAACTTGACTTGATGTGTTAAAAACTAGTAATTCCTAAACTAATTTAACTTTCCATGGTAAAGATAAAATTTCAAATATACTTTTAAAAAACTTTGGCCCTAACATACTTGACATAATTATCTCTTCTTATTAATTTGTGTATTGACTCTGAAAAATTTTCCGGTAAACTTAAGAGAGGGCATAGTTATTCCCTTATTCAAGATATTTATAAGGGAAGACAAATCTAATTAAAGACCAATTTCGTTAGTACCTTTAATTCCAAAAGTATTTGAGAAGCTTGGAAAAAGAATAATACTGTTTGTGCTATTGTTGCGTTCTGCGATATGGTTAGGATCGCAAACAAAATTGTGCTGGAATTTTTGTAAATATTTCTAAAGCGTTTGACTTGGTAAGCTATAATATTTTATCAGATAAACTTTATAATGCTTACTTTCATGAATTCCTTAAGATGGTTTGTGTTTGAGTCTTCTCTTAAAAAGAAAACACTGTGTGTGAATATTCAGTTCAGTCTTAGTTGCCCTAAGCCTATCCACTTGGAAGTACCACAAGGTTCCATACTTGGTCCAATTTTATTTTTTATTTACATTAATTCTGTTTTTCGAATTCCGTTTATAGAAAAATTGGAGCATTTGCTGATGATCTCGGTACAACTTATTGCTCTTCTAGTCCTTTAAATCAAATTTGTGATATAATTCATCATATTCACCTACTTCGATGTTGATTTACAAAACATGAGCTTATAGTCTTTTATAAAAAAAGCTTAAGTTTTTTAATCTTACCGGCACAGTATTACCAGACATTTCCATAATTTCGTCCAATTCAACAGTAATTGCTTTATAATTGAAAGCGTAAAAGACTTTAAATATGTCATAGTATTACTTTTGACCAACATTTAATTGGACCAAAAAAATAACAATTTTAAAAAATTATCTTTTGTTTCCCAGTTGCTGTTTTATCGCTTAAAAAAACTTTACTCTTTTAATTTATTGAAGATGGTTTACTATGGCATTTTCCATTCTAAATTGCAATATGGTATATGCTGCTGGTATGGTGCATGTGTCAACCATATTCAACAACTCACCATTATTCAAAAATCATCCATGAGAAATGTTTTTAACATTCATCGCGTAGCGCACTCAATGGAATTCGATATTTGCAAGTTCTACCTGCACGTCATTTAAATCAGTTAAAAGCCTTGAAAGCTTTTTTTTAAAAGAGCCGGTTGTCTTCAAGGCCCGATTTTAGACATGAGGAACCTGTGTAGCAATTTCGATTGCTCAGTAATTATTTCCATTATTATTCCATTATTTCTTGTAAACTTTTCAATACGCTCCCATTAAAAATTCGTAAATTGAGAAATTTCATCGGCTTTTTAAGAGTAAAAAAATTGCGGCTTCTTTCTACTCGTATTATATATGTTTTCTTTTGTTGCCAGTAACCTAAGTTAAATTAATAAGAATGAAAAAAAATGAATTAATATTTGTATCAGTTCAGTGCCTGAATCCCGAATCGTATTCATGTCTGTGACTTTCGGTGTGTTTCAATATTTTTCAGGTTTACAAATACTTAATGTTATACAAATTTGACATCCTATTGTCCAAGCGATATAAAACGTTCGCAAGAATCGCATTATAAAGATATGTCCTCATCTTATATGTAAGTTTCAAGATTTTTTTTTCTACAATGAATTAAATGTGTGGAAGTGTTTTTTTAAAACTACTCCAATCTAAGTTTATGATCCAGATTTATGAAAACAATATATTTCCTGCTTTTTTCAACACTTAAAAAGTGATTTATTTCAAAGCTATATTATTAACTTCATATAGAAAGTTAGTGTAATGGGTCCGATTTGTCAAATTGAAAATGTTGAAATTTCTTGACGTTTCAAGGTCCGTACAGTCGAAATAAAAGATTTTTAGAAAGATGTCTGTGCGTGCGTGTACACGTACGTCTGTATGTCCGTACGTTCGCGACGTTTTTTCGTCGTCCATAGCTCAAGTACCAGAAGAGGTATCAATTTTAAATAAATTTTGTTATTCAGATAATAAGGCAGAAAGATGCAGAAAGGGCTCTCAAGAAAATTGCGTTTGTGTTTTTTTACCGTAGCAGTTTGAAAAAAAGGTGAAAATGTTGGTTAACCCTGAATATCTCACTAACCAAAAAGGCTAAGACTTGAATTAAATTTTATATAATATATTGTAACGTGATACCAAAAAATTTTATTTTTGAAAAAAATCCAATTCAGTTTGTTTTTATAAATCAAAAAAAAAAAGTGAACAAAAATTGTCACCTCCAAAATTTTACGGATACAAAATGATTTTATCACCAAAACAATTGTGTGCAAAGAAAAATAACATTTTCAACATCTGGTAAAATTTTGACAAAAATCGAATTGACAGTTTTATTTTTATAAACAAACAAAAACATTTCTCAAAGTTGGTAAAAATTGATTTTCGACTTAAATATCTTTTCAAAAGCTTTGAGATTATGGGTTCCAACTAATCTTAACTAATAAAAAATATTGTTTTCAACATTTGGAAATATTTGAGAAAAATTTAATTGATAGTTTTCTTACAAAAAATAAAAACCTAAACAAAAAAATTAATAAAAGCTGGTAAAAATTAATTTTCAAAACTTTGACATATTCTCTTTAAACTACTTTTATCTTTTAATAAATATTGTTGTCAAAATGCAGTAAGAATTTGGCAAAAATCTGAAAGACAAGTTCTTTACAAAAAATAAAAAGCTAACAAAGACAATACTAAAACTTGGTAAAAATTTACTTCCGACTCAAATAGCTTTTCAAAACTTAAAAATACTAACTTTAGTTTTCTTATTTCACAGAAAATATTGTTTTAAATATTCAATAGTTTTTTTTATAAAAATCCAACAGTTTGTTTTTTCATACAAAAATAAAATCTTTAAAAAAATAGAACGCAAATTTGGTAAAAAATTAATGTTCGGTTCTTGATATCTCTCAAACAAATTTCATTTATTAAATTTGTAAAAAATTAAGAAATGCTAATAAAATTGGTAATAAAAATTTTCGACTAAAAATCTATTTAACAAAACTAGATTTTCAAACTAAACTATTTCTTGATATAAAAAATATTGTTAGTAATTTTAAAATATTTAAGAATAACGGACAACCTTCAGCAAGACAAATCGACAAACGGGTTGGAAAGTTATCAGTTCGGGTCGCATCCCTGTCTTAATGGTTCAATTCGAAACTAAACTCTTCTTTTCCTATGCAAATAAGAGCAAAAAACTCATGTTCTACAATAACATAGAAAAGTCTGTGAGTTTTTGTTGTGTTGGAAGTATTGATTTGTTAAGGTACACACAGAACTTCGAGACCACTTACATTTTTCACCTTTCAAAATGTTAAGTCTTATTAAAATCTGTAGCTCTAAAAATTGAATAAAACAAAAATGGCATTAACGCAACTAAACAGAAATTAAAACTGTCATACATGTATTTCATTTGGAATTTTTTTGGAACTTATGACTTCTCTGTAGAAATTGGCAGATTTCTTCGGAGTTCTTTCTCTGTTGGAACTTTGGAAATCCACTGAATAAAGACCATATTTGATGCTAATGAAAATATAAATACAATAAGTCATTATAACATTTTATAAATTCAGTTCTCTTACCTGTATCCACTCCTCCATTCAAAGTTATCAATAAGACTCCAATATGTGTAAGCAGTGATATTACTTCCACTACTTATTCCGTTCAAGACAGCTTGTAAATGACTCTGGATGCAAATTGACAAAAAATTAAAAAACCGAAGAAGTTGTAAATCGACAAAACGGCAATAATTCATTCATAATTTACTTTCAAATATCGAATCCTACTGACATCATCAAGTTCTCCAACATCAGACCATCCATTCTCTGTTATCATAACCTCTAGGTCACCGTATTCATCACGAAGGAATCTTTTTTTAAAATCCAAAAGTTCAATTTAAATACGAACAAATGTTTTAATCTTATTTCCTAACAACACTTACTTTAACATACCTTCCAATCCTTCTGGAACACAGTACAACCAAGTTCCTGAGGTTGCTTTTAGCCATGATGGATCCAAGGATTCGTCACAATCCATATCACGTTCCCATGATGGATTCAAACCCTTAGGCTGTACGGCACGTTGCATCATCCTTGAAGTGTAATAATTAAGTGCGAAAAAATCAGCTGAACCTTTTATAAGATTTTTCCAATATCCCTTGAGAGATGGGAGCCGGGATGTTAGTCTTCCTTCTTTCAGACTATTTGATTTGATGTCCTCAATCATTACTTTAGGAAATCCACCAGATGTATGAAAAATGGGATGAGCTAAGAATCCAATCTAAGAAGTAAGATATAATGGAATGTAGGAGCTTAATAGAAATGCCTATAAAATTAGTTAGGAAAGAAACAAGAACGTAAGAACGTATTGTGAACTCACATTAAACTGTAACGCACGATAAGCAGCTTCAGTTTCATTTGATTTTGGCAAAAAGAAATAATTGCCCAACGCTATACTAATTTTACCCTTTTGCTTTTCATAAAACCGAGATCTGTAAACTTTATAAACTGCAGCATGCGCCTTAAGTGTATTGGTCACGCAAATGTAATCTCCTTCTCCACTAATGCCAGCTAATGGCGGATACCTTCCGTCTGCATAGCTTGACTTGCAGAAAATCTGCGGCTCATTGAACGTCATCCATATTTTAACCTATAAGTAAAGCAAAGCCTCTTAAGTCACAAATATAAAAAATTACAAAGGAGATATAGAATCGAATGTAAGGAACATTCATACTTATATTGTCAGACTCTTAAAAATCACCAACAATAATTGTATGCAATAATGTTTTGAAATCGAAATGGCTTATCTTACCCTATCACCAAAATTTTCAAACAGTTCCGTTGCATACGCAACAAATTTTTCAATAAATTTATCACTCATAAATCCACCAATTTTTTGAATATCTACAGGAAGGTCGAAGTGAAACATTGTAACCATTGGTTGGATACCATTTTTCAGGAGCTTATCAATGATTTTGTTGTAGTAATCAATTCCTTTTTGATTTCTAGATGATATGTCCCCATTAGGAAAAATTCGAGGCCACGATATTGAGAACCGATAATGGTTTACCTTAAAAAAAAAGATTAAACTTAAACTTATTCCATAAATATTTTTTTTTTTAGAAATGTATCTACTTTACTGTATTTACTTATACCTTGAGTTCCTTTAAGGCTGCTAAATCCTGATCAAAATGATGATACGAATCAGCAGAAATGTCACCAGTTGAATTTTTATCAATCAAGTGTGAATAATTGTGTGTAAAATCATCCCAAATTGAAGGACCCTTACCATCAGCATCCCATCCACCTTCTATTTGATAAGCTGAAGTTGCTATACCAAAACTAAAGTTATTTGGAAAGTATGGGTTTCCTTTTGCAGGAAGATCACAGCTATTTGCCTTATGGAGGGCATTTATTATAAACCTTTGTTGAAAGGTGTTAATAAATTATCAAAAGCGTTATCACACATTTATCAAATGCTTACCCAACGATTCCAATGAAACGAAGAAACGATGAAAACATTTTTCTGATCAACTTTCTCAAGGATAAACACTGATTTTAAAGGCAACTTTCCTTAGCTTTTACAAAAATAATCAAATCTAAATCTGAATTTTTAAAACAATACACATTTGAGTTTATTTAATTTAGATACAAATTATGAAGATGTTTTTAAAAGAATGCAATAAGATTCAACAAAAAACAGGAAATCAAATCAGGGTTTTCCATTATTGTAAATCAAATCAAAAGTGGACAATGAAATAATTTGTTTAGTTAATTGATTTCAAACAAAAGTTATTGCACTAAACATTTTCTTAAAAACGAGATCATAATTCCCTTATTTTTGAAAAATTAAGTATATTACAGTATATTATCAAAAAAAAAATTTGGTTATAAAAAGTGCAAACAAAGACCTCTAAACACTCTTAAACACAATTGAAAAATCATATTTTTGATTGTTATTGTGGAAAGAAACTTTTATAAATTAATTGTTAACGACAAAAAATCAAATTCTGTATAACTTTTATAAAATTAACATTTGAATTTGAAAAAGGACGAATTCAAACTTTTAATTATCCTATATTGATGATTATTAAAATACTTCTCACAGGAAAAAAACTTAAATTTATATTTATTATTGTTAAATTAAAAAATAGATATCCATAAAGTAGTTCATTTAACACTACCTAGCTCCTAGCTTGTCAAAGTAATGTGTATGGTTGAAACTCTTAATCCAAACTGTGACAACTTATTTTCAAAAAAAAATCTTTTGCTTAAATTTATAATAGTTATCAATGAACATTTGTTGTTCGGTAGGAATATTAATAACGAATAATTCGTAAACATAAATTTACAAAAAAAAAACAAGTATAATATTCCTAAAGCAAGTAATTTATATTGAAATTGATATTTGTTGATATTGGGTAGTGTTGTTCGCTAGCAACAAAATAAAAGTATCGATAGTTTAAATAACATCGATAAAAAAGTAAAAATGTATAATCCGAAAGCCTTCAAAGTTTGTTAAATTAGGGTATTCTCACCACAGTTTTTGGTGAATCATATTTTAAAATTGGTGAAATATGACTTTTGGCCCAACAATTATTTCTTGAACCAAGGGAGGATTATGACTTTTGATCTGATTTAAAGACGAGTTTTTTTGAGCACCACTTAAAAATGTTCTTTAAAGGAGACTGCCAAAACTACTAAAATAACCCAAATTTTATTTTAACCTCACATTTGTATATTTCAATTGTTACATAACATTTTACACTATACTCTGCACATAAATGTATAGAGTAGAGAACACAGCACATTGAGCAACTAGACTATGTTACTTACTTATTTAAGGTGGCGCTACAGTCCGGAGCGGACCTGGGCCTCAACCAACATGCGTCTCCAGCCAGCTCGATCCCTAGCTAGCTGTCTCCAGTTTCGCACGCCAAGTTGGTTGAGGTCCTCTCCCACCTGGGTGCGCCACCTGAGCGCGGTCTTCCTCTACTGCGCCGTCCCTCGGGATTGGATTCGAAGACCTTCCGGGCTGGAGCGTTGATGTCCATCCGCTCTACATGATCTCTGATGAATCTAAGCCGTTGGACTTTAATTCTGCTAACTAGGTCAGTGTCGCTGTACAGCCCGTACAGTTCGTCGTGTTATCTTCTCCTCCATTCTCCATCTATGCGTACGGGACCAAAAATTATTTTGACAGGGTCCAGGCCTCAGCGCCATAAATGAGAACCGGGATGATGAGTGTCTTATAGATGGTGATTTTACATGCTCGAGAGAGGAATTAACTTCTCAATTGCCTTCTAAGTCCAAAGAAGCAGCGATTTGCAAGAGTTACTCTTCGTTTGATTTCAGCGCTGGTGTCGTTGTCTGTATTAATAGCGGTGCCTAGGTAGACAATGTCCTTAACTACTTTAAAGTTATAGCTGTCCATATTGACGTTTTGTCCAAGACGTCGTTGTTCAATGTCCTTTTTTGATGAGAGCATATACTTGGTCTTGCCTTCATTTACCACTAAACCCATCTTCTTCGCTTCCATCGCAATGCTCAAAAACGCTCCACTGACATCACGCTTTGATCTTCCAATTATGTCAATATCATCTGCGTATCTTAGTAATTGGATGGACCTTTGGAAGATTGTGCCTCTAGTGTTGACGGTTGAATTTTGCACAATTCTTTCCAGAACGATGTTGAAGAAGTCGCATGACAGTGCATCGCCTTGTCTAAAACCTTTTTTGACATCAAATGCATCGGTAAGATCTTTTCCGACCTTGATAGAGCAGCGTGCATTCTCCATTGTCATTCTGCACAAACGGATAAGTTTGACATGGATGCCAAAACTAGACATTGCTCGGTAGAGCTCTTCCCTATAGATGCTATCATACGCGGCTTTAAAATCGTTAAAGAGATGGTGTGTATCGATTTGAAGCTCCTGGGTTTTTTCCAAGATCTGCCGTAGTGTGAATATTTGGTCGATAGTGGACTTTCCTGGTCTGAAGCCACACTGATAAGGACCAATCAGGTTGTTGACGAATGGCTTCAGACGTTCACATAATACGGCAGAGAGGATCTTATACGCAATGTTAAGGAGACTGATGCCTCTGTAGTTGGCACAGTTCAGAGGGTCTCCTTTCTTATGTATCGTGCACACTATGCTGAGATTCCACTCATCGGGCATGCTTTCTTCCGACCATATTTTGCAGATGAGTTGGTGCATGCTCCGTACCAAGGCATCGCCTGCTGCTTTGAATAGTTCGGCAGCGATTCCGTCAGCTCCAGCAGCTTTGTTTGACTTAATTTTAGATATAGCTATCTTCACTTCGTCAAGGTCGGGTAGGCGGAATTGTTGATCTGCGTCGCCGAGGTTGAGTGGTTCTATCTCCCTTACAGCGGAATTCGGTTCGTCATCGCCGTTATATAATTTGGAGAAGTGATCTTTCCATATTCTCAGCATCGACTGTGGTTCTACTACGATGTTCCCTTGATCGTCTTTACAGGCTTCGGTTCGTGGCTGGTACCCTTGGAAAGTTTTTTTTTACCTTTTGGTAAAATTTACGAACCTCATTTCTGTTGTGACATCTCTCTATCTCCTCGATCGCGCGCTTCTCATGCTCTCTTTTTTTCCTCTGTTCCTCTCTTCCGGTGTTCCTCTCTCCTCTTCTGCTCGTAGAGCTCGCGAGCAGCTCTAGTCTTTTTGTGCAGAACCGTTTTGTATGCCTCTTGTTTTGCTGCGTGCGCTTTCCTGCATTCGTCGTCAAAACAGGGGTTTCGCTGTGGTGGCCGTGTGAAACCTAGTACTTCAGAGGCGACATCTCTGATGGCTGCAAGGCAATGTTTCCACTGGTTTTCAATGCTTAATGCAGGCAACCATTTTCTTTTTTTTTTGGATTATTATAAAATATATCGAATGAAGGTTTTTTATCATAGTTTTCCTTCAAATGTAGTCTTTCTCAATTTAAATGTATTTATTAACTTTCCTAACATTTTTCAGTTGTAAGATATATTTTAAATATTAAATCTCTGTGCAAGCTGCGTACAACGCAAATTTTTGTAAAGCCTTAATCTGTGAAAAAAAAGTATCTAAGAAATCTAATGCAGGCAGTATAGGACTCCTTAAGAGTTTATTAGAGACTCGATCGGAAAAGGACATGGTAGTCTCTTGAGAATCTTCTAACGTCGAATCTTCTCACAGTACTTCCTTGTTTTGGCTTGGATCGGGATATCCGTAGCCGTACCTTGGCTACAACGAGGTAGTGGTCCGAGTCAATGTTGGCCTCTCGGAATGTTCGGATATCCTGTATACTGGAGAAGTGTCGTGCGTCGATTGCAATGTGGTCAATCTGGTTGACGGTTGATTGATCAGGAGATTTCCATGTCCCCTTGTGGATATTAAGATACTTGAACTGAGTACTACCTACCAGAACGTCTCCCCCCGCAGCGAAATCAACCAGCCTGAATCCGTTGTCGGAGGTGGTATCGTGCAGGCTGTACCTCCCGATTATGCCACCAAAGATGTCTTCTCTTCCTAGCTTGGCATTAAAATCTCCTAAGACAATTTGAATGTCATAGCCAGGGCACTGCTCATATGTCTTGTCCAATAGCTGGAAGAATATGTCTTTGGTGTCTTCATCTTTCTCCTCTGTTGGGGCATGCGCGCATATTAGGCATATATTGGCGAATTTAGCCTTGAAGCGGATTGTCGTGATGCGCTCGCTCACACTGTTGAAACTCAAGACTTTTTGCCTGAGTCTAGTTCCAAAAACAAATCTACACCCAAATAGACGCTGTTTTTGTTCTCGGTAACAATCACCGTAGTATATATCGCAGTCTTTTAGTTTGCGTTTGCCCAGTCCATCCCATCGCACTTCTTGAATGGTGGTAATATCTGCCTTTCAGCAGTTTAGGGCTTCCGCAGATTGTTCGGCTGCACGTGGTCTGTTAAGGGATCTAATATTCCACGTACATATCCGAAGTTCGTTGTTCTTATTTCGTTTGCGTGGGTTGTCAAGAGTGAATCCGTCCGTATCCGAGGCTTGTTGAATGTTGGTGCTTCCCAACTAAAGGTATTTTTTAACTATCGACTTGATAGATGACCCTCTTTTCATCTATCGACTTGATTGTGGATTCGGACATAGGTTTAAAAATACATTCAACTTAATAATAAACTTGCCTTCAATAATAATATAAAAAAACTATAATTGCAATTGTTAAATAAACTAGTTATGTCTCTTGTTTTATAAATTTAAATTATTAAAACTTGTTTGAGCATAGCATATGGATTACAAATTATTCATAATCGGCGAACTAAAACATGATTATGATTATCAAGAAGTTCAAGTTCAGTTGTTGTCAAATAAAACCAACACAAACATTTTTTAAAAAATGTAAATATATATTTTTGTAAACAAAAAATTTTTTACAGCATAACAGCATAACAGGTAGTATTTTTCAAGTTTAAAAGATATTTTAGCTATGTTCTTCTTTCTTTTTGTTTATTAAAATAATATGGAAACAAATTTCCTTATTTTTTTCAATTAATTTGTCAATTCCTCGCAATAGACCGTACCCGTGAAAAAGCTTTAGGTGGCAAAGGCAGGGGTCGAACCCAAGACCTGTCGCATGACAGTCCAACGCACTTTTTTTTATTCATTTTTATTAATTTCATCATAAAGCTAGACAAAAATTCATAAAACGAGCCTAGTTATCCATAACTTACAACTAACTTAATGGTCTCATACGGACACTCTAAGTTGAACTATAACACTAACTACTAATGCCTTTCGGCCCTAAGATCTGTTTTACTTCAATTTACATTTTATTTATTTTTGTAATTATTAGAAAATATTGAAAAAAAATTAATATCAAGATCCTTTTTTATTTTTACTTAAAAACTACTTAAAATAAGGTCCTTAATATAAAACTTAACGCTTACATAAACTACCTATTCTACCTATAAACTTCTTAAAACTAGAACAACCAAAGCAGCAAATCTAACGTTTTTTGTTTTTATATTTTATTGTCTTTTTATATTTTTTTTTTAATTTTTTTTCTTTTTCTTTTATATTCCATGTTTTTTTTTTAATTTTTTTGCCACCATGCCTATTCTACTTAAAAGTAAACCCTAAAACTATAAAACAAGTATGTAAGCCGGCCAAGGCTTAAAACCCCATCCCGACTACCTACTATCAAGTGCCGATTGAAGTCACCACAACTGGTTCTCCTGCTTCACCCTATCAGTTCAGCCCTACTGAACCGAAGGAGCTCTGCTCCGCCTTGTGCCATAACATCCCGATTGTATGGGAGTCGCCTATCCACGGTTCTGTGTCTGACGTGGTAGATAAACGGAACTGCCAAACTATCCTTTATCAGACCGCATTTGTCTAAAAAGAGGAATGCCTCTGGTGGAATGAAGCCGCTCAAGCGTGCACCTTTAAAATGCTCGTCGTTCGGATAGAACGCCCCGAAAATTAAATTGTTGGTCGAAGACATAGCTCTTGCAATGTGACCTCGAACAAGTTTTATCACGAAATTGTCAATTCTGTTGATTCGAGCCACGTTTTATACGACCTCGTTGGAATAGTAATGCACATAACAAGACTCGGGCGTTTGATATAAACCGGTACAGCGTCGTAAACACTTCCGCTCGAACTTCGCCATCTGGGAATGAGCAACGTTGAACCACACAGGACAACCATAAAATTTCACTCTGAAGTCAAGCCGACTGCTAAAAAACAGCCGTTTCGTCAGAGCAAAGGCTTCTCTGGCCCTGGTCAGAGCAGCATTTATATGTCTGTCGAAATATAAATACTGATCTAACCAGATACCGAGGTACGTACTTCACTACACTTTTGCTCGCTAATGGCTGCCGTGAAGATCAACGATGACCATCTTGCGCCAATTCTTACACGTATCCCTCGTCGCCCTAGCCAACGGAATCCCAAACAGAATTGTCTCCGACTTCTGGACATTTATTTTCAGTTTCCAATCGTCGCAATATCGCTGAATCTTATCGAAATCAAGCTGCAAGAGAATTCTAATAACCTCAACCTTTCGGGCCGTTCCTCACGTTTCGTTTGACAATCGTAAGAAAAAGAACGTAACAACAATCGTTGTCATTACTAAGCACTGTCTAATGAAAAGCACGCCACGCAGCTAGGCGTATTCTCAAATGTATTTTGCAGAAGCTGTATGGATGAGGAAGAGGAGGAAACAGTTCTTCACTCTCTAGCTCTAGCTTAAAAACGCCAGACTTACCAAGGAGAATTCTTCTATAAGGATCTAAACGATCTCAATCTTATTAAGTCTTTCACGTTTCGTAAGAGACTCTAACTGGTTTCATTGACCTTAGAAGAAAGCCCCAAGATTCATGTGGTACCACAATGGGCCATTAGACTGGCCTAATTGTGTCTTATACTTCATCACGGACCGCCAGTTTAATCTAACCTATCTTAACGCCCCCATCTTTATTACGTACAAATTCTAGCTGTCACGAACAATACTCGCAGTTTCCATTTGCATAAGCCATCAACCCACATGTCTAAACTTTTAAATATGAACTCAACCTCTTTGATTTTAGCATGAGTAAGAATATTCTTAAAAATATATGAAAGACCAGCAAACCACGAACTTAAAAGTTCTATTAAGTTGTCTGTAATTTTATATTTATTTGTATTTTATTTATAGTCACTTGTTATATAAAATGTTTGTTGTTGTAGTTCACTGTACTAAGAAGTGAAAAGAGAGAAGAGCGCATTCATTGTGTGAGCGATAAATCTTAGGCTTCTTTAGACAAAGATCTAATAGTATAAAAGCAAGAACTTCAACCAGAAAGATTTTCATTTTTTTAATATTTACAATACAATATTTAAAATAAATTTATTTTTCATGAATATCTGGATTTTGCAAATTTCGTGTACTAATGACATTTCTATAAAATCCTGCAGATTTCTTCGCATATCGATTTTTCAGCGGGCTAGTCATATTAACGGCGTAAAGTCCAAACTTGAACCTTAAAATAAAAATAAATTAAACTTGTTTTACCTTATTTGTATTTTGTATTGAAATTACGTATATCCATACAACCACTCATAGTTATCAATCAAACTCCAATGGGTATAGCCAACTACATTGCAGCCATCATTTACCGCATTAAGCACAGCTTGCAAATGACCCTAAAAAAAAGAGAACAATTATTGATATTTTTCTACTCTTCTAAAAAATAATGTATTTCAAACTTTTAAGTAACTTATTCGATCATCATCTTCAATCTCTCCTTTATCTCTCCAACCATTTTCTGTAACTATAACTTGAACATTGTTGTACTCTTTTCGAATCCACCTGATGCATTGAAAACAAGCCAAAAGGCAAAAAGATAGAGAGTAGCCAACAAAAAATACGAATTTAGAAAAAAACTAACTTCAAAAGACCTTCCAAACCTTCTGGATCACACGTTTGCTGCAACAATGGTACATTTTTATAAATTTCATAGTTTGCATCCCGTTCATATGAAGGACTGCTAACCAACGGTTTGGAGGCACGTCTTAGAAATCTTGACGAATAGTAATTCAGACCGAAGAAGTCAGATGAACCTCTGATAATATCTTTCCATTTCCCGTCAAGCTGCGGCAGACGTGACATAAATCTTCCTTCTTCACGACTGTTTGTGGCGATATCTTTTACCATAACCTCAGGATAACCCCCGGCGGCACTAAAAATTGGATGCGCCAAATAACCAATCTGGAATTCAACAATTTGTACGCAGTTCTTTTTTGTTTTGAAGCCAGTAAACCATAAACTTACATTGAACTGCATAGCACGTTCAAACATATCCATGTCAGAGGAATTAGTGATGATAAAGTATGGACTACTAATAGAGATGCCCACAAGACCCTTTTGTTTCGCAAAAAACCGAGACTTGTAAACCCTGTAAGCTGCGCCATGTGCCTTTAAAATGTTGTCTATACAAAGATAGTCTGCAACTCCAGAAATATTAACAAGTGGCGGATAGGTGCCGTCACCATAAGCACGTTTGCACATGAACCATGGTTCATTAAAAGTTATCCAATGTTTAACCTTAAATTAACACAAACATTAATTTCGATATTTTATATACAAAACCGATTAAACTAACCTTATCACCAAAGATTTTGAACAATTCAGTGGCATACTGCACAAAATATTCAATAATCAGAGAACTGGTGAAACCACCTTTTTTCTCAATTTCTAATGGTGTATCGAAATGGTGCATTGTTACTAAAGGTGTTATACCATTTGCCAGAAGTTTATCTATGACATCGTTGTAATAATCGATTCCCGCTTGATTTCTGAATCTTACTTCACCATTTGGGAAAATTCTACTCCAAGATATGGAGAACCGATAGTGATTAACCTTGAGAAATAAAACAGAATTCATATAATCAAAGACAATTAAAAACAGTACAAATTTAAAATTGAGACCTTGCCTTTAGATCAGTAAGTGTCTTCAAATCATCATCAAACTGATGGTAAGAATTCACAGCTATATCACCATTAGATCCATCACTTATCAGTTCCGGATGAGAGTGTGTCAGATCATCCCAAATTGACAAACCTCTTCCATCCTCATTCCAACCGCCTTCAATTTGATAAGCCGAAGTTGAAACACCAAAGCTAAAATTTGCCGGAAAATCGGAGCCACCAATTGGAACACATTCACAAGCTTCTAATTTGTTTACAAAATCTAAAAATCTTTTTATTTTATAATAAAACTCCTTCAAGTTTCAATTGTTTTATACAAAAAAAATTAACTCACTTTAGCAAACCGATCAAGAAATAAATACTAAATTTATTCATTTTGTTTGCTCTTAAAAAATGTAAAGTATATGAGACGTAGTCGTTCAAACTTAATCTTTGCTCTAAAATGATTTTAGAATAGAGCATTCTAATTTGTTATAAGCTGAGGCATAAGATGGCTTATCTTCTTATGTGATTCAATGTCAAATAAAACTGATAAACGTAAGATCAACATAACGCATTGATTCAGATGTTTTTTCTGTCAATAAGCTTTGCAGAAATTTTTATAACAATTATTGTTATCTTAATGAAAAATTAATGTGAAGGTGAATATTTTTCCCCAGCAATATAATTGAGTTGTTATTGTAGCATTAAATTAACTAGACAGAAAAGAAAATATGGAATAAAAAGAAAATATTCACAGGGTAATTATTTATTATTAATTATTTTGCATTGTTTTAAAAGTTAAGCACAAAAAAGACACACAACGATACATTTTTGATGAAAATTTAATATTCTAATATTTAATTCATTATTATTTAAAGCAGTGTTGGAACAGCCCGCCCATTAAAAGGACGTATAAGTGGGCACGGGGGCTTAGCAATTCACTAGCCGTGTTTTATTTCTCCGTGATCCAGATTGCTTTATGTTTGGATCTATTTTTGTGATACAAAACTTAGTTTGTCTATTCAACACCAGGTGACATTGTGTCTTGTGAGATTTGGTATCACTTCCATCTATTCCAATATAAAAGCAGTGTTTCCATATTATAATTTTCATTTTTCGGAAAATGAAATCGCATAACGAAAAGCTAAATATTTATTTAGTTTATGTGTATTTTATCAATAAAACAAAAAACATACATATTAAGTTATCATGTTTTCCTTACAAAAAGAAAAAAAATAATCGTTGACCAAAATCTTCAAAGGGCAACTGCGCTCTAAACGTCAAATAATATAAATTAAATATGATGATCCGAGTTGTATTAATTTCATAATCTAATCTGGTGTGGAATCGGCTAAGGTGATAGTTGACTATCATTTTTTTGATAGTCGAATTGACTATCATTTTCATTCCGTCTGTGAAAGATGATTCAACTCAATTCAATTCGATTGAACCATTTCAGACTCAAATTGTCAAAATTCGTTGTTGTCTTGGTGAAATTTTAAATTGATTCTCATAAAATATCTAAATGAATGTTTCAAATTGGATGATTTTGATTGAAATTCTTACCTTTCTTGCTTTTTTCGAATGTCGTAAGCTTTGTCGGTCACAGGAATGTGTTTTTTTAAAGAAATAAAGTGAACTAAGAAAATTTTCCAGTCGTTTATGTAAGCGTCTTGTAGGTTTATTCGGAATAAACATATTTATTAAAAAACGACCATCACATTTTTTTGTGACGGCTTTTTAGGTATAAATTTGACTATCACCTTATGTAGATCAAATTCGATCATTTTGATGGTCGTTTATCAACAATCACCTTAGCAGATTCCAACCCTGGATTTAATTTTTTGATTTGACATTAAAGGTGCTGTGACATATGGGTAAGTGACATTAGACAAAATTTTAGAATTTGCCTTTATGACACTTTTCGAAAGCGTCATAAGGCCAAATTTCAACGGTTGGACTTATGTCCAAAGTGACTTAAGGCCAATTTGGTTTTATGTCACTTTCAAACTTTATTATCATCACCTTAGAAGACTGGAGATGTACATGTGCATTATTCTTGCACATATTTCCAAAGCTGAAGATTCAAAGAGGACACTAATAGCACAGATAATAAATTTATAAATTTATTATCTGTGCTAATAGCTTTAAATATTTTTATTTTGAGTTTTAATTTTTGTAATTAAAGCAAATACCGGCAACAAGTTTGAGTCTTCAAAATGGAATGTCAAACTTTTAATGGGAATTGTGAGCTAAAGATTTTGAGTCCATTCGACAGCTCAGGAAAAATAGTAACATTACATTTTCCATAATATTTTTGAGAATTTGATTGAATTAAAGTAAACAAAATCACAAACATGGTTACATGAGAGAAATGCTACTTAAATCCACATGATGGCACAGCACTAAAAGTTCCATCCAAAAGATAGTGTCTTAGGGAATCCTTTGGTAGGTTTTGAATCAGATTTGATAGTGTTGGTGACAAATAGCTTAAGTTATCTTCAAAGATTGTGGTTCATCTGCGTATCGTGACAGGACGAAACTTTTCATTACGGTTTCTGTTTTGATCAATTCCAAAACATTTTTAACAGTAGTGGGAGTTTTAGAGAACGCCCTGTTTCGAATTTGCATGAGTTGTTGTCTTACTTTTCCAAATTGAACCTTATTATAAAAATGGCTACAATATAATTGGAAACATTTGGCAAACATAAAAAACTCTTATGCCGCTTGAACTAAATTAGAAGCTTACCTGTGGAGGGTTCGCATTATTCCTTGAACATACTTCATTAAAGCTGCTTTCATTTATAGTTTTCATTGTATTTTTTACAACCTTCATTATCCGTAGGATCCGAACTAAGTTTTCATTGTGTAGGTCGATTACCGGACTTACGCTACACGTTTTATTATAGCACACATGTCTTTTGGATACTTTACAATTTCCTCTAAATTTATATGATTGTTTAATATCAGGCTTTATAACAGTTGGCTGCGTACTTTTAAGCCTTTACAAAACTCATAATTATATATAAAATCACACCGAACAACCATTTTACGGCTTTTTCGTACAAGGCAAGAAGAACAAAAATTAGTAGCTTGAAACTTTCCTGATTACATTTACTTACCATCTGCTGTTACTCTTATTATAATTCTAAGGGTAAAGACTGCTTTGAAAAAATATCAAAACAAACTTGGTCTTAAGTCGCAAAAAAATGACACTTGCCCTTATTTCACGTCACCGATAATAAAACGCGACTATTATCGTAAATATATCAAACATTCCACTACGACTTTGAGACGCATTCAAAGTTTTTGTACTCTTAATTCATATCTTACACTTAGTGTGATCTAAAATACCCCATATGCTTGCGTGATAGGTAAATAGTAAACATAAGTTATTCGAATATCCATCAAGTGTGATCTTCAAAATTCTTCAAGCCATCTGCCTTAGTCAATTTCGTACATATTAGCAGATGATTTTCAGACTGCCTTTCATGAGTTTTCTTCAGCAAGCACCTCTTCCTAACACACAAGAACACATTCTTCTTACCCTGATCAATTGTTTTTTTTCAAGAATGTAAACGCCATTTGATTTCTCAAAATAAACTTAATTTTTAAAAATTTGTATTTGAAAATCGTTAGAGCCATTTTTTTTATTATTTTTTTATATATAAAACTAGCTGACCCGACGTTGTTTTGTCATATAAATAATTTCTAGAGAATATTTTGATAGAAATAAATAACTTACTTATTGTAAGTGTGTAAGGATGTGGTTTGTAAGATATAGAGCACTTTAAACGGTGAAAAAATATTAAAATAACAAATCACCAAAAAAATTAATTAAAATTAATTCTTTAAAATTATAAACATATCGCTAATTATGACTATAATACAAAAAAAAAAAACAATATCAATCCCTAAATGCAACAGATTGTACAATATTTTCCAAAAACATATAAACTGGATGGTAAAATTGTCCTTGTGAAAAATATGAATTTCTCAAATCCTAAGCCGCAGACAGACATTATGTGGCCTTGTGACTTATTGGTAGGCTTTGTAAATGCCAAACTTTTTGGAAATTGTAGGCTTTTAAATTGAATTGGCACATCTGTGGGTATAATAGGGATTCGAGGTAACAATATCTTTTCACCTCGGATTTAGCCATTTAGTTTCTTAATTACTAATCGCATGCCGTTGCACAACCGAGATAAGTTCAAATAACGATGAGTTGAAAAACTTAGTTGAATAATTAACAGGTTTGGTAGCATCACAAACTGTATCAAATAGCTTTGTATGACACCAAGACTCCTGGTCACAAATATTGTATCTTGAGATTTATTTCGTTTACATTTACATATTTTTTTGCTAAAATTGCTCTTTCTGCCCGCCACTTATGATTTTTATATTGTCTGTGTGCATCGGGAAATATATGGAGAGTATCTTGTGAATCAATAATCGTGAAGAAATCGACCGGTAATTTTATCTTTAGTAACTTTTCCGTAGCCTATATCTAACAGTTGATTTGAGAATGCTTCAGTGGATGGATCTTGAAGAATTTGAACACGCATATTTACTTTCAGTTGTACTTTCTTAACATTACACCACAGTGGCGATGATTTTAAGCACGCGTTGATCTTATCAGCGTACGTTGAACGCTGAATAAAGGGAAGTGTTTGTCTGAAATAACCTGAAAGGAGTAACAGAGTGCCTGCAAATAGTCTGTCGTCGTTTTGTATATCATTCAAAGTCCTGTTCAAAGCCTCAAGCGAATGTTTCTGTATATACTGAATCAGCTGTTCAGCCTCCATCCAATTAAGTTGACGCAATCCCAGAACATTTAACAGACAATGCAATCCATTATTTGATATTTTAGCAAGAATTACCGAAATAAGGAGCACGATGTGGTCATAAATAGTTCTTTGTTCTTCATTCATTAATGGGACATTGCGAGCAGTATACTGAATGACTGAGTGGTAAGTTGGCAATGATAACGCAAAGATCTTCAATAACAATCAATGCTTCATTGTAAGTAGCGTCATTGAATACTATCGTAATATCGTTGCGCCGTCTACGATGTTGATGCAATTAAACAATAGCAATTAGGAATATAAAAAGAGGCTGGGATGCGACCCACACTGATAACTTCCCATCCCGTCTGTCGATTTGTCTTGCTTAAAAGTTTGTCTATATGTGCTAGTATCGATTTTACCAAATTTGCGTACTATTTTTTATAGATTTTATTTTTTATTGAAAACAAAATTTTCTGTAAAATAAAATAAGTTTGAAGCCAATATTTTGAATTTTTGAAAAGCTATTTGAGTCGAAAGTAAATGTTTACCAAGTTTTAGTATTGTTTTTTTTTAGAGTTTTATTTTTTGTAAAAAACCGTCAATTCGATTTTCTTCAAAATTCTATCGAATGTTGAAAACAATATTTTCTATAACATAAAATTAGTTTGAAGCCAATATTGTATAGATTTGAAAAGATATTTGAGTCGAAAATCAATTTTTACCAACTTTTGTTAAATTATTTTTTAGGTATTTAATTTTTTGTACAAAAACTATCAATTCGATTTTTTTCAAAATTTTACTTAATGTTAACAACAATATTTTTTGAAAGATAAAAGTAGTTAAAAGCCAATATCTACAATTTTTGAAAAGATATTTGAGTCGAAAATCAATTTTTACCAACTTTTATAAATTTTTTTTAAGGTTTTTATTTTTTGTAAAAAAAACTGTCAATTCGATTTTTCTCAACATCTTTCAGATTGCTTAAAACAATATTTCTTATAAGATAAAATAAGTTTCAAGTCTATCTTTAAAATTTTTGAAAAGATATTTGAATCCATATTCAATTTTTACCAAATTTTGTTAATTTTTGTTCAGTTTTTATTTTTTTTATAAGAAAAACTGTCAATTCGATTTTGTTCAAAATTTTACTGAATGTTGACAACAATATTTTTTAAAAGATAAAAGTAAATTAAAGCCAATATTTCAAAGTTTTGAAAAGATATTTGAGTCGAAAATCAATTTTTACCAACTTTTATTAATTTTTTTTTTATGTTTTTATTTTTTTGTAAAAAAACTGTCAATTCGATTTTTCTCAAAATTTTATTGAATGTTGAAAACAATATTTCTTATAAGATAAAATAAGCTTGAAGCCATAATTTCAAGTTTTTGAAAAGATATTTGAATCGATATTTAATTTTTACGAACTTTGAGTAATGTTTTTTTTAGATTTTTATTTTTTATAAAAAAAACTGTCAATTCGATTTTTCTCAAAATTTTATCACATTTTTAAAACATTATTCTCCGTTGCTCAAAATTGTTTTGGAGATGAAATCATATGTTAGTCGTTAAATTTAGGAGGTGACAAATTTTTTTTTTCAGTTTTTTTTGATTTAGAAAAAAAACTGTTAGATAGATTTTTAAAATAGATATATAAAATTTAATTCAAGTCTCTAGCGTTTTTGGTTCATAAGATATTAAGGGTTAACCAAAATTTTCACCTTTTTTTAAACTGCTATGGTAAAAATCCACCCACGCAATTTTCTTGAAAGCCCTTTCTGCATCTTTCTGCCTTATTATCTGTATAACAAAATTTATTTGAAGTCGATATCTCTTCTGGTTCTTGAGCTATGGACGACGAAAAAAACGTCGCGAACGTACGGACGTACGAACGTACGTACACACGCACGCACAGACATCTTTCTAAAAATCTTTTATTTCGACACTAGGGACCTTGAAACGTCGAGAAATGTCAAAATTTTCAATTTGACAAATCGGACCCATTACAATAACTTCCTATGGGAAGTTAAAAATAGATAAAAACCTATTCTCAGACACACCGAATGTATATGAAAAATTTCATTGAAATTGATTAAGCCGTTTCATAGGAATATGGCAACTAACACTGTGACAGGAAAATTTTATATATTTAATATTGTAACGTGATACCAAACAAATATATTTTTGGAAAAAAATAAAATTAACGGGTTTTTCATAAATCAAAAAAACTGAAAAAAAATAATTGTCAATTTTACAAACAAAAAATTATTTCAACTTGAAAATTATGTTGTGCAACGAAGAATAATGTTTTTAACATCTGGTCAAATTTTGAGGAAAATCGAACTGACAGATTTTTTATAAAAAAAAAATAAAAACCTAAAAAAACAATAATAAAAGCTTGGTAGAAATTTACTTTCGACTCAAATATCTTTTCAAAAATTAAAAATATTGGCTTCAAACATAACTTTATCTCACAGAAAATATTGTTTTCGATGTTCAGTTAAATTTTATTTAAAAAATCGAACAATCCGTTTTTTAATTTAAAAAAATAAAATCTACAAAAAATAGTACGCAAACTTGTTTAAAATTGATGTGGGTTCTCGATATCTCGTGAACAATAGAAGTTCCCCTTAGCTCACACTCAAGGGGATCATAGTACCCTTATTATGTAGACACAGTGTGGGCATTCAACATTCCCAATTGTAGAGCTAAAGAACGTATCTCTGTACTTAACAATACGACCGAAGTTGGGATCGAGGGTATATTGATGAGATTGGTAAAAATTGGTTTTGGACATTTTGTGTCAATCGTTTGCCAGTTCATTGGTATTATCGAAGAAGGGATTACCGAGAAAGTTATTCCTTCTAATGGAGGGTACTGGACATGTACATAGAAGGTGTTGGACTGTTTCCTCCTGGTCCATGCAGCTCATTTGTGTAGACCGCTAGCTTCAGAGCATGTCTTCTTATGAGGAAGTGTCCTGTTATTTCTCCAATTGTAGAGCTTATATTTTGTCTGCTCAGGGATATCAAGCCTTTTGACCTTATTACGAGTAAGTCTATGCTTGGCCATATTTGCTTGGTTGGAGCATATTGTTTAAGAGAGGATATTTGCATATAGCAAGTGGTGTTCCTATGTTATATTTTTGTCTAACATTAGGCAGAAGTGTTCTGTTTTTAGCGAGCTCATCGGCTTTGCAATTTCCCGGAATGTCCCTGTGGCCCGGCCCCAAATGAGGTAAATATTAAACTCTTCCGTCCTCTCATTCAGGGATGATCGGCAATCGTGGACTATTTGAGAGTTTGTGGAGACAGACGCTAGAGATTTAAGAGCGGCTTGGCTGTCCGAGAAGAATCGTATATCCGTGCAAGTTATAACGTTTTCTTTGAGCTAATATAATGCCTCTTTAATCGCCATTACTTCTGCCTGGAATACACTACATTGATTGGGAAGTCTGTATGATAGACTGAGATTCAGTTCAGACTTGAGATTCACTTCTAACTCCGTAATCGGTCTTTGAACCGTCTGTATAGAAGTGTACCGCATCGTCTTCCAGGGGTCTCTCTTCTTCCCAGGAGGGTCTTGAAGGGATGGGCACATGGAAGCTTTTACCATGGGATAGATCTGAAATTGTCTAGAATAGTAGTATGTCCAGTATTGTTACTGTTCTATTGAGAGGTGGCTCTAAGCCTCACACATGAGTTGGCAATCGCCTTCCTCAAGGTGTCTCCTGGAATTGGGCTGTCGTGGCCAAGATAAGAGGATATGAGCCAGTAGGTGGTTTTATCCATTGTTAAGACAGCGGTGGTGGTGTCCTTGTCGCTGTAATTGGGGAATAAAATCTTGTAGATGCTCTTAACATCTTTCGAATTTTTTACGCAACGTTAATAAAATAAATTATAACCTTAAATCAATTTTTAGCAGATCGAACTATGCCGCTACCAGTTCTCTTAATAAATTAATCAGTAAGGTTCACAAATTCTCTATACCAATTGACTCTACAAATAACAATTTCAAATTTGCAAGCTTTGAATTTAATTTGTTGCTATAAGTAGTTGAAGTTAGGTTGCTTCTTAGTTTATATTTTAGTTAATATTACTTTTTATTAATATTATCGCTTTGTAAGTCTTTGTCAAACTTCCTGCTTATCTAACTGAAGTCAATTGATGTATACACAGATATGTACCTATTTCTTTAAATTTGTCAAAAATACATAGTTCAATTGAAATGCCTTAGTTTTAACTGTTTTTACTTTTTTTATTTATTTTATGATTTTTTAATAAAGTGTACATATTGATTTCGTTTAACAATTTCTTATACTTAATTACTTTTTTATAGTAATCAGCAGATTTCTTTGGAGTTCTTTCTCTTTTTGGACTTAGCATATTAACCGCATACAGGCCAAATTTAGCACTAAAAACATTTAAATTATTTATTTTCGTTCACATGTGTTCCAAAATATAAAACAATTAAACCTACGTGAATCCACTTTCCCATTCAAAATTATCCATAAGGCTCCAATATGTATAGCCAGTGACATTGCAGCCATCATTAATTGCATTTAAGACTGCTTGTAAATGACTCTTGTTGAAAATAAATATAAAAATGAAAAATTAAATTAAAGAAAATACAAATCAACATTTTAAATAAATTGAAGAACATTACAGTCAAATAATTATTATTATCGAGTTTAAATTCTTGTTTATACCTTATTATTAATTAAGAGGAATACGACTTGTACTTTTTACGCATAACTTACTTTTAAATATTGAATCCGACTGTCATCTTCAAATTCACCTTCATCAGCCCATCCGTTCTCTGTAATTATAACTTCTATGTTTTCATATTCATCGCGAATATACCTTTTTAAAAAAATCGTTACTTTGTTTTTCATTTGACATTTGTACACACATTAAGCTTACTTTAACAAACTTTCGAGTCCCTCTGGAACGCAGTACAACCAAGATGTTTTACCTTTTAGCCATGTTGGGTCTAAGGATTCATCACAATCCATATCATGCTCCCATGATGGACTGAAACCACTTGGATTTCTAGAACGTTTAATCAATCTGGAAGTGTAATAATTAAGAGCGAAAAAATCAGCTGAACCTTGGGTAAGATTTTTCCAATATCCGCTAAGATTTGGTAAGCGTGAACGATGCCTTCCTTCTTTTAAACTATTTAATTCGATGCCTTTAGTCATTTCTTCAGGATATCCTCCAGATTTTGAAAATATAGGTTGAGCTAAGAATCCCAACTAGAGTTAAATATGTTTTCACATTTAGGAATATACTTGAAGGTATACGTTTTAAATTCAAAATCTAGGTACACCAGTTCTTTAACAATAGACGAGTAAAAATTGTTTGATAATAGTAAAGTAAGTCTTAAAGAAAACTCACACTAAATTGTAATGCACGGTGAGCGGCTGCTTCAGTTTCACTCGACTTCGAAAAATAGAAATAGCTGCCTAAGGCCAGACCAATTTTGCCTCTCTGCTTTTCATAAAATCTTGACTTGTAAACTTTATAGGCTTCAGCATGTGCCTTTATTGTATTGTTCATACACATATAATCTCCTTCACCCTTAAGATCAACTTGTGGTGGATGGAATCCGTCGGCATAGCTTGACTTGCAAAAATAGTGTGGCTCATTGAAGGTTAGCCATAATTTCACCTACACAACGAACGAGCTCTCTTATTATGAACGTACATATTTTGTTGTTCTAAAAATTTGAAAATTATTTAACTTACTCTATCGCCAAAATTTTCAAATAGTTCAGTTGCATATGTGACAAACATTTGAACAAATAGATCATTTGTTAATCCACCAATTTTTTGAATGTCTAGAGGAAGATCGAAGTGAAACATTGTGACCATCGGTTCAATACCGTTTTCCAATAGTTTATCAATAACTTTATTATAATAATCAATTCCTTTTTGATTTCGAGATGATATGTCGCCATTGGGAAAAATTCGAGACCAAGATATGGAGAAACGGTAGTGGTTTACCTGGAAAAAGGGACATTTTATATTACGAACAAAATTAAGGTTTTTACTTGAAACACAATTAATTCAAACTTTGTCAATATGGCATATAAATAGTTAATTTAAAAAGCATGAATATTCCAATTCAAATTCCACCCACAAAAAGCTTTGAAATCACACAAAAAGTATCCATAATTGTCAAAAATGAGAAAGGCTTGGGGTCCCAGATCAGTTTCTGGAAGCCTCAGATCTAGTAACATTCTAGTCTCTAAAAAATGCAAGCTTTATGCCTGATCGCCAAAAATAACATTTGATGTACATAATCACTAATAAAACGAGACACATATGAATTTCAAGCTTTAAACAATAACTTTGGCTATGATCTTTGTTTCGTTAATAAAAGCTTTCAATGTCTTTTCTAAATGAATAAGTTCATTTAAGTACATTTTTTTTAGTAGAATGAAAAAACAAAACAAAATTTGTGTGTGAATTTCACCTACTTTGAGATCTTTTAAGGCCGATAAGTCCTGATCGAATCGGTGATATGAATCAGCTGCTATGTTAGCTGTGGAACCATCACTAATCAAGTGTGGATAGTTTTGCGTGAAGTCATCCCAGCTTGATGGACCCTTACCGTCGGCATTCCATCCGCCCTCAATTTGGTAAGCAGATGTTGCTACACCAAAACTGAAATTCTTTGGAAAATATGGACTTCCACTTGGAGGAAGATCACACGAAGTCAATATCTGTTCAATAGTTCCTATGGGATTGACGAAGAAGAAAATACTAGACAAAAAACAGAAAAACTATAAATAAAATAAAAATTTAAAATTAATTTATTTGTTATATGATTACGCTGTGAGCAGAATGAAGCCAAATGGTACTACCATTGTTCAGTTTAGTCTTAAACGAACTGTCAGTAGAATAAATGTTTATACATTTTTTAGGAACAGCAGAAGCTCCAGAAAAAAAGCTTCAATTTTATATTGATAAGATTTTGTTTATCTTGACAAAGAACGCACGTCTTCATTTATTTTATTCATTTGATTATAATCTGGTTCAATTGTACAGTGGGACAGGCACACAAAATCTATGGCAAAAACTATGAAATTATTTAAAACTACTGTACTACTGCTTTTGCAAAAGTTATTATTGATGGTTAGTAAAAAAGTATTTGCTTTTCTTAGCTTTGAGTAATTTATATTAGAAAACATTTGTAGCTTACTGGAAATTAACTCCACTCAGAAAATCGAAATAGAAATTTAAAAAACTTGAAAATGTTGGTTAACCCTAAATATCTCACGAACAATATCACTAAAGACTCGAATTGAATTGTAATTATGTATTACCCGTGTTTTTGGCCATTCCATTAATAGTATAGCAGAAAATTCCCGAGAGAACCCATAGGCAGTAGCCACACTTTTGCATTTAAAAATTGATGCAACTGAAAGAAGACCTGTCAGAGCAATAATAAAAAAAAACACAAGTAGAAGAAAGTTTTGTGAACATCAAAAGTTAAAATTAATTTAGCAAAAAAAACTAACTGAAACCAATAAAATGGACGATTTTCAAGAAGAAATGGTAACAAATAATATGGAAACTGAGATTCTATAAAAAAAACTTATTTAACAATTGCAGCTTTGACACAAAAATAAACTTCAAGAAGGGGTTTGTTCGTAAACTACCACGAACAGCTTGAAGCTCGTCTCAATTCTTTATATACCTGAATCGAATTGAAATGAGCTTGATTCGACTCAATTCCAGTTGGGGTCAAAATTTGTGAAGTGAGTCAAAATTTGTGAAGAAAAACCCGTGTGGAGGAGTTGGTTTCACAGATAATGCATTATGGTCTGTTTATTTGCATGTTTGTGTACAAAAATATAGATTTGTCAAATTTAAAAAAAATGCACATGGAGTAGGTAGCATATTCTTATATGGTGATGAACTTTTCAGTTTTTCATTGTTTAACACGAATCAAACTATCTCACTTACAGTTCATAAGAAACATCGAAACACCATTTGCATTTTAGAACGTGCTGTCCAACTTAATCATTTTTAAATCTTCTTGTTTGATGGAAACACAAAAAAGATTTATTCTTATGTACAAAATTAAAGGTTTTTTTTTATAAATCGAAAAAACTGAAAAAAATGTTCAGTTTTTGTGTCACCTCGAAAATTTTTGGAACAAAAAATTATTTTATCTCCAAAATATTTTTTTTAACCGAAAAATAACGTTTTCAATTTCTGCTAAAATGTTGAGAAAAATCGAATTGACAGTTTTTTTTACAAATATTAATTCAAAATCTGAGATTATGGCCTTCAACTAATTTTAACTTATAAGAAATATTGTTTTCAACATTCCAAAAAATTTTGAGAAAAATCAAATCGACATTTTTTTTACAAAAAATAAAAACCTAAAAAAGTAATACCTACTAAAACTTGGTAAAAATTTACTTACGACTCAAATAGCTTTTCAAAAATTAAAAATATTGGCCTTAAACTGATTTTATTTCACAGAAAATATTGTTTTAGGTATTCAATAATTTTTTATAAGAATCCAACAGTCCGTTTTTTTTATAAGAAAATAAAATCAACAAAAAATATTACGCAAATTTGTTAAAAATTGATGCTCGGTTCTCGATATCTTTTAAATTTATTCAATTTATCCAATTTGTATTTGTTTATACAAGAAATAAAAACTTAAAGGAAATGCTACTAAAATTGAAAAAAAACCATTGGTTTTCGACTAAAAATCTCGTTGACAAACTAGATTTAGAAAAAAACTATTTCATTATATGCAAAATATTGTTGGTAATTTTGAAATGTTTAAGAATAATTCAATTGACAACTTTTTTATTTCATTTTTATTTTAGGGGGTTATTTCTTGGAGAATTATGTCACTCGGACCTTTTATAAATCTGACAGTTTTAATACGAATTGCTTACTATTAAGCAAAGGTTTTCTCTCCCCCATGCTTATAGATTTCGATAAATCTTCGACCATCATTTGATAAGAAATGAGCTTATCACCATAAACAAATAACTTTCCACACAGCAATTACAAACTGAGTGTGGTGAAATTAAGAGAAGATGGTTTAAAAGCTTATTAATATGAAAGAGACTTAACAATGATCAAGAAACTTATTCAAACGGCAAAAATATTAACCATTTTTGTTATTTTATCAAGAAAAGAAGATTGTGACTAACATTTATATTATCTCAACAACAAGATGAAAAGATTAGGAATGTTTTCTGAAATTAAAGTACATATATGTTTTTTTATGGTTTACAATTTTATTCTATTTAATCAATATATGTATCTGTTACTGTTACCCAACCGTTATATTTATAGATTGACTTATAAAATTTGATAGCAAGTGGATTGTGAGATTAAATACATTTATCGATTATCCTTTAAAACTAATGACTAAAAACTACAATGTTATAACGATGTACTGGGCGTATGCATACTTTTTTAACAATGTTTTTTACCGAAATTTGTTTAAACTTCATAATTGCATGACTAACACTAAACCTACGCTACAAAAAAGGTTTGAATGTCAAGTTTTATAGGACCACTTTGTAAACTACCATACTGACATACAAAAAATTGGCGAATAGTTATCTATCAGCATACCTTCTTTAATTCAGAACATGATAAAAGAGAGTAAAAGTAACGTAAGCAAATTAGCCATATTCAAATACATTTTAAAAGTATGAACTTTACATAAATGTTCAATTAATTTCAAATCTAACTTATTACGTGCTTTAATTTGAGTACATTTTTATTAAAATAATAAAAATAAAAACAAATTAAGTTCAAACGAAAATTCCTTAGTTATATATCAACATATGACGACAGAGATCAAAGATCAAAGAACGTTTAATTGACACCGGAATGAATAAATATCAAAACAACTTTATATGTTAATTGGAGTCTGTGTTTTTAATTTTCCACCCAGTTTTGAACAGAAACATAGCGAAACAAATCGTGGCCGGATTTATTACATTTCCCTTACGATTTTTGTTAGCTAATGGAATCGAGGGAGGGGCTTCTTCGAACGTTTTTTTTTTCTGACGTAGCGCAGCCATTTAACAACCGCTGTTTGTGGGAATGTGCAGAATAATCCGGAGCTATCACAAGAACTTGACCAGATAACAGCATGACCAATTTTTGCGTGGTGATTTAAACATGCACCCACAAAAAAAAAGGTGAAACCTAACGAACATATACAGCAATAATGCCAATACCAATGCATCCAAGTAAAGTTACTGTTTGGAGTTGGTTTTGAGCTGGAGGCATCATCGGTCCGTACTTCTTAGAAAATTATGCTGGCCAGGATGAAGCGCGATGTTCACTACCTTCTTGTGTCCTAAATTAATTGATATGGACACCGAAGACATATTGTGGCAATGCGCCACACAGCTCAAGACACAATCGATATTCTACTTGATCGGTTTTAAAGCATGATTATCTCGCGCCACGGTGATGTTAATCGGCAACCAAGCCCCTTTGACTTAAACCCTCTAGAATTCTTTGAAAACAGAACCATTTGCATCAGTGAAACGTAATTTAGAAAGTAAAAATTCGCAAAGTAAAAAGTGTTTGGTGAAACAGCACCTCAAAAACTCATCAACCTTAACCCAATGAAGTATCCAGGGAGGTCCATAAATTGTAAAAGAAAATCTTTCATCCACGGTTTTGTTAATAATGATTTATTTATTTACTATTTTCAGATTTTGATTAAGAGAAAATATTATTTCTTAAGAAAAAACCTTGGAGGTCTTCAACTGCTCTGGTCGTCTCATCACATAACGCCTTTGAAAACACGCTTAATATTGGCCAAAACGTTACTAGTACCCCTTATGCTTTTCTATTGTGAGGTGTGTAGTAATTGTGACTTCGAACACAAGCGAAAAGTCAAAGTTGCATTCAACAGTATCACGCGTTATGTTTATGGTCTTAGGAGATATGACCACATCTCAAGTTTTTCTATGTCAATCTATGGCATTTCACTCGATAATCTCTTTAAAGTAAGAACTTTAACCATGCTTAAAAATATCATACAATCACATCAACCTGAATACTTATATAATAAAATACACTTTACGCGATCTGTAAGATCATGCGACCTTATCCCAGTATGTTACTCATTCCTTGTATCTGAGCTCCAGTTTTATGTGCATTCTATTCGTTTGTGGAACTCCCTCCCTCGCTCTGTTAAAATTATAAGCAGTCCGACCGTTTTTGGAAAAATGCTAAGAGAATTCTTCTCCTAGCTCTGTGCTTATTCGATGATGAAGATGATGTTGATGATGATGATGATGATAATGATGATGATGATGGTGATCGTTATGATGATGAATTGTAAATTTAAATTTTTAGATAATTTCGAATGTAAATATATATATATATTACTTTCTTATTTTTTATAACTTATACCTACATAATTGATTTTGTTTTGTTAATCTGTTTAATGCACAAATATTTCCACCTTTTGAATTCAAAGCACAACTTTTGTAAAAATAGTATTATGATACTGAGATTTTCTCTAGCTAATAAGATATTGTATCTTACAGAGTATAATCATACAATAAATAAATGAAAATAAAATGAAATGATTTATAGATCATAAATTTAATATTATATTCTGAGAAAACATAATTTTTAACTTCTTATAATAAGTTATTGTAATCGGTCCGAATTTTCCAATTGAATTTTTACATAAAAGATTGTTAGAGAAATCTCTGTGCGTTCGTATGTGCGTACGTTCGGAAAGTTTTTTTCGTCGTCCATGGCTTAAGAACCAGAAGAGATATCGACTTCAAATAAATACATAATTATATAGATAATAATGCAGCAAGATGCACAAAGGGCTCCCAAAAAAGTTGGTGGGTGGTTTTTTAACATTAAAGTTTTTTAAAAAGGTGAACATTTTGGTAAACCCTAAATACCTCATGAACCAAAAACGCTAGACTTCAATTGAGAATATACTAACGTTTTTTTTATATATCAAAAAATCTGAAAACAAACATTTTTCAGCTCGAAAATTTTACGAATACTAAATGATTTTATCTCCAAAATAATTTGTTGCAACGAAAAATAACGTTTTTAACATCAGGTAAAATTTTGCGAAAAATCGAATGGACATTTTTTTATAAAAAAAAACCTAAGAAAACATTACTCAAAGTTGGTATAAATTGATTTTCAATTCAAATATCTTTTCAAAACTTTGAGATATTGGCTTTAAACTACTTTTCTCCTTTAAAAAATATTGTTGTCAACATTCAGTAAAATTTTGAAAATAATCTAATTGACAATTTTTTTACAAACAATAAAAACCAAAAAAAAAAAAAAAACAATACTAAAACTTGGTAAATATTTACTTTCGACTCAAATAGCTTTTTAAAAATTAAAAATATTGTCTTCAAACTCTTTTTATTTTACAGAACATATTGTTTTCGATATTCAATAGTTTTTTTTTATAAAAATCCAACAGTCTGTTTTTTTCATAAAAAAAAATCTAAAAAAATAGGACGCAAACTTTGTAAAATCTGATAGTCGGTTATTGATATTTCTCGAATTAATTTCATTCATCCAATTTGTAAAAATTTAAGAAATTTAAAAAATGCTACTTAAATTGGTAAAAAATTGTTTTCGACTAAAAATCTATTTAACAAAACTAGGTTTTCAAACTAAATTATTTCTTGATATGAAAAATATTGTTGGTAATTTAAAAATTGTTAAGAATAATTCAAATGACAATTTTGTTTAACCTAACACGAAAGCCTACAAACTTTTAAACAAGACAAATCGACAGACGGGATGGGAAGTTATCAGTGTGGGTCCCATTCCAGCCTCTTTTTAATTAAAGAAATCTTCTCAAATCATTGGGTCGATTGAGTTCAAACATGGAAATTTAAGTTTTAAGCCGATACGAATTAGGGTTTTTTTTTTAGTTTGTTTAAGACTAAAAATAACAGTTGTAGGCCAAAATTAGAAAATTCGAATTTTCTCAAAAACAAACCGATAGATTTGTATTAAATTTTCTCTTAGTTTTGTTTTTAACTTGGAACCGTTATTTTGTTTTTAAGTTCTCTCAGGAACTCATCAACCGATTTTAATACATATTTTATTTTTTCTGTAGAAAATCTGTCTCAATAATATTTGATGATAAAGAATGCCTTTGTATATATTTTTTAATTTAAAAAAAAAGAGGCTGGGATGCGACCCCCACTGATAACTTTCCATCGCTTCTGTCGATTTGTCTTGCTTACAAATTTGTAAGTTTTTATTGTTTTGTTAAAAAAGTTGTCAGTTGAATTATTCTTAAAAAAATAAAATTACCAACATTATTTTGCATATAAGAAAATAGTTTGATTTCAAAATCTTTTTTTGCTAACAAAATTTTTTGTCGAAAACCAATTTACCAATCTCATCGAGCCCAACTTCGGTCGTACTGTCAAGTACAGAGATTCGTTCTTTAGCCGTACTACGCGAATGTGGAATGCCCACACTGTGTCTACATAATAAGGGTACTATGATCCCCTTGCGTGTGCGCTTATTATAAAAAAAATGTATGTAAAATTGAACGAATGAAATTAGTTTGAATCAATATCTTCTATTGTTCACGAGATATCGAGATCCCACATCAATTTTAACCAAGTTTGCGTACTATTTTTTGTAGATTTTATTTTTTTTAAATGAAAAAACGGATAGTTCGATTTTTTAAATAAAATTAACTGAACGTCGAAAACAACATTTTCTGTGAGATAAAGTTATGTTTGAAGCCAATATTTCAAATTTTTGAAAAGATATTTGAGTCGAAAATCAATTTTTACCAACTTTTATTAATTTTTTTTACGTTTTTATTTTTGTAAAAAATTTTCAATTCGATTTTCTCAACATTTTTAAGAACATTGAAAACAATATTTCTTATAAGATTAAATGAGTTTGAAGCCTAAATTTCAAGTTTTTGAATCAATGTTCAATTTATCCCAACTTTGAGTAATGTATGATTTTTATTTTTTATAAAAAACGGTCTATTCGATTTTTCTCAAAATCTTATCAGCTGTCAAAGACATTATTCTTCGTTGCAAAAAATTGTTTTGGAGATGAAATCATATTTTTGTCGTAAAATTTTGGAGGTGACAATTTTTTTTTTTATTTAAAAAAAAACGTTCAATGGATTTTTTTCAAAAAATATACTTCTTGGATATCACGTTACAATATATTATATAAAATTTAATTCAAGTCTATAGCGTTTTTGGTTCGTAAGATATTTAGGGTTAACCAAAATGTTCACCTTTTTTTCAAACTGCTATGGTAAGAAAACCACCCACGCAATTTTCTTGAGAGCCCTTTCTGCATCTTTCTGCTTTATTATCTGTATAACAAAATTAATTTGAAATCGATATCTTTACTGGTTCTTGAGCTATGGACGACGAAAAAAACGTCGCGAAAGTACGGACAAACGGACGCACGCACAGACATCTTTCTAAAAAAGTTTATTTCGACTCTAGGGACCTTGAAACGTCAAGAAATGCCAAAATTTTCAATTTGACAAATCGGACCCATTACAGTAACTTCCTATGGGAAATTTAAAATATTAAATTTTTTTTCGAAATTCCATGTCTCGTTCTTATTTACTGTTCTTGGCATTAATAGAAATCATATTCATAATCAACTCATATTTCAGCTCTAAAAATTAAGATAAATTTTGAAATCTTGCAATGCTAAGAAAATCTAATTGATAAAATTGTCGTTATAGCCCTTCAAATATGTAAATAAAAGGTTAAGAGGCACATTATGTTATTCCATTACAGAATATTAACGAACATTTTTAAGCGTTGCCCAAAAACTCCCCTTAATGTTAAGGGTGTGATTAAATGTCTAGATCCACCCTTGTTAAAGGAACAACGGAAATTGAAATCTTTTTTGTATTTAAAATCTTTATTTTGTTTAGGTACTAAATCTTGTTCTCTGCATTGAAACTTGTATTTTGAAATCACCAAAGAAGTTAGTGTCACCTGTTTAAAATACTCATCTTGACATTTAGAAGTTCCACATCTGAGATATTTGTATCACCATTTAAACATCAATTATTATTAAAAATATAATATTTAAATCTTCAAAAAAAAAAAAAAAAAAAAAAACCTTATGACGCCACTTTGTATGTTTTTGCATAAAGAAAACTAAACCTTGGTTTTGAAGATACATTAAACTTATTGTTTTCAAAACTATCTGTTTTGCCAAGATGCGCATCATTAAGAAGTATACGAGTAAATGGAGCGATAACTGAGATAGTAATGTTTAGGAAACAATAAACGTGACGTATGAAATAATGTTTTTCTATCAAGACATGCCCCCTGAAGGCATGTGATTAGAAATCTAAAATTACGTATGCGTATATTGTTTTTTGTTTTGTTTTAATTTATGTACTTCACGTTTTAAGTTTTTCAAACTTATAGGTTTTGCATTCAAATACAATACACAAATAATTCGCTTGATGTGTGTTATGGTTAAAAAAAAAGTCTATGGAAATTTCTATCGATCTCAGTTTGTTATGTATTTTAATCTAATCAATGAAAGTTCATTTATTTGTGAATCAAAAAACCGGAATAAGATAATGCGGGCTATAAATTGAATCTGTAAGTATATTTTTAAGATCAAAACAATAAAATGTGTTCAATCGTCATTATCTTGATTATTGGCATTCTCGTGTAAGTTAAGCAAAAGCAATTTTCGATTTTATTAAATTAGTTGAGTTGAATCTTTTTTACTTTTTATTTTATAGAAGCTTACAAAGCCTTACACAAGCTGAAAATTGCAGTTTTTTTAGTGAAGAAAGTTTAAAATTTCCAAAAGATTTTAGTTTTGGTGTATCGACATCTGCCTACCAAATAGAAGGTGCTTGGAATGCCGACAATAAAGGTCCATCAATTTGGGATGTATTTACACACAATCATCAGGATAAAATTAAGGATGAATCGAATGGTGATATAGCGTTGGATTCTTATAATAATTTTGATTTGGACTTGAAAGCCTTAAAACATCTAAATGTAAGTTTTTGATTTTTATTTTTGGTGTGTTTTTTTAGATGTTAAGTAGATTTTTAAAGATTGGTCCATTTGAATAAAACCACCATCGGTTTCCTAATTTTTCTGGTGTCTGTGCTAATAGCTCTTAGGATTAATCAGGTTCAATCGCTTTCAATTTTCATATAGTGTATTGCATATATTGATTTATTGTTTTACGGAAATTTGTATCGCTGTGTACTTCTACAATATCCAATATAAACATTAGGCTCAAAGCGAACTTTTGAGTAAGTCAAATGAACGAATAGTTGAACAATGTCCCACACATAAGTGAGTAGACAATATCCATCTATAATGACGGCTTGAAAACAGATGAGAGGGTAGATGAACTCTTTGAGACTCCCCGATCAAAGCAGTGTCTTTAAAGCCGAACTTTTGGCAAAATCAAACACTGCAAAACAGGTGTCAATAATGTCGTTATCATGATCTAGACTCACGGGTACACAACCCATCTTTTGTACTTAAACAGATCATTGGCAACAAGATACCTTAAAAAAAAAAACAAATGTTAAAAATAAAAACCTCGAAACATGTGCTACAGCCAGGAAACCATGGCCCGAATTTGACATTATATCTTTAACATTTGCTGGTTAGCATATTAAAAGGTCACAATCTGTGTGGTTACTATAAAAAGAAAATGCGACTTACCACTGAAGACATGTGCAAAGGCTGCAATGACGGAGAAGAGCCAGAAGATACAGCCCACTTATTATGCCACTGCCCGGCACATGCCACACTAGAAATAAACTCTTAAGCAGCAATTTCTACAATTAACCTATAGAACTGCTAGGCATTTCAGGAAACCGCCTGTATAGGCTGTATAAAAGCCTCCAAATGGCTAAAACAAGATAATTCATTGACATCATAGGTTTTTATATGTTATTCTGAGGGCATTTTAGTATTTTGGGGTATCACAATAAATCTCTACATGGATCTAAGTGTGGCGACACGTCATCGGTCGTCCATAACCTTACCTAGTTAACCTAGTTTAGTGAACAATAATAATAACAATAAAACAAACCAAACGGGTTTGTGATTGATGATAACATTGAACTTGTAGTTGAACATTTTGCATTATTTATCAACTGATATAACAGGGTCATTATTTTTCAGTTTAGAAAGTAAATATAAAAATAACACATAACATTTATGATTATAAAGTTTGGACTTTGTGATTAAGTGTGAAAAACAATATCGCTGTATAGGATTCTTTTTGGATGATTTGTAACCAATTTTTCGCGCATTTTGGGAGGTATCTCGGTTTTCAATGGCTCACAGCCATACACACAAAATTAAACGGCCTATTGAGGTAGCCAAAAGGTGAAATTACGTGACATAGAAAGCAGAAGCAATATTATCGATTGTGCCCGTATTACGATTATGCACGATATCAGTTTAACACTTTAACTCATTTCAAATTTCTTTGGAACAGTAGTCTTGTATTTTGTAAAAAGCAACTACGTCTAAATCACCACTTTATTAGTAAATTTTAATTAATTTTAACACATTGTTTGATTGTTAATCGATCCATTATTGTAAATGGCTAAGTTTTTAACTAATGTTGTGAAACTTTCATTTGATGAGTCGATAATGGACCCAAAGGCGAGCGCTGCGAATTTGGAACCACGAAAATAATGACTCCATCATTTTTATTCGTTTTGTATTTTCTATGTACTTTCAAAGTAAATGCAAATTAGTTACCTGTTTTGTATTTCTTTTTATAAAATTGAAACCTAAGTCCTAAAATGATTAAAACGTTATTTTATTATTTTCCCCTTTTAAGAACTTCAAAAAATAGCAATAATTTCATTTATTAATAAAAAAAAGGCTGGGTCGCATCTCACACTGTTAACTTCCCATCCCGTTTTTTGATTTGTCCTGCATAAAACTTTAACAAAATATTTATAATAATATTTTTTGTGAGATAAATAATTTGAAGTCAACATAACATCTTATATAAATAATAAAATTTATCAATGAACTAAATCATTTTGAAGTCAATACCTTCATTTTTACCAAGTTTTAGTAATGTTTTTTTTATGTTTTTATGTTTTGTAAGTAAACTGCCAATTTGATCTTTCCTCCTAATATTTTGCTGAACGTTTAACATTCTTATATTTTGTATAAGATCAAATTAGTTAATATCCAATATATTTAATTTTAAAAAAATATTCAAGTCTTGTTTTGAGGTTTTTAATTTTTTTTTAAATGTCATTTCGTTTTTTTTTTAAATTTTTACCAGATGTCACAAAAGATATGCTTTGGTGCATGAAATTGTTTTGGAAATAAAATCATTTTTCGTTCGTAGAATATTCGAGGTAACAATTATTATTTTTTCAAAATTATATCACTTTGATATCACATCACAATATATAGTATTATAAAATTCATTTAAGGCACTAGCCTTTTTGTTTAGTTTTTCTAATCGGACCGATTACAATAACTTACTGTCAGAAGATAATAAATGAGTTAAAATTGAACAAGAGCAAAATGATATTGTTTTTTGTTTTAAAATTGTTATTTAAATTAAAAAGACCATATGTTTATGAACCATACTAAGAAAAAATGATGAAGTTTTATTGTTTCTGCAAAATTGCATTGTAGGTTTTTGATTTGTTGTAACAGCCTATTTTGTCTTTTGAGTCCAGTACAACTGCTAAATATCTTATTATTTAAGTCCTTAAACTAAGAGAGATAGACAGATAGATACTTTATTTTTTTATAGATAGATTCATTACAATATAAAAAAACGAAGCTTTCTTAGAGATTTGATATTTCAATTATATTTTTTACAACTTAAAAATTTTATTATACAAAGGATGATTTTTTAAAATCTATAGGAGAGATTTACAAAAAAAACACATAAAATTCAAAAATATGTTGACCTTGAGTGCGCCTCAAATGGTCCATCCACTAAGTCCAATTTTGGCATACTCTTTCTAACATTTCACCGGTATCTCACGAATAAATGCTTCAATGTTGTCTTCCAATGCGTCAATTGAAGCTGGCTTATCTGTATAGACTTAAGCTTTCACATAGCCCCACAAAAAAATAGTCTAAAGACGTTAAATCGCATGATCTAGGCGAACCATTGACCGGTCCCGAACGTGAAATAAAATGTTCACCGAACTCGCCTCTCAATAAGTCCATTGTTGCGCGTGCTGTGTGGCATGTGCCACCGTCTTGTTGATACCACATGTCATGCAAGTCAAGTTCTTGCTCTCTCTTTAAAGAAGTACGGTCCAATGATGCCACCAGCCCATAAACTGCAGCTGGTAGCTCTTGCAATGCTTCTGGCTGATATTACTCCCAAAATCGACAATTCTGCTTATTTACGTCAGCTTTGTCGCTGAACAAAATTTTTCGGTAAAGAAGCGTGATGAACATTCTTAACAGAGAACGCATTTTGTAATAAAACTCAATAATTTGCAAGCGTTGTTCGTTTGTAAGGCGATTTATGGTTAAATTATAGACCAAACTGAGATGTTTGACAGTGAAACAAAACACGAAACGTGCGTCAGCTGTTTAAACTAGTGTTGTCAAAAATATAATAGCTAAAAAATCAACCTATGGAATTAATTTGGAAGTGAAGATTGCATTCGAAGCAAAATTATGTTAACAAACCTTCATGTAATTTGGATTTTAACCTACCTGGTTGGTGAACAAATATGACTATATCTAGAAAATTATAATCTTATTAAATTTATTTAGGGATGATTTCCTCAAGGAAGTCAGCATCGTGTGTAATAGATAGTTACGGACCCAATACCGATCCTTTTGGTAACCCCACGGTTATATTTTTTAAGCAGAAATGTATATTATTTAAATATACTTGAAATTTTCTATTTTTGATAAAACTTTGTGCAATTTTTATAAGATAAAAAGGAGAACTAAACCCCTTGAGTACTCGTGGCATGATTGTTAGTGCTTTGGACTGTCATGCGAGAGTTCTTGGGTTCAATCCCTGCCTGTGCCAGCTAAAGATTTATTCACGGGTACTGCCTCTCGCGAGGAATTGACATATTCTCCAAAAGTGATTCTTGTAAAGAAAAAGTGCTTTCTGAAATTAGCCATTCGGATTCGGCATATATACTGTAGGTCCCCTCCATCCTTGACAATATTACTCGCACACAGGAATGGTTGAAAGTTGTAAGTCACTAGGCCCTGGTTCTCTTCGGACTTTTGCGCCACCTAATTTATTTAAACCCCTTGAGTTTATAAAGGAAATGCCATATACTCGTACTATCAAAAGCTTTTTCAACATCCAAAAGGACAAGCCCAGTAGACTGTTTTGCAGTAAGTTATTCTTTAATGTGGTTAGATATTCTAAGCTTTCCTAAGTCAATTGTTAGACCGTAATGATATTTGAGGTCTTAAGAAACTCAACAAGTTTTATTGCTAAGTAAAATTATTGGGTGATAGCTCTTTGGATTGTTCACTGCATTTCCTCGCTTTTTTTGGTTGGAAAATAATGTAACTTTAAGCAAGTTTTAACAACAAGGCATATACAAGTTACCTCAATAATTGGGAGTTCTTTAGAACACGAGTTTTTGAGAGTGTTTATTCCTGGTCCTTTATTCTTACGCCATATTTTGAATTGTTCCCAAGATACCTGCATTCGAAACGCAAACATTTATTGGAAACTATTGAAAGACTCATTTACTGTATTGTTTTCTGAGCTGATATCTGATATATGAATTTGCAAAACAATCTACCTTTTCTTCCCTAGTTATGAGCAAGGAATCATTATGTTCTAAGCGAGTTCTAATATTGTTTTTAATTTTTAGTACCTTTGCTATTTTCCAAAACGGTTTCGAATTAGAATCAAGAGAACAAAGGTTTTCATTAGATGTTTTGTTCCTGAATTTCGAAAGTAAATGTTTATTTCATTAAAATCATATATTTGTCTTAATCTTTTTCACTAATCAATTTTACAATTTACTGTCGAAAGACAATTGTTCTTGGCGCTTTTGATTTTTGGGAACGGACTCATCAACACTTTCAAGTAAGAAATTTGTAAAAATCTTAATCTGTTCATCAAGCTTACATGATTAATCATAGCAATAGAGGAGAACAATTCATATTTGATATATTATTTTAACGTCTTCAGTTCATTGAGTCCTTTTTGTCAAACGTTTAAGAATTATTCGTGGTTCTCAACAAAGCCATCAAGATGTCAGTGACCTTCATTACTAAAAATGATGTCTTTCATTTTTCAATAACCAACAAACCCTATAGATAAAGATCAACCTACCTCTCAGATCAGAATCTGTAAATTATGATCTTAACTACTATATTCAAGAAAAATCTTAAATTAATAAAAACAAATATCTTCACTTAAAGGTGGACTTCTATCGCTTTTCCATTGCATGGACTAGAATCTATCCAAATGGTGATATTTCATCGAGAAATCAAAAAGGAATTGATTATTACAACAATATGATTGATAAAATCCTGGCAAATGGAATTAAACCTGTGATCACCATGTACCACTGGGACTTACCATATGAAATACAAAAATTCGGTGGCTTCACAAATTCCTTGATAGTTGAGCAATTTTTAACTTATGCAGAAGAATTGTTTGAAAATTTTGGTGACCGGGTAAGAATTTTAAACTATGCTCATTTTAGTAGAAATTACAAAAAATATAATTTTTAAACCAATCATCGTTTTAGGTAAAAACATGGATAACATTTAATGAGCCAAATCAAATTTGCAAATTAGGTTATGGTATTGGAGTGTTTCCACCTGCAATTAACTTGCCTGGAGTTGGCGATTATCTCTGCTATTTTAATCTTCTTAAGGCACATGGTGCAACGTACCGTCTTTATCAATCTAAATTCTTTGAGAAGCAAGGTGGTAAAGTTGGAATCACACTTGATACGATCTTTGGATTTTCTAAGACAAATAATAACGCTGATGTAGATCGTATAATGCAATATTCTGTAAGCTTTTTGAAAGTCCTCTCTGCTTAGGAATATGAATAACACTTGTGTTTTATTTTATTTTTTAGCTAGGATTATTAGCGCATCCTATTTATAGTAAGTCGGGAGGATTTCCTAAAATTATGGTAGAAGATATTCAAAAAAACAGTCTCCAAGAAGGCAGACGAAAATCACGTTTGCCAATTTTTGATGAATTCTGGAGGACAACTGTTCAAGGCTCAGCGGATTTTCTTGGTTTAAATTATTATACATCAAGATTTGTAAGACGAGCTGAAAAACCATGCTTTGAATCTCCATCGATGGATAGAGACGCAGATATTGAAACTAGTGTTGAACCCGAATGGTTAATGGGAAAATCTGAATGGTTATACAGTGTTCCGGAGGGTTTGGAAGGACTTTTGAAGTGAGTTGTGATGCAATATAATAAAAATTAAGTTTTTTTTTTATTTCATTGTTTGCTTAATATATTTTCTTTTGTTTTTGTAAAGATATATACGTGATGAATATAATAATGTTGAAGTTATGATCACAGAGAATGGATGGTCTGATGATGGAGAATTAGAGGATGATAATCGTGTTCGTTATTTTAAGGTAAATTTTGAAGAAAAAAAATATTTTTTCGCATGGTATTAAAAACATCAGCTTTGAATTTTAAAAAAAAATGTTGGCCCATTGATCATGAGTTCCAAGATCCTAGCTGTGAATAGTTACACAAATTAAAATTTGGTTAAATTCAAACAAAAGAAATTTATTACTATTTGACCTAAACTATTCTTTTACTATTTCTAAAGAATCACATTCAAGCAGTTATGAATGCAGTCAATGAAGGTTGCAACGTAACTTCCTATTCAGCTTGGACTTTAGTTGACAATTTTGAATGGCTTAAAGGATACACGTAAGTTCCATAAGCATTAAATTATATATTGAAAATTCTTTAAAATCATTTATTTTAATTTTTGCAGTGAGAAATTTGGTCTTTATTCAGTGGATTTAACCAGTGAAAAAAAGGAACGCATACCAAAGAACTCAGCATTGTTTTATAAAAACGTCATCGAAACAAGAACAATTCCATGTGATAGTTGAGTTAAAATTGATATAGTTTGTAAAAACATTTCAAATCATTTTACATAAATTATATAAATTTAGATGTAGGAATTCACATGTTTTAGAAATAAGCTTTCGAATATTATTTAGACAATTTCTGTGATCTTAACATAGAAATGCATTAATTTAATTTGAAACCATATTAAAAAAGAAAAATCATTTTTCGAAAAATTAAATAACATAATATTTATTTATGTATTAAAAATCATTTTTACAATTATATCCCGTTTTTGAATTTGCACTTATTTATCACTGCGTAAGGATTTACCAATTTAATATTCTTTAAGTTTACAGGTACTAAAGGGGTTTTTAATACACTTAAGATGTAAACGTTCAAGAACAAAAAACGTTTAAGCGTTAGGAAAATAGGAAAAGATTTAAAAGAAAATACCAGTGCACATTGTTCTTACTTACTTACTTACTTAAGGTGGCGCTACAGTCCGGGGCGGACTTGGGCCTCAACAACATGCGTCTCCAGCCAGCTCGCTCCCTAGCTAGCTGTCTCCAGTTTCGCACGGCAAGTTGGTTGAGGTCCTCTCCCACCTGGGTGCGCCACCTGAGTCACGGTCTTCCTCTACTGCGCCGCCGTCCTTCGAGATTGGATTCGAAGACCTTCCGGGCTGGAGCGTTGATGTCCATTCGCTCTACATGACCTAGCCATCTAAGCCGTTGGACTTTAATTCTTTTAACTAGGTCAGTGTCGCTGTACAGCCCGTACAGTTCGTCGTTATATCTTCTCCTCCATTCTCCATCTATGCGTTCCGGGACCAAAAATCACCTGAAGAATTTTTCTCTCGAAGCATCCTTAGACGCTCTCATCTTACTTTGACAGGGTCCAGGCCTTAGTGCCATAAATGAGAACCGGGATGATGAGTGTTGAATCGAAATAATAAATGGCAACAAATTTTTCTTATTTAATTGATTCTAATTTATTAAATTTCAATAATGCAAAGTCCAAAATAGTAAATTTAGATATAATATGCCAAAATGATTATAATAATTTGCGGAGCTAAACAATTTTTGGTGTTACCGCGATGATGGTTAGACAGCAAAGAGACAGAGTAAATTAGCTATCAATTTCAATATGCATTGTACATTGGCAAAACAAATGAGAGCAAAAATCTGCATTGGCCGTTACAAGAAATAAGTGAATACAATTAAACAAAAAATTAAAATGAAATATATTATAGACTAGGGTGAGTTGTTGATGTTTGGCTTTCAAGCTTCTCTGCAGCACATTTCAGAACAAGTGTCTTATAGATGGTGATTTTACATGCTCGAGAGAGGACTTTACTTCTCAATTGCCTTCTAAGTCCAAAGAAGCAGCGATTTGCAAGAGTTATTCTTCGTTTGATTTCAGCGCTGGTGTCGTTGTCTGCATTAATAGCGGTGCCTAGGTAGACAAAGTCCTTAACTACCTCAAAGTTATAGCTGTCCATGGTGACGTTTTGTCCAAGACGTCGTTGTTCAGTGTCCTTTTTTGATGACAGCATAAACTTGGTCTTGCCCTCATTCACCACTAAACCCATCTTCTTCGCATCCATCGTAATGCTCAAAAAGGATCCACTGACATCACGCTTTGATCTTCCAATTATGTCAATATCATCTGCGTTTCCGAGTAATTGGATGGACCTTTGGAAGAGTGTGCCTCTAGTGTTAACGGTTGAGTTTTGGACAATTCTTTCCAGAACAATGTTGAAGAAGTCGCATGACAGTACATCGCCTTGTCTAAAACCAAATGCATCGGTAAGATCTTTTTCGACCTTGATAGAGCAGCATGCATTCTCCATCGTCATTCTGCACAAACGGATAAGTTTCACAGGGATGCCAAAACTAGACATTGATCGGTAAAACTCTTCCCTTTAGATGCTGTCATACGCGGCCTTAAAATCGATAAAGAGATGGTGGGTATCGATTTGAAGCTCCTGGGTTTTTTCCAAGATCTGCCGTAGTGTGAATATTTGGTCCATAGTGGACTTTCCTGGTCTGAAGCCACACTGATCAAGACCAATCAGGTTGTTGACGAATGGCTTCAGACGTACACATAAATACGGCAGAAAGGATCTTATACGCAATGTTAAGGATACTGATGCCTCTGCAGTTGGAGCCGTTTAGAGGGTCTCCTTTCTTATGTATCTGGCAAACTATGCTGAGATTCCACTCATCGGGCATGCTTTCTTCCGACCATATTTTGCAGATAAGTTGGTGCATGCTCCGTACCAAGTCATCGCCTGCTGCTTTAAATAGTTCGGCAGCGATGCCGTCAGCTCCAGCAGCTTTGTTTGACTTAAGTTTAGATATAGCTATCTTCACTTCGTCAAGGTTGGGTAGGAGGAATTGTTGATCTGCGTCGACAAGGTTGAGTGGTTCTATCTTCCTTACAGCGGAATTCGGTTTGTCCTCTTACTTACTTACTTATGGTGGCGCTACAGTCCTGTATGAACTACAAACCATCTCCATCTAGCTCGGTCCCTAGCTAGATGTCTCCAGTTTCGAGCTCCAAGTTGGGTGAGGTTACCTTCCACTTGAAAGTGCCACCTGATCCGCGGTCTTCCTCTACTGCGTTGGCCTGTGGGAATGGATTCGAAGACTTTCCGGGCCGGAGCATTGGTTTCCATGCGCTCTACGTGACCCAGCCATCTTAGTCGTTGGACTTTTACCCTTCTGGCTAAGTCTACATCGCTGTACAGCCCGTACATTTCGTCGTTAAATCTTCTAATCCACTCCCCTTCGATGCATACGGGACCGTAGATCACACGGAGAACTTTTCTTTCGAACCGATCATTCCGCATTCATCCGCTTTTGTCATAGTCCATGCTTCTGCACCGTATATCAGAACGGGGATGATAAGGGTCTTATATAGCGACACTTTGGTTCCTCGAGAGAGGACTTTACCACTGAATTGCTTTCTTAGTCCAAAGAAACAGCGGTTAGCAAGAGTTATTCTGCGTTTGATCTCAGCGCTGGTGTTGTTTTCTGCGTTTACAGCGGAGCCTAGGTAGACGAAGTCCTTGACTACCTCAAAGTTACGTCTGTCGATGGTGACGTTTTGACCAAGACGTCGGTGTTGTATGTCCTTTCTAGACGACAGCATGTACTTTGTTTTGCCCTCATTAACCGTTAAACCCATTTTTGCCGCTTCTGCCTCAATGCTCTCAAAAGCCCCATTGACATCACGCTGAGTTCTTCCGATTATGTCAATGTCATCAGCATATGCCAGTAATTGAACAGACTTTTGAAAGATAGTGCCTCTAGTGTTGACGTGTGAGCTCGCATGACAGCGCATCACCTTGTCTAAAGCCTTTTTTGACATCAAAAGGTTCTGTTAAGTTGTTTCCAACTTTTATGGAGCAGCGTGAATTCTCCATAGTCATCCTGCACAAACGGGTGAGTTTGGCAGGGATGCCAAAACTAGACATGGCTCTATACAGCTCGTCCCTGTAGATGCTGTCATATGCGGCCTTGAAATCGATGAAAAGATGGTGGGTGTCAATTTGGTGTTCTTGAGTTTTTTCCAGGATCTGCCGTAATGTGAATATTTGATCAACTGTGGACTTTCCTGGTCTAAAACCACACTGATAAGGACCTATCAGGTTGTTGACGATGGGCTTTAGACGTTCACATATTACGGCAGAGAAGATTTTATAGGCGATGTTAAGTAGACTGATTCCTCTATAGTTGGTGCAGTTTGGAGGGTCTCCTTTTTTCAATATCGGGCAAACAATACTGAAATTCCATTCATCGAGCATGCTTTCTTCCGACCATATCTTACAGATAAGTTGGTGCATGCTCCTAACCAACTTATCTTCAGCTGCTTTAAAGAGCTCGGCATTCAAGCCATCCGCTCCAGCGGCTTTATTAGACTTTAGCTTCGAAATGGCAATCTTTAATTCGTCTAAGTCGGGAGCTTTCGTCGTCTATGTTGAATGGATCATCCTGCCTGACAGCGGAATTCAGTTCGTCGTCGCCGTTATACAGTCTGCAGAAGTGGTCCTTCCATATCCTCAACATTCCACTATGATGTTTCCAATTTCGTCTTTGCAGCCTTCGGTTTTAGGTTATCTGTAATTGTTAGTCTTGTATCTTACAGCAAAATATCAGACAAAAAACCGCTTCTTGTACACGACTGCTTTACAAGAGCCAACAGGTGGACGCCATTCTCAACGCTGTTAAGATCATTCAAATTGAAGAGATGGGATTATTGGTTTGATTTCCCCATAATCTTCATAATAAAATAGTTTATTTTATGCCTTTTAGTATAAAGATGGAACCATCGCTCCCTTGAGCCGGTCTCTTCTAGTCCTACGCACTAACGATAACGCTTGTTTATGGCGATTTTGATTTTATCACCCCAGTAATATTAATTTTGAAACACCAAAACACAGTAAAATTTTCTTATAAAGAATAATAATTAAAAAAATTCCAATAAATAATTGTATAAATATAAATAACAAAAAAAAAAAAAGAGTTAAATCATTTCTTAAAAAGCTTTTTTTATTAATTTGAATAAACATAACTTAATATAAGTAGCTTAAATATAATTATTATTATCGACCTTAAAAAATAATTGGATTTTTATACAGCAAATTGATTTGGTGATATTCTTTTTTCTATGACTTTTTTGTAAAAACGTGCAGACTTTTTTGCATATCGTTCTAATAAAGGGCTAGTCCTATCAACTCCATAAAGTCCTAAACTTTGCCTTAAATAAAAATCATACATTATATTACAAAAAAAAACATATGTAGTGACAGAGCCTTACGTATATCCAAACACCCATTCAAAGTTGTCAAGTAAACTCCAATGAGTATAACTATATACATTGCAACCAGAATTTACAGCATTTAATACGGCTTGTAAATGTCCCTTAAATTTTCGAAATAAAGGTTATTGTTTATTTAAACAAAAGAAAAACACTATACTTACTTTCAAGTAATAAGTTCTATTGTAATCTTCAATTTCCCCCTCATCACGCCAACCATTTTCTGTGACTATCATCGGAATATTGTTGTACTCTTTCTTTATCCAACTTTTTGGTGTAAAAAAAGAAATATACCAATGAACAAAACAACAATTTTTAGAAGCCTTTAAAACTCACTGCAACAGACTTTCCAGACCTGCTGGATCACAAACTGAACTGTCTCCTATAACTTCAACATTTAGATCTCGTTCAAATGAAGGGCTCTGACCTAAGGGCTCCGAAGGAAGTTCTAATAAACTCGACGAATAGTAATTGAGACCAAAGAAATCAGCTGAGCCTCTGATAATTTCTTTCCATTCCCCATCGAGACTTGGTAATCGCGATCTGAATCTTCCCTCTTCATGACTGTTTCGTGTGATATCTCTTACCATTACCTCAGGATAACCACCGTGTTCACTGAATATTGGATGTGCCAGGTAACCAATCTAGATACAGAACCATTTTAAAGAAGGGAAATATATAATTTTGTCAAGAAACCTACATTGAATTGCATTGCACGGTCAATAATATCCGCATCAGATGAATAGTAATAAGATGTGTCAAGAGCAATGCCTACTTTACCCTGTTGTTTGTCGAAAAACTTGTCCTTATAAACACGGTATGAGGCTCCGTGTGCCTTCAGAAGATTATGTATACAAAGATAGTCTCCCACACCGGAATTATTTAGGAGTGGTGGACTCTGGCCACTACCATAGCCACTTTGACATAATCTCAAGGGTTCATTGAAAGTTATCCAATTCTTCACCTTAAAATTACAAATGTTAAAACTTTACTTTGAACACAACCAATTTTTGTATGTTTTTAGAACTCACTCGGTCTCCGAACATTTCGAATAACTCTGTTGCAAAATTTACAAAATAATCAATTATTAACGGACTTGCAAAGCCTCCTCTTTTCTGAATCGCTAGCGGAATATTGAAGTGGTGCATTGTTACGAAGGGTGTTATACCATTAGCAAGAAGCTTATCAATAATATCGTTGTAATAATCAATCCCAGGCTGGTTTTTCAACGATACATCACCGTTTGGGAAAACTCTTGACCAAGATATTGAGAACCGATAATGACCAACCTGAAACAGAGATAACAGGTATAAAGTTGTCGTTATTCCATAGAATCTTAAGCCTTTGAAAAAGATCTATTTTTACCTTAAGATCCTTGAGTATTTTCAAATCTTCATCAAAAAGATTATATGAGTCTGCAGCTATATCTCCATTTGATCCGTCTACTACTATTTCAGGAGTCTTATGTGTGAAATAATCCCAAATAGACACACCCTTTCCATCTTGGTTCCAACCTCCTTCAATTTGATAAGCAGAAGTTGATACACCAAAGCTGAAATTTGCTGGGAAATTCAAACTCCCCTTCGATTCGATATAACATGGTTCGAGTGGAGCCAGTAAAGCACTTGGGAATCTTTGACAAAAAAATTGAGAAACATTACTTAGTTAGAAATCTATTCAATTTAAAAATATAACTTATTTCTTACACAAGAATTCCGAAGAAAATTATAAGAAAAGTTTTCATTTTCGAAGTAACTGATGTTTATTCTTGAAATTAATTAAAAATACTGCATATGAAATTAGGAATCCGTCTTTCTCTTATAGAAATCGAAAATGTATATAAAACTAAATAAGGGCTAATATAACGGGTGAAAAGAAACAAGTAGGAATTTTTATGTATTTATTTATAGATACATTTGTTTATTTTTCGTTTGTTCTTATATTTAAAAATATTTTGTAATATCTGCATAAAAATAATTGCTTTTATGGTTTTGTGTGGAAAAAATACGAACGATAAGCTTCTCTGCAATAAAGTTAATTACTTTATATTATTTGTTAAAATATATATCTTATGTCGTTTATAATCTTATAGCTCAAAATAAACAACTTTCAATAGGATGTACGAATCAATTAATGAATACTTATTGAAAGGCAGTTATCAAATTGGGTGTGATCGATATCGTCCAGTATTGTTATTTCCTACTTCCAATAGAATTATTTTGTGATTACACTTAGAAAAATTAACGTGCTTATATTTCACAATATTTGGAATGAGAACCGACCGTCAATAAGGTATGGCACTGTTACTATAGTGCCCAGCCAAGTTCTGGCACAGTTAAAAATCAATCGTCAAGTCTTTTTACTAATTTAATTAAAAACAACACGAAACATAAAGAAGAACGTCTGTTCTCAAGACTCGGCATATCAATAAGTTTTAGTATGTGCTCATAAAGTGAAAAATCGAAGGAAAATCCTAACTCTCTCAGCGGAAATCTCAGGAACCTTTTTTGCAAAAAATTTTACTGAATTTATGAGAGGTATAATTTGGTGACAAGACCTGATGAACATATCCGATGATTGACCGATCAAACATTATAAAAAGCTGCTTTAAAACATAATAATCAGAAAATTGTTTCGATCCCTCTTAATAAAACTAAGAATTGAATCATCCCCTTTTTCCTCCCAATAAGACACAAAGGACAGAACTTTCGTTAACACGAGATAATGGACAGGTTCAGACAACATAAGGGACTTGAAAGAAAGGCAAGTTTCTAGTACTTGATTGGGCAGCTGCCAAAAACTTTATTGGAAAGTTAGTCAAGAAAAATCTCCCTAACTGTCAAGCCAAGTGGTGATGGTTAGTGCGTTGGACTGATACAGGTTATCAATTAACAAGAACTGGGACCGCAAGATCCGGTCAGTTAAATCCAGTGACCCTAGTATGTTCCCCAAAATCAACAAGATATTCAGGAAATGATATGACACAATGGCGATCTGAGAACCGCGCTTTTATGCGGTCCAATGACGGCAAATGCCATAATCGCCGAGCAAGCCGGACCAAGTCCTTTGTTAGTGACGAAGGTTGAGCTTCAGCTCATCTTCAACTAAAAAAAAAAACAAAAAGTCAGCAGGTGTCGATGGTATATCCAACGTTGTACTACGACATTTACCGATACTGGAAATTGACATATAGACCACACTTTCCAATAATGCATATTATCCAGTACATTGAAGACCGCTGTGGTTCATCCGCCCACGAAAAAGCGAAAGGACAACTCCAACCCGTCAAATCTTCGGTCGAAAAGTCTTCTTCCGAGCACCAGCAAAGTTTTCGAAAAGATCATCAATAGGGCTCTGACTAAGTGGGCTGCGGACCACAAAATAATTCCGAATAAACAGTTCGGGCTTAAGGCGGGTCATGACACAATTCATGCTCGACTCTGATATCCAATGGAATAAATCAAAACAAAACGGAGACAATTCTGTTCCGGACTCCGATGGATAGCGCTCCGAGGGATACGTGCAAGAATGGTCATCGTTGATCTTCATGGGCAGCGATTAGCGACCAAAAGTGTAGTGAATTACATCGGTATCTAGTTATATTTTGACAGAAATTTAAATGCTGCTCTGACCAGGGTCAGTTGTAAGTCACTAAGCCCTGGTTTTTTAAAGGACTGTTGCGCAACCTATTTTATTTATTTATCAAGCCAAGTTTACTTATGTCAAAATGATAGTTTATCATAGTTCATAGTCTTACATTTATCAAAGTTGAGAAGGAGATAGGTTACTAACACACCAATCAAAAAACGAGTTAAGATCACATTGCAATTCTTCATAATCATGACAACTTGAAACAATTCTGAAAATTAAAACATCGTCTGCATAAATGTTGCACTTAGAATGTTTCAACACTGAAGGTTAATCATTTATAATTAAAAAAAAAGTATAGGGCCTAAATGACCACCTTCTTGAATTTCAGGCTTAACTTTGAACTTGTTTGATCCGCAACCATTGAAAAGTACACCGTATGATGTATCAAATAATACAGATTAAAGCCACCAAAATGATTGTTTTTAAATAAATTACATAGTCGTACGGTTTTAAGGTAGTTTCACTTAAAAAGTGCCGTTAGAACGTCTCTTAGTAAAACCATTCTGATTTAGAACGATCATAGACTTATTTAGCCATGAACTTTAAATTTGCAACATTTACTTAACTGGCCTATGACATGCACTTTATCCAATTTTAACTCCCTAGCGAAAAGAGTTTCTGAGACACAGTGCTTCAAAAATCAACCAAAAATCAATCAAAAGTATTTTAGCACTATTATAATAAAGATGAAAACTAACACCCCACATGAGTCGTCTGAAAATGCCAACAAGTCGGAAAACGAACACCGTTCGTGGGAACAGCATTGCAACAATATTTGCCGACATCGCCAAATTCCATCACGTTCGCGATGTTACCTGTGGGAACCATCAGCAGGGAAAATAGTATTTAAGAATAAATTTGTCAATTGTATTCGAAAATCAGCGGAAGCGCTGCACAAATTAAAAATAAAGTTAAAAAAAATGACTAAATAAATCCATAAAGCAGATCACATAGAGTGCTCCTCCAATAGTTATTAAGAAAAGATTTTACTTTATCGAATTTCTTTACTTATTTCAAAAAAATTATTTTATTCTAAAGAAACAGTTTTACTGCGCACTTATACCTTTTTCAAAAGTAGGATATTGCCAAACTTAACATATTAGTGAATGTAAGCTTTTTCGCCAACAACACATCCCCTATTTTACCCTCATAGAATTCAATTTTAACAAACTGTTAATGTAGTATTTATTAATTTATAATCAGAGGCCTAAAACTAAGAATAAACTTAGATTAGGAAAAAAATAATATATTTCTAAAAAGCCGATGTTTTTTTTTTATTTTATAGTACATTGCAGAATCTTCTTACTAAGACTCGCAAGTAAATTTCCTATGAGAAGAAATTATAAATTTAATTGAAGCCTTGAAACTATATTTGTTCGGTTTCTGCTTCCCAAAATTCAAAAGTAAACATCATAAATACATAATTTACGGTAAATTAAATTAAATTATGGTTTGTTTTCAATACCAAAAATGTTTACGTCAAAAAATCTAACATTTTATGTTCAAAGATATAAAGGTATATGAAATTTAATGCCTTTATGGAAGTTTCAGTATTTATCAATCTCAAACAATAATCTTATCATTTGATTAGAACCCCCGTTATGTGTCTTTTTATTTTATTTTGGCAAATTTTGTATAAATTCGGACAGTTATGGTTTAAATTCCCAGAACATCTAGTAATGTGGTCATTAATAATAATTACTCTCTCGTTAGCAACTATTGAACAATTTGGGTCAGAAGCCTTAGTTGTAGGCACCAATTGTACACTTGCTCCAAAAGGGAACCCAAAATTCCCTAAAGATTTTAGTTTTGGTGTGTCAACATCGGCTTATCAGATAGAGGGTGCTTGGAATGCAGATGGTAAAGGTTTATCAATTTGGGATGAATATACTCACAATCATTCTGAGCGAATCACGGATGGATCAAATGGTGACGATGCAGCGAAGTCATATTATAATTTCGATTTAGATTTGAAGGCATTAAAGGATTTAAAGGTAAGTCTTAGTCGATTTAAGGACTAACACTGGTACTCTAAACGGATAAGAGAGTTAATTAAATTGGTTTTCTTTTAATTTTGACTTTGTCAAAATAAAGAATGAACCAAGAGTGCACGAAGCAGAGGGCTTTAAACCCCTTGACCTTATTTTGCCACACTTTCCAATATCTTATTTCTGCAAAAAAATGAAAATAATTTATTTCTTTTTGAAGGTAAACCATTATCGTTTTTCGATTGCCTGGACAAGAATCTTTCCTTCTGGAGAAACAGTATCGAGAAATCAAAAAGGAATCGATTATTACAACAAAGTGATCGATAAGCTTCTTGCAAATGGAATTGAACCAATGGTCACCATGTACCACTGGGACTTACCTGTCGAAATACAGAAGTTTGGTGGCTTCGCAAATTCCCTTATAATTCAGCAGTTCCTCCAATATGCTGAAGAATTATTTAAATTATTTGGTGATAGGGTAAGATTCACATTGTGTGTGCATGTTTCTGTACATTGTTCATTTTATTTCGTTTTCCAATTTAAGGTTAAAACATGGATAACATTCAATGAACCAAATATGATTTGTAAACCGGGATATGGAATTGCATCATCGCCACCATTAGTTAAAGCCCCTGGAGTAGGGGACTATATGTGCTTTACTAATTTGCTTAAGGCACATGGAGCAACTTACCGACTTTATCGGTCGAAATATTTTGAAAAACAACGTGGAAAAGTGGGAATAACACTGGATACTGGTTTTGTCTTCTCTAAATTGAATAAAACAGATGATTTGGCCCGCGCCATGCAATATAAAGTAAGCTTCGAAAAGCTTATAATTTTCTAAACGTTGATACAAATTGATATGCATATGTTTTCATTTTTAGTTGGGAATGCTGGCTCATCCTATTTATAGCAAGTCTGGGGATTTTCCTTCAATCATGTTAAGTGAAATAAAAAAGAACAGTCAAGTAGAAGGAAGAAAACAACCTCGTCTTTCAAGCCTTGGTGGATATTGGACAGATATTATTCGTGGTTCAGCTGACTTCTTGGGTATTAATTACTACACCTCCAGATATATTGAGCGTCCCGCTAAGGCAATCGGTGAAAACCCTTCAATGGAACGAGATTACGGTTTCGAGGATATCTTTGATCCGAACTGGCAAAGAGCAAAGTCCAATTGGCTTTATTGTGTCCCTGAAGGTCTGGAACGCCTTTTAAAGTGAGCTTAATTATTATTTATTGTGTCTTATGTTGACACCATACAACTAATTACTGATTTTTTCTTAAAAGGTATATCCGTGATGAGTTCAATAATGTGGAAGTTAAGATTACTGAAAATGGTTGGTCGGATGGTGGAGAACTTAATGATGACAATTCTGTTCGTTATTATAAGGTAAGACAATAAGTAATTTTAGCAATCTTCTAATACTAATATTTCAATATTCTGGTTAATTTGATTATATTTTTAGAGCCACGTTCAAGCTGTTTTGAACGCTATTAATGATGGTTGCAATGTTAGTTCCTATTCAGCATGGAGTTTAATTGATAATTTTGAATGGAACAAGGGATACACGTAAGTTTTTAATGCATTTCTAGTTAAATTAAAATATTTGTTTTGACCACATAATTTATTTCTTTTTCAGGGAAAAATTCGGATTGTATTCTGTAAATATGAAAAGTCCTAAAAGAGAACGTACACCCAAGAAGTCTGCCATTTATTATAAGAAAATCATCAAATCGAGATCAGTACCGAATGAAGATGAGGTTTAAATCTAATGTGTAAACGTTCAACAAATAAAATATATGATTCTCAAAGCTATTTAATTTAATATATAGGTATATGTATACATATTGATATTTCTTATGAAATATTGAAATAACCTAGCTTAAGTTAGTTTTGCATTTCACTTTAAGATATTAAATCATTTAAATAAAAATCTCCACAAAAAATAATATGTAATAGAATTTTGTTTAGCAACTTTTTGAAAAAGAAGAGTTAAAGAGAAAATTGTTCTGAAATCTTTGTTTTGAAGAAAGACTAGCGTTTTGTTTTGACTGAACTGCATTATCGGCACTTTCATTGGTATTTGTTGCATACTTTTTCGAATTTTCAATTAAACTAACTGCCTTGCCTACATACACCAACCTTTAAAGGCTTCGCTAATAAAAAAAAAACACCCATTAAAAAAGAAGCTGGGATGATAACTTCCCATCCTGTCTGTCTATTTGTTTTGCTTAAAAGTTTGTAGCTTTTCGTGTTAGGTTTAAAAAGTTGTTCGTTGAATTATTCTTACAAATTTTAAATTTACCAACAATATTTTTCATATAAAGAAATAATTAAGTTTGAAAATCTAGTTTTGTTAAATAGATTTTTAGTCGAAAACAAATTTTTACCAATTAAAGTAGCATTTCTCAAATTTTTACAAACTGGACGAATGAAATTAATTTGAGAGAAATCAAGGATTTCAAAATTTGCGTACTATTTTTTGGAGATTTTATTCTTTTATTAAAAAACGGACTGGATTTTTATAAAAAAAAACTACTGAATTACGAAAGCAATAGTTTCTGTAAAATAAAAAGAGTTGGTAGACAATATTTTTAAATTTTTAAAAGCTTTTTGAGTCGCAGAAAATTTTTACCAAGTTTTAGTATTGCTTGTTTGGTTTTTATTTTATGCAAAAAACTGTCAATTTGATTTTTCTCAAAATTTTTCCAAGTGTTGCAAACAATATATCTTATAAGTTAAAATTACCTGGAAGCCATAATCTTTAATTTTTGAGTCAAATATCAATTTTACCAACTTTTGTTAAATTTTCTTTTAAGTTTTTATTTTTTGTAAAAAAAACTGTCGATTCGATTTTTCTCAAAATTTTACTCAATATTGAAAACAATATTTTTTAAAAGATAAAAGTAGTTTAAAGCCAATATCTCAGAGTTTTGAAAAGACATTTGAGTCGAAATTCAAATTTTACCAACTTTGAGTAATGTTTTTTTAGGTTTTTATTTTTTTATAAAAAAAACTGTCAATTCGATTTTTCTCAAAATTTTACCAGATATTAAAAACTCTATTTTTCGTTGCACAAAATGTTTTTGAAAATAAAATCATTTTGTATTCATAAAATTTTCGAGGTGACAAATGTTCTTGATTTATAAAAAACCCGTTAATTGGATTTTTTTGCAAAAAATATATTTTTTTGGTATCACTTTACAATATATATACCTACAATTTAATTTAAGTCTCAAGGGTTTTCGGTTCGTAAGATATAAAGGGTTAACCACGACCACGAAATTTTCCTGAGAGCCCTTTTTGCGTCTTTCTGCCTTATTATCTATATACCAAAGTTTATTTGAAGTCGATATCTTTACTGGTTCTTGAGCTATGGACAACGAAAAGAACGTCGCAAACGTAAGGACGTACGGACGTACGAACATACCTACACATGCACACACAGACATCTTTCTAAAAAAATTTCATTTAGACCCATTACAATAACTTCCTATGGGAAGTTAAAAATAACGTCTTCTGGTGGACTAACGAACTCTAAGTTTCTTGCAATAACAACCAAAAAGCTTTTCATACCTTTCAAGGATTTCCCACAAATGAAAATCTTATAAATTATAAAAAACTACGTGCTCCATACAAGTTTATGTATAAAAATGCAAAAACCAAAGCTTATGAAAATCTAACACTAAATATCAATCCATCTACATCTTCTAAAAAAAAATTGAACTAGACAAATCTTAGGCCCTTATTCTAGTAAAATTTCAATGTTATTGATACAACAACAGGCCAGTTTCAGAGTGGAATTAAATTTCAGAAGTGTTTGGCCAGTTCTGGTCGAATTATTCAAAAGACTCGAACTATATCGTCCCTGATTTCTAAATAATAAACATTCAATTGAATCAAGACCAACAAAATTGAATTGCCCATTTCCTTATCAGAGTTCCAAATCTTAATAACGGTCCTATTATTCCCCTGGACTTTTAAAGAGCCTTCGAAAGAATTAATACTAAATCAATTGAAAGAATAGCAGCTTGGTCCAACAATTATAAGCATTATCAATCCCTTCTTAACAAATCGAAAATCCCATACCAAGTTCAATAATTAGTATTCAAAACTTTGGATACTTGATGATAGAATCCCTCAAGGATCTCCATTATAGGTAATACTGCTCAAAAAAGCATTAAACATAATCATCATTACAAAAGTTGCATACATTAAATTGACACAACAATATAATATGCTACAATTTAATAAAAAAATTTGACAAAATTAAAAAATAGGCAAAAATCTCTAAGGAAAAAAGCCAACAACTTCATCCCTGCCGCAAAACCAGCTTTAATGGCTTTTTATTAAATCTTGGCAACTACACGCTAAACAGCGTCAATATATTATAAAATTCTTTGCCTAACCACTGAACATAACTTATTGCTGGTCTTTCCATATTGAAAAATATCATATCACGTTTAAATATAATAAATACTTCAGTAACAGAAAAAGCAGGGTTCTTCCCAACTAAACTTTAAACGTTTTAAGTGCGAAAATTTTAGCAAAAATTGGTGACGGTCTCCTAATTTTTTGGAACTGCCAAAAAATCTCAAATCAGTAAACTTAAAGCCCCAAGTTGAAAGACGAAGTTGAGTTGATATCTATAGAATAAGCCAAACACCGTTTATGAACACAGTAAGATCTCAATCCTTTGTAGAGACTTAGTTTTAAAAATATTGAAAAGGTCTAAAAAGTAAACATAACCTTTATCCGTACCAAATAATTTGAAATGAATTGATGATAATCTTTGAATCCACGAACTTATTAATGCATGCGCCATTGTTGCTTATATTCAATCAAAAATGTAAAACATGTTTGTTTCGAATCGTTTTACAGAAAAAAAAATGATTTAAACAATAATTCCGTTCGGTGATACTCTTGAACTTATAACCATCTTATAGAAGTGAGCTGACTTTTTCGGGTACCTCTCCAATGTAGGACTTGTCCTATTAACTGCATAAAGTCCAAATTTATTCCTTCAAATAAAACAATTAAGGACGTTAACTAAAAAAACTGGTTTAAAACAAACTTACGTGAACCCAAAAACCCATTCGAAATTATCAATCAAACTCCAATGAGTATAACCGTAAACATTGCATCCATCATTTACTGCATTCAGAACAGCTTGTAAATGACTCTGAAATTATTTGTACACGATTTTAAATTCACCTTGTTTCTTGTGATTAAGACATCGAAGTAAAATTAAAATAAAAGACTTATGCTTTATACCTTTAAGAAATCAATTCGGTCATCATCTTCAATTTTCCCATAATCATCACGCCAACCATTTTCTGTAATTATCATTGGAGGATTATTGTACTCTTTTCGAAGCCAACTTTACGAAAACAAAAAAAATATTTAGTGAATAAAAACGAAAGTCCTTATAACTGCCTTAAGAACTTACTGCAAAACACCCTCTAGACCTTCTGGATTACATGTGTACAAATCAAGAACACTCTCGACATTAAGATCTCGTTCAAATGAGGGACTTGTACCAACTGGACCAGAGGCTTTCCTTAAAGGATTCGATCGATAGTAATTGAGACCTAAGAAATCAGCTGAACCCTTGATAATATCTCTCCATTCTCTATCGAAAGTTGGCAATCGTGACCTAAATCTACCCTCTTCCAAACTGTTTCTTGCTATATCGTTCACCATTACTGGGGGGTAACCACCGTCTTTACTGAAAATTGGATGTGCCAAGTAACCAATCTGGAAATTTGATAAAGTTTTCAAGCAAAATTACATAAGTACAATGATTTTTTGTTGAAAAACTTACATTAAATTGCATTGCACGCTCAAAAGTAACGGTGTCAGAAGAATTCGTCGAATTGAAATAGTTAGTATCAAGAGCAATTCCCACTTTACCACCTTGTTTTTGGAAGAACTTTTCCTTATAAACACGGTAAGTGGCTCCATGTGCCATTAGGACGTTATGTATACAAACATAATCTCCCAATCCAGAATCATTGAAAAGTGGCGGAATTACCGCGATACCATAACCAAGATTACAGATGGTCCAAGGTTCGTTGAAAGTTATCCAATTTTTAACCTGCAAAGCAAATCATCAATAGTTAATGAATACAACTCAGCTTAGAAATTCAATAAATAAATATAGAACTTACTCTATCACCGAACATTTCGAATAATTCTGTTGCAAAATCTACAAAATAGTCAATAATCATCGAGCTGGTAAAACCTCCTCTTTTCTGAATTTCTAATGGCGTATTGCTGTGGTGAATAGTGACCAAAGGTGTTATTCCATTAGCAAGAAGCTTATCAATAACATCGTTGTAATAGTCAACTCCAGCTTGATTTTTGAAGGAAACATCACCGTTAGGGAAAATTCTTGACCAAGAAATTGAGAAACGATAATGACCAACCTGAAAATCAAAAACACTTTCTCTAATTGCTCTTGTAAATAGCCAAAATCAAATTATCAGATTTATGGTGTATCTAATTTCTACCTTAAGATCCTTTAGAAGTTTCAAATCGTCGTCAAACCGGTGATAAGAGTCATCAGCTAAATCTCCATTGGATCCATCAGTTATTTGGTGAGGTTTGTTATGAGTGAATTCATCCCAAATTGATACTCCTTTTCCATCTGCATTCCAGCCGCCTTCAATTTGATAAGCTGAAGTTGCAACGCCAAAACTAAAATTAGTTGGAAAATGTAGACTTCCCTTAGCTCCGACGTAACAGCCTTCCTGTTCACCCAAAATACTCGATAAACTTTTGGAGAAAAAAATTACTCATCAATTTATACATTAGTGTAAATCGTTAATATCTACATACGAAAGGATCCCAATTAAAAAAAGTCCCAAGAACTTCATCCTTCAATAATTATTAGGTTCTATTCTTTCAACTCTTAAAACGGACTATGAATGGAAACCAAAATGGGGCTCACTTTTATAGTAAATTAGATGATATGAAATCAAGCCGTCTTGTCTAGGTTACCTTCACACTGAAAGATAATAAAGATACGACGAAATAGATATAGATTTTGATTTTGTCTTAGTTTAAATTAAACATTTTCCAATCAGATGAAGATTTTAATCGTTTCACAGAAAATTTCAATATTCCTCACTTATCGTGTGAGATATTATACACGATATACATTTCTACAGTGATTAGATGAATTAAAGATAAGATGAAATTTAAAAGAATAAGAAGGAAAGGAATAAACAAACCATGAAATTACTTAAAGAATTCATCATAAGTGCTTCAAACTTCTTACTTATCTGAAATACTTATACTTTTGATTCGCTTAAATGCAAATGCCTCTGAATCATATAAATTAATCACGCTCTGATAAATAGAAATATAATCGATTTGAAATCAAAAATTGTTTTAAATTAAAATATTAGGTTTGAATATAGTGTGTGATAGCACAAATTTGTGTATGTTTGTAAATATTTAAAAAATTACTCTCAAAGCTTTAATTTTGTTCATGTTAGGAAGAGAAACCATATTTGGTGGCATAGTCGGGAGATACAGCCTGCACGACACTACCTCCGACAACGGATTCAGCTAGTATACGCAGTTCACACATCTCAATATCCACAAGGGGACATGGAAATCTCCTGATCAATCAACCGTCAAGCAGATTGACCACATTGCGATCGACGCTCGACTCTTCTCCAGTATACAGGATATCCGAACATTGATTCGGACCACAACCTCAGAAACGGATATCCCGATCCAAGCCCAAACAAGGAAGTACTGTGAGAAGATTCGACGTTAGACGGCTACAATCGCAAGATACTGCCATGTCCTTTTCCGATCGAGTCTCTAATAACCTCTTAAGGAGTCCTATGCTGCCTGCATTAAGCATTGAAAACCTGTGGCAACTTTGCCTTGCAGCCATCAAAGATGCCGCCTCTGAAGTGCTATATTTCACACTGCCATCACAGCGAAATTTGAAGACGAATGCCGGCAAGCGCACGCAGCAAATCAACAGGCATAGGACCAGAGCTGCTCGCGAGCTCTGCGAGTAGAAGAGGAGAGAGGAACACCGGCTTCGTATATAGAAAAGAAGAGAGCATGAAAAGCGGGCGATTAGATAGAAGGATGTCACAACACGAATAAGGTTCGTAAATTTTAGACAAATTTAAAAAAATTCCCAAGGGTACCAGCCACGTACCGAAGATTGTATAGAAGATTGTATAGAAGATCACCTGCTGGAGCTGATGGCATCGCTGCCGAACTATTCAAAGCAGCAGACGATGACTTGGTAGGGAGCATGCACCAACTCATCTGAAAAATATGGTCGGAAGTAAGCATGCCCGATGAGTGGAATCTCAGTACAGTGTGCCCGATACATAAGAAAGGAGACCCTCTAAACTACGCCAACTACAGAGGCATCAGTCTCCTTAACGTTGCATATAAGATCCCTTGTCGTGTTATGTGAACGTCTGAAGCCATTCGTCAACAACCTGATTTGTCCTTATCAGTGTGGCTTCAGAACAGGAAAGTCCACTATCGACCAAATATTCACACTACGGCAGATCTTGGAGAAAACCCAGGAGCTTCAAATCGATACCCACCATCTCTTTATCGATTTTAAAGCCGCGTATGACAGCATCTATAGGGAAGAGCTCTACCGAGCAATGTCTAGTTTTGGCATCCCTGTTTGTGCAGAATGACGATGGAGAATGCACGCTGCTCTATCAAGGTCGGAAAAGATCACACCGATGCATTTGATGTCAAAAAAGGTTTTAGACAAGGCGATGCACTGTCATGGGACTTCTTCAACATTGTTCTGGAAAGAATTGTGCAAAACTCAACCGTCAACACTAGAGGCGCAATCTTCCAAAGGTCCATCCAATTACTCGGATACGCAGATCATTTTGACATAATTGGAAGATCAAAGCGTGATGTCAGTGGAGCGTTTTGAGCATTGAGGGCAAGACCAAGTATACGCTATCATCAAAAAAGTACACTGAACAACGACGTCTTGGACAAAACGTCACCATGGACAGCTATAACTTTGAGGTAGTTAAGGACTTTGTCTACCTAGGCACCGCTATTAATGCAGACAACGACACCAGCGCTGAAATGAAACGAAGAATAACTCTTGCAAATCGCTGCTTCTTTGGACTAAGAAGGCAATTGAGAAGTAAATTCCTCTCTCGAGCATCTTAAATCACCTTCTATAAGACACTCTTCATCACGGTACTCATTTATGGCGCTGAGGCCTGAACCCTATCAAAGAAAGATGAGAGCGTCTTAGGATGCTTCGAGAGAAAAATTCTTCGGGTGATTTTTGGTCCCGTACGCATGGATGGAGAATGGAGGAGAAGATATAACGATGAACTGTACGGCTGTACAGCGACACTGACCTAGTTAGCAGAATTAAAGTCCAACGGCTTAGATGGCTAGGTCATGTAGAGCGGATGGACATCAACGCTCCAGCCCGGAAGATCTTCGAATCCCATCCCGAGGGACGGCGCAGTAGAGGAAGACGGCGACTCAGGTGGCGCACCAAACTAACTTGTCGTGCGAACCTGGATGGAGAAGCATGTTGGTTGAGGCCTAGGTCCGCCCTGGACTGTAGCGCCACCTTAAGTAAGTAAGTAAGTAGGTAAGTAAAATCCCCACAAAATCTGCAAGTCCCCAGTATCTATGCGATTTAATCTCATGATTCACTACTTGAACATACTTGTTTTGATGATATTCACCTTGGGGATTTTCACCCTGAGTATTCTCTCTTTGGGGTAGTACCCGTGGCATGATAGTTAGTGCGTTGGACTGTCATTCAATTTAAAAAAAATTAATTTTCGCGGGTACTGCCTCTTGCGAGGAATTGACAATTTCTTCAAGAGTAATTCTTGTCATGAAAAAGTGCTTTCTCAAATTAACCGTTCGGGTTTGTCCTTAAATTGTAGGTCCCTTCCATTCCTGACAACAGTACTCGCACACAGGAATGGTTGTGAGTTGTAAGTCACTAGGCCCTGGTTCACAAAGGACTGTTGCGCCACCCAATTTTATATTCTCGCTTTTGGGAATTCCGCTGCTGGGGAGTTCGCTTTGGGGATTATGGATTTGGGGATTTTCCTTTGGGGATTATATCTTAGGGGAAATTATCCCCAACCTGCTTAGGGTTTACCAAGAAGTGCAATACGACTTTGTGACTTAATCAAAGTTTTTGTACACTCAACTAATTTCTAATACTGGAGATACGTTAACAATTAATATTGACGTTCAATATGACAGATATTCGAATTCTTCAATCCATCTTCCAGTGTCAATTTCGCATATATATTCGTCTTATGTTTCCTATCCACTGTTTCTTCCTTTCAACGAGACTTTGACAAGTTTTAAGTTCCCAGATCTTTCAAAATATTTATACCTAATGCCAGTCCATAAAAAAGGTTCTAAACATTGAGTTACGAATTATCCCCATAAAAGGAAATTGTCTTTTAATTTCCTTTTAATTGTTCTTCTTTTTTATGGGATATCAATACGGATTTTTTTGTTTAAATCTACTAATAGTAAAATCTAAATTAAATCTACTAATATTACAATTCTCTCCTTTTTGTTTGCATGGTTGTAAAATTGGACTTAACGACCGTTTCCTTATGTAGATTTGTTCATATCTTAAAAATAGATAGTATAAAGTCATGTGTAGGATTGACCCCTCATGTCAATTTTAATTCAATTCTGGTATACCTTAAGGAAGTCACCTTGGTCCGTTGCTATTTATTTTATTTATCAAAGATTTCCCTTCTGTTTTTAAAAATACCTGGCGTTGGAGTATCAATTGCAACAATAAATTGAGAAGTATTTTTTAGAATTCTATTGTGATTGTGAAGGACACATGTCGGATATTTTGTCAAATGCGTTTTTCAATACCAATATGACGTAAATGCTTGTCTACACCCATTAAGATCGAAAACAGCATATCTCTGGTATTAATTCTACTATAAACGTTCACCTGTATGCACAAAAAAATAAAATGTATGCACTAGTTTGAAAAATAACCAGTTATTTTCAATTCCTAAACATTTTAAATTTTCAGAGATGTCGCCTTTTCGAAATAGCATATTCAATTTAAACAAGCAAAGTTAACCTCAAATTTTAATGTTCCATGTTTTCCTTTAGGATTTCCAGATTAATTTGTTCCGACACCTTCATCTAAAGATTTTGGGTGATATGAACAATAACAAACTAGATTGAGTCCTAGGCATTTTAAAAAAAGAAAGCTATTTTAGTTTGCTTTTCACCTGAAGATATATCTATTCATTTAAAAAAAAAGTCTTCAAAATCAATAAATCGTATAAACAGAGAAAGAAATACAAATTATTTTACAATTATATTTGTATCTACATGAGCCGAGGAATCCGTTCTTAAGTAATTTTTGAATGTATAAGATTCAACCCCTTTTAGTCGTGCACAATTGGTTTCCAGCTAAATTTTCTGATGAAGAAAGAGTAATACCATTGAATTACTTATTCAATGATAATACTATTTTTGCATCGTTGTCACTGCATTATCGACGCGCCAGGCGGTGGCGGCGGCGGCGGCGGCGGCGGTGCCACTCCTACTGGTATTTGCTGCATACTTTATGGATGTTATTTAATTTAAAAAAAATAACTGATTCGTCTCCAGATACTTACCATTGGCTTTGCTTATGAAGGACAAATAAACTATGGTAGGACCTCTTAAGCAAAAATTTGATTCCAAAACATTATAAAAGTCGCGAACCACACTGATGACTTCCCATCCCGTCTGTCTATTTATCTAAAATTAAAAAAAAAAATATTAATACTAATATTTTGTGTGAGATAGAAAATTTTAAGTCAATACCTTTATTTGTACTCATAAAACTTGAGTCGAAAACTATTTCTTATCAGATTGTTTTTATTTTTGTAAAAAAAAGTTGTCAATTGAATTTCTTTTTAATAAGCTTAAAGTTAGGAACAATATTTTGCATATAATAAATAATAATAAGTTTGATAAGATATGTGTTTGCTTATTTATTAGCATTTTTTGAAAGTTTTTATTTCTTATGTACAAAAAAAAACGGTTTTGATTTTTCAAAGACCATTATTTACGTTGAAGACAAAATTTAGCGCAGAATGAAATCATTTTTAAGTCAAAACCCTAATTAATTTACGAGATATCAAGAATCAAACATCAATTTTTATCAAAATTTTGTAGTATTTACAAATCTGAGTGTTGTACAAAAATTTAAGTGCATGATGAAAACAACATTTCTTATAAAATTAAATTAGTTTGAAGCCAATATGTTCAATAATTTTTTTAATTTTTATGAAAAACTGTCAAAAGATTTCTAAACCGTTGCCCGGCAAAATCCTCATTCAAACCCTCCAAGTGGGTGCCAGGCGGGCAATGATCACCACAGTAGTCCTGTGCGTTTTTTGAAGGATGGTGATTAGCTAACGTTGAGTTGGATCGCTGAATTGTTGTAACTCCTTAATAGTGCAACGTTCGGAAACCCAATTTAATCATAGTTTGGATTTTCCTAATTTCAGTGGTGGTGTGAGCGTACTTGTACAAAAACCGTTCAGAAGAATGAAAGGCTGGGGGATAAACCAGCCATTAACGAGCTCTTTCGGATGCTGTAGCAAGGTCCGTCATATTTCTACCTTACCCCGGCAAGCGGCTCTGCTGGGGCTGACCGTCTTTCCGCACTACTCGTGGGAAAAAAAATGAAAAACGCAAATCATAAAAAATCAAACAAAACAATAATAAAACAAAAAAATCGAGCCATGGCTGCCAATGCGGTCACATCCCTTGAAAGGGCTGTCGAGCCAAATCAGGTGTGTGAACGTGTTGTCAACCCTGTGGCTGCTACTAGTAGCGAGAGTCCTTCTCCCTCTACTAGCCGATACTCCGACTGCATATGAACAAGGAAGACATCGTCTTAACACAGGAGCCGTGGGTCTCAAACTCCATCATCAGAGGTCTCAGGACTGCTGGCTATAAAATATTGTATGCATCGGAGAAAGGTGAACCAAGGTCATGCATGTTAGTAAAAAATGACTTAAACATATTTTTATTCCCCAATTACAGCGACAAGGACACCACCACCGCTGTCCTAACAACGGATAAAGCCACCTACTGGCTCATATCCTCCTACCTTGGCCACGACAGCCCAATTCCAGGAAACACCTTGAGGAAGGCAATTGCGGACGCGCAATCGAAAAAAGTTGATCTCCTAATTGGTTCAGACGCTAACGCCCATCACACGGTATGGGGAAGCTCTGATATAAATGAGAGAGGTGAGTACTTATTTGATTATTTACTAAACACTAACCTACTCATAAATAATATTGGTAATGAACCCACTTTTGTAACCAACAATAGGAAAGAGGTACTTGATATTACACTTACCTCTGACTCGATCCACAACATGATTTCAAACTGGCATGTCTCAAAAGAGAATTCCTTCTCTGACCACAAATACATTCAGTTTGAGCTCAAAGATGTAGCAAATACATCTACGGGATTTCGAAATCACCGGAATACAAACTGGGAGCGATATAGGGAGGTACTAGCACAACTGCTTGATCACAACCTTCTTAAAAGCTCCTCCAGTAAAGATGAACTAGACCTTTCTGTAAATCATCTCACCGAAGCCTTAAATGAATCAATGAGATCTTCATGCCCTGTAACCATTTTAAAGGGTAAAAATAAACCTCATCGTGGCGTAAAGAACTAGAACCATTCAGATGTCGCAAACTCTTCAACAGATCTAAGTACACTAGATCTCCTTCTGACTGGGACTTATACAAACAAGCTCTAAAGCAATATAAAAAAGAACTAAGGAAGAGTAAGAGGTCTTCTTGGAGAAATTTTTGTGGTAAAATAGAAAATACTTCAGAAGCCTCAAGACTCAGGAAAATTCTCTTAAAAAGTCAAAGACAGAAGCAGGCACGTGGACTATCACAGATGAAGAATCTCTTAATCTGTTATTAGACACCCACTTTCCAGGTAGCTCTAACATAATCAATGACTTAACATCAGAGTCTCTAGCTTATACAAGCGATTTAGTTGATCTAATAACGCGGGAAAAACTGCAATGGGCCATAGACAGCTTTGATCCATATAAATCTCCAGGACCCGACGGAATCATTCCGGTCAAATTACAAAAATGCTCAGACATGATTATTCCACCATTGGAAATCATTCTGACAAGCTTTGTAAGGTTGAGATATATTCCCAAAGCCTGGAAATGGCAAAAGTAGTCTTCATTCTCAAAGCAGGGAAACCCTCACACGTTAACCCTAAAGATCTACGACCAATTAGCCTATCATCCTTCCTTTTCAAAACCTTGGAAAGATTGATTGAAATTTACATCAGACATAACTTAAAACCATGTCTCAACATGCTTACTCTAAGGGAAAATCAGTAGAATCAGCACTTCATTCGCTGGTACGTATTATTGAATATTCCCTCGAATACAAAAAATATAACCTAGTAGCGTTACTAGATATTGAAATAGCTTTCAATAACGTCAGTTACCAGGCGATCACAACAGCAATGGATAAGCTGAAATTAGAGAAATTACTCATAGATCTTATAAGTCTCATGCTCAAAAGCAGGACAATAATTTCTAACATGAGAAGTTTTACTACCAGCCGATCAGTGAATCAAGGCACTCGCCAAGGTTGTGTCCCTTCGCCTCTTTTATGGAACATGGTAGTAAACGACCTACTTACAGCATTGGAAGCAGAGGGTTTCAAGATGATTGCCTATGCTGACAACGTTGCGATATCCGTATCTGGGAAGCACCCCCAAGTTCTCTCGGAACTCCTACAAAATGCCCGATACTCATTTATGGAGCTGTCGTATGGTGGACAGCACTGGACAAGATGGTAAATCTAAATAAGCTTATCAAAGTCTAGCGGTCAGCAGGTATGTGCATCAGAGGAGCACTTCGCTCAACACCAACCGAGGCACTGGAAGTGCTTTTAAACCTAACACCATTTGACATCTTCTCCAAAAAGATGGCTGCCAACTCATGCGTAAGGCTTAGAGCCACCTCTCAATGGACTAGTAACAATACTGGACATACTACTATTCTAGACAGTTTCAGATCTATCACAGATCGCTTAGACTATACCACCCCAAAAATGGTATTCGGTAAAAGCTTCCATGTGTCCATCCCTTCAAGATCCTCCTGGGAAGAAGAGAGACCCCTGGAAGACGATGCGGTACACTTCTGTACTGACGGTTCAAAGACCGATTACGGAGTTGGAAGTGGTATCTTTTCAGAACAACTGAATCTCAGTCTATCCTTTAGACTTCCCAATCAATGTAGTGTATTCCAGGCGGAAGTACTTACTTACTTATTTAAAGTGGCGCTACAGTCCGGGGCGGACCTGGGCCTCAACCAACATGCGTCTCCAGCCAGCTCGCTCCCTAGCTAGCTGTCTCCAGTTTCGCACGCTAAGTTGGTTGAGGTCCTCTCCCACCTGGTTGCGCCACCTAAATCGCGGTCTTCCTCTACTGCGCCGTCCCTCGTAAAGAAGCACTATCCTGGCTCAAAGAAAACGTTATATCTTGTAAGGATATTCGAATCTTCTCAGACAGCCAAGCAGCTCTTAAATCTCTCGCGTCTGTCTCCACAAACTTTCAAACAGTCCACGATTGTCGATCATCTCTGAATGAGATGACGGAACAGTTTAACATTAACCTCATTTGGGTGCCGGGCCACAGAGACATTCCGGGAAATTGCAAAGCCGATGAACTCGCCAAAAAACGGAACACTTCTGCCTCATGTTAGACAAAAAACATTACATAGGAACACCACTTGCTACATGCAAATATCTTCTAAAGCAATATGCTCTGAAACAACAAATGCTAGATGGTCACAGAGTACCACCTGCCTAGCAACCAAGCTAATATGGCCAAGTATTGACTTAAAACGGTCCAAAAGGCTTGATATCACTGAGCAGACAAAGTATAAGCTCTACAATTGGAGTAATAACGGGACACTGCCTCATAGGAAGACATGCTCTGAGGCTAGGGGTCTACACAAATGACTTCTGTAGAAGCTGCATGGACGAGGAGGAAGAGGAAACTGTCCTACACCTTCTATGTACATGTCCAGCACTCTCCATTAGAAGGAATAACTTTCTTCGATAACACCAGTGAACTGGCAACGATTGACACAAAACGTCTCTCTTACTTTATTAAAAGTACAAAATGGTTTGTTTAAATTCATTACTCTCCCATGAGTAACCTCATTTGTGGTATCACAATGGACCCTTGAGGTCTACGTGTGTCAATGACATCTGGACAGCCACTCCAACCTAACCTAACCTTTCTAAACCATTATTATTGATCGCATAACATTAATTTGATTTTCGTAAAAAAATGATGACACATTTTCGAGATATTGAATTTCGAAAAAAAATTAAGAATTTCTTTTTAAATAAAAAACAATGACGTTTTTGACCATCAAAGAGCTTGTGCGAAAATAAATTATTGAAATTAGTTAGGTTCATTAGTTCTTAAGGAAACAGAAAAATAGTTTTGCGAGGGTAACCCTTCTTGAGCAATACAAAGCCTAGTGCAGTAACAAAATTTTAGATAAAATTTAAGAAATATCTATCATTTCGATTTTGAGAAAATTTTCGATTTTTGACCAAACAGTTTACATGGGGACTGATGTTTTTATAGTCTTTAATGAGTGTCGGCGCATGTATTTGACAATTAGATGTGCCAAAACAAAATAGTTTGAATGAACAAACATTAGTGAAAGAATCATGGATAAGTGATGAACAGGGATAGGATTTTACTAACTTAACCTTTTTTGTGCTTAACCGGAAAATGAAATCGACTTTTTACAAACATGTTTCAAGCCCTGGTGATTGTAAATATATTTATTACCTTCCCATAGGAAGTTATTGTAATGGGTCCGAATTTGTCAGATTGAAAATTTTGACATTTCTCGACGTTTCAAGGTCCCTAGAGTCGAAATAAAAGATGTATGCGTGCGTGTGCACGTACGTTCGCGACGTTTTTTCGTCGTCCATAGCTCAAGAACCAGAAGAGATATCGACTTCAAATATTTTTTTTTATACAGATAATAAGACAGAAAGATGAAAAAAGGGCTTTTAAGAAAAGTGCGTGGGTGGTTTTTTTACCATAGCAGTTTAAAAAAAAGGTGCATCGAAGAATAATGTTTTTGACATCTGATAAAGTTTTGAGAAAAATGTAATTGACAGTTTATTTATAAAAAACAAAACCCTAACAAAAACATTAGTCAAAGTTGGGAAAAATTGAATTTCGACTCAAATATCTTTTTAAAACTTTGAGATATTGGCTTTAAACTACTTTTATCGTTCAAGAAATAGCTATTGTTGTCAAAATTCAGTTAAATTTTGAAAAAAATTGAATTGACAGTTTTTTGTATAAAAAATAAAAACTTAAAAGTAACTTTAACAAAAGTTGGTCAAAATTGATTTTTGACTCAAATAGCTTTTCAAAAATTAAAAATATTGTCTTCAAACTATTTTTATTTCACAGAAAATATTGTTTTCGATAATCAGTAGTATGTTTTATAAAAATAGTCCGTTTTTTCCTTAACAAATAAAATCTTAAAGAAATAGTACCCAAATTTGGTAAAAATTGATGTTAGGTTCTTGATATCTCTCAAATAATTATCATTCTAAAATTGGTAAGAACATTATTCGCTAAAAATAAAAAAAACTAGATTTTCAAACTGAACTACGTCTTTATATGAAAAATATTGTTGGTAATTTGAATTTTTTTTTAACAAAAGGTTTTGTTGAAGAAGAGTGGCAAAACTGTGCAAGAGTTGTATTCGAAAATGGTTCACGTAACTTGCGTCGCTCACGGTGTAAACAGAGTTTGTGAAAGCATACCCAGTCACTTCTCATAAGTTCACGCCTTTATGTTGAACTTGAAAAAGTGTTTCTGAAGAGTCCATCTCGGATTGCTATTTTGAAGGATATGGAACCTGAATTGCCACTGCCACCTCAACCTGTAAGTTTGTTTGAAATTGAAATCGTATTTTGAATATACATTTAAACTATAGGTTTTAACTAGCTGGGGTACTTGGTTACAGGCAGCAGCATAATATGCGCACTATTTCGCTCGGATCAAAAAAATCATCAACGCTCTCAAAGATGATGCCAGCTGTGTTGCATTTGCAAAAAATTTGATTGAAGATGAAGAACTGCAATCGCAGCTGGCCTACAAAAAACCTGTATAAAACATATAATTTAAGCTAACAATATTCTCATTAAGAAACATCAATTAGCAAAATGCTGCCTGTTTTGCAAGGCGCTTTGCAGAAGAAGTCTTGAAACGATTGAGCAGATAAATTCTATAATAAACGGGGATGTGGATTCTAAACTTTCAAGAACTTCAGGGACAACCGAAGAAGATTGTACCTGAGAACTTTAAAATACCAAGATTCCAATGCTACTATATAATTAAATGTATTTTTGTTTCTTTTCTTAGTATTTTTTAATAAATGCCTTCTCTTTGCCTTTTTAAGTGGTTTGTTTTGCCTTTTTTTAATTTTGTAAGTCAACAAAATTTTAACTCTGGTGATGAAGCATTTTTGGAAGCGGAGAGATGCCAATAAAGGCAGTTCAATAAAGAAAAAATATTTTTGAGATACATATTAAATATTTTCAAACTTTTATTTGTACTTTAAAAATAAAAAAAAAAACATAATCGAGGAAACCTTTTGCCCAATCATAACTCTCTTGTATGGATCATCAGATGTCAACGACGCACGTCATTTCGAAGAAGACTACCAAAACGGTGTCAGAGCAGAATTTTTTTTGGAAAGGTCCTTTCAATTTCTAAAGGTAATGCTGGATATCTGTTAGAACCTTGGTCGGTTACACCTTTTAGGGCACCAAATACAAATAGCCTTCAAAAGTCGGTATAACAAATTCTACTGTAAGGCACGAAACGTCGTTGAAAGAACGATAGGTTTATACAAAAACAGATATAGATAGTAAGGCATTTTACTTGCGATATATAGGAACTATATCTCAAGTTTTACATTCGTAAACAATTTCAAACTCGAGATTTTAATCAAACATGACATTATGATGGTAGAAAAGTCCAAACAAAGAGGGTGCCTGATTCCGTCCGTCTGTCTATCTGTCTGTCCTGACATCTACAGTCCAAGGTATTGGGTCGATTAAATTTCGAATTTGGAAATTAAAGTTGTGAGCCGTTTCGCTATAAGATCTTAAGATCTTAATATATTATATAATTCTTCTGTGAGTGTGTATGTCACTGAACTTCCCTTAAACGACTAGACCGATTTTGATGAAATTTTTTGTGTGTTCAAGGGGATCTGAGAATGGTTTAGATTCACAATTTTGTCCGCTGGACAATGGTTTTTTAATTAATTTTTAATTTATTAGTAGTTGTTGATTTTGGAATGTTTTACATTGGATCGAATATATTCAAGATGCCATGACTTACGTACGTGCATACGGCCGACCTGATCTTTTTATCACATTTACGTGTAATCCAAACTGGGATGAAATCAAAAGTTTACTGTTGCCAGGTCAAACATCGATGCACCGTATCATGATGTCACTGCACGTGTCTTTAAACAAAAATTAAAATCTTAGATGAATTTGATTACACATTACTCGGTATTTGGTGAAACGCGTTGTTGGCTTTACTCTGTTGAATGGCAAAAACGAGGTTTACCTCATGCGCATATTTTAATTTGGTTGGTTAATAAAATACGCGCAGAAGAAATTGACAAAATTATTTCAGTCGAAATTCCAGATCCGAATGTTGATCCAGAATTGTTTAACATTGTTACTACAAATATGATCCATGGTCCATGTGGTACTCTAAACATGATGTCGCCATGTATGGATAATGGAAAATGTACAAAACGTTTTCCAAAACCATGTGAAACTGATACTATCACCAATATGGACGGTAATCCATCGTATCGACGTAGAGACGTAGACAATGGTGGTCAATCATATGAATTGCGTCTGTCAAATGGTGTGAGAGTAGATATTGATAATCGCTGGATAGTTCCATATTCGCCATTGTTTTGCAAAACTTGCAAAGCGCACATAAACGTTGAACTATGCAGTTCGGTGAAGTCTATCAAATACATTTGTAAGTATGTTCACAAGGGTAGTGATAAAGCAATATTTGCTGTTCAAAATGTTAACGACAATGACGAAATAACACGTTATCAAATGGGTCGATACATAAGTAGCAACGAAGTTATTTGGCGCATTTTTACGTTCCCTATACATGAAAGGGATACTGCTGTTATACATTTGGCTGTGCATCTTGAAAACGGACAGCGTGTTTACTTTACAGAAGAAACTACACTACAACAGGCTTTGGCGGCTCCAAAAACTCGTACTCAATTTTTTAACCTTTGTAGTCGACAAGATGCTGTTGGTCAATTCGCAAGGACGTTGATGTTCACTGATATTCCTAAATTTTTTACATGGAATAAACAATCAAAGAATTGGGAACCGCGGAAACGAGGCATTCCAGTAGGTGGATTCGCTGATATATTTATGACAAAAACTTTGGGTCGATTATATACAGTTCATCCTAAGCAACGCGAATGTTTTTTTTTGCGTTTATTACTGGTTAACGTCCCTGGACCGACGTCCTTCCAATATTTGCGAAAAGTCAATGGTACTTCATACGACTCTTTCTTCGATGCGTGTCGTGAGTTACATTTATTGGAATCTCACACTTGCAGATGCAGCACTGAGCTCATCTCCACAACAAATTCGTCAATTATTTTCAATAATATTGACAAAGTGTTTTCCGTCTGATGCATCTGCTCTGTGGAACAAATATTAAAGACTCAATGAGTGAGGATATTTTGCATCGGACTAGAATTACTAATCAAAGTCTTAATATTGAATTCTCCGCCGAAATATACAACGAGTCATTAATAATGATTGAGGATATTTGTATTCTTATTTCAAACATGCCGCTCATCCATTTTGGAATGCCAGCGCCGAATCGCCCAGCAGTAGACATCATCAACAGCGATGTTCAACGTGAACACAAGTTCGATAAGACTTCTTTGGCTACTTTTGTTGCGGAAAATGAACAATTGCTTACTGCTGAACAACGAATTAACAAATTAACGTTTCAATTGTAGTACAACAAATTCTTTTTTTAGACGCTCCAGGTGGCACTGGTAAAACATTTCTTATCGCACTGATACTTGCGCGGATTCGATGTCAAAATCATATTGCATTGGCCATTGCGTCATCAGGCATTGCCACAACGTTACTTGATGGTGGACGGACTGCGCATTCAGCACTTAAATTACCTTTGAACGTTCATACAAATCCCGATGTGTAACATAAAGAAGCATTCAGACTTTCAGAAGTTTTGAGAAAATGTAAAATTATTATCTGGGATGAATGTACAATGGCTCATAAGCATTCGCTTGAAGCTCTCGACAGTTCCCTGAAAGATATCAAAAACATTACCAGTCATTCCACGCGCGACATATGCGGACGAAATGAACGCATGTTTGAAAGAATCTTATCTATGGCCAAGTATCACTAAATTATGCCTTACTATTAATACGCGCGTTCGACTTCAAAATGATCCGTTAGCATCAGGATTCTCTGAACAATTGTTAGACATTGGCATTGGTAAAATTCAATTGTATGAAGATACACAATATATTCGACTTCCAGAGAATTTTTGCAACAAGGTGGCTACCAAAGATGAGTTAATAACAAGTATCTTTCCAGATTTAAGACATAATTATACTAATCATGAATGGCTGCGAGAGCGAGCTATTTTAGCCGCAAAAAAATTAGATGTTGACGCCATCAATTTTAAAATACAACAGTCATTGCCTGGTGATGAAATTACATTTAAATCGATTGACACTGTTGTTGATCCTGACGAAGTTGTCAACTATCATGTAGAGTTTCTAAATTCACTAGATTTACCTGGAATGCCACCACATAATTTGCGACTGAAAATTGGCTCACGTATAATTTTGCTTCGAAATTTAATTATTTGTAATTAGTTGTAAAAAAAATCATGGGCAACATTCTTGAAGTCACTATTTTGAGTGGAAAATTTCAAGCTGAAGTTTTACTTTTACCACGGATCCCAATGATTCCTTCAGATTCCTATACCATTCAAACGTTTACAATTTCCTATCCGCTTGGCATATGCTATGACTATAAATAAGTCACAAGGCTAAACAATGACAATTTGTGGCTTAGATTAAGAAAACCCATGTTTTTCTCACGGCCAATTATATGTTGCGTGTTCCAGAGTTGGAAAACCATCGAATTTATTTATTTATACACCTCAGGGTTTAACCAAAAATATTAAACATCCAATGGCATTACTAAAAATTAAGTTTTTGTAAATAAAAAAATATATTTTTTAAATAAAATAGTTTGAGTGTAAGCTTTTTTACCAAGTTGAAGATTTCATTACACATACTCTCACGCTCTTGATTGGTCTAATTGTAATAAATTTACATGTAATGACGTTAGATATTGTCATAACATTTGAATAACAATTTTCATCAAAATGGTCCGGAATGTTTTAGGTTATTAAAGAAAGTTTGAAATTTTCAAATTAAAGACGTGTAGACAGGACAACGTCTGTCGGGTCCGCTAGTATATACATAAGGTTAGTCCCTATATACATTTTTTGGTCAAAAATCGAAAATTCTAGTATTCTTAAAAACTATGTTTGTATTGTTCAGAAGGATAAGCCCATAGAATAGTTATTTTGTTTTTAAGTTTTGTCAAGGTCTTATCAACCTATTTTTCTGCACAAGCTCTCATTCTGTCTCAATAATATTTGCTGATCAAAAATGTTAATGTTTTTATTTTTTATTCTTAAAAATATTAGACATTTTTTCGAAATTCGATATTTTCACTTTTTTACGAAATTAAAAGGCAACATGTATTTTAAAATGTTGTCAACTACTGCATACCAAAAAAAAACTTTCAACTAAAATTGAAAAAATTTATACTTATCTACCAAATTAAAAAAAAAAAACATACAATTCCGTTTAAATTTTGAAAAACCACTTTCCAAATACATTATAGTAATGTGTAATAACTGCGGAATTGGAAACAACAGCAACTCTTGTACTATAGCAAGAGATATATTTAAGACTCAGCGTTTATTCAAATATCTTCAAAAATTTGAGTAGTCGATCTATAATGCCGACAATAATCATATTCTTGTTTAAATTAATATATTTCTTTATATTGGTGAATTTATATCGGTGCTTATATTGAATCAAAGTGTAAAACAAATATTTTTAATGCATTTCAAATTATTTATTTGTGAAAGAAATTCTTTAAACGATAATTTTGTTCGGTGATACTCTTGAACTTATAACCTTTTTATAAAAGTGAGCTGACTTCTTTGGGTATCTTTCCAACACAGGGCTTGTTCTATTAACTGCATAAAGTCCAAATTTAGTCCTTCAAATATAGTTAAATTAGTATTTCAACGTTAATCTTTGTCGCTAAATACTTACGAAAAACCAAAAACCCATTCAAAATTATCAACCAAACTCCAATGAGTATAACCGTATACGTTGCAACCTTCATTTGCTGCATTCAAAACAGCTTGTAAATGACTCTAAGATTTTGTTAACACAATTTTAAGTTAACCTCATTTCTTCTGATTATTACATAAAAGAAAAAACAAATCATTTAAAAACTATTGACTTACCTTCAAAAACGCAACTCGTTCATCATCTTCAATTTTTAATTCATCATCACGCCAACCATTTTCCGTAACTATCATTGGAGGATTATTGTACTCTTTTCGAAGCCAGCTTTAAAATGAAACAAATATTTTTTAAGCCAATAAACAAACCTTTGGAATTTCCTCAAAAAACTTACTGCAAAACACCCTCAAGACCTTCTGGATTACAAGCATGCAAATCAGTTAAACTTTCGACACTTAGATCTCGTTCAAATGAGGGACTTGTACCAACTGGACCAGAGCTTTGTATTAAAGAACTCGATCGATAGTAGTTTAGACCTAAGAAATCAGCTGAACCCTTGATAATATCTCTCCATTCCCTATCGAAAGTTGGCAATCGTGACCTGAATCTTCCCTCTTCCAAACTATTTCTTGCTATATCGTGCACCATTACTGGGGGGTAACCACCGTCCTTACTGAAAATTGGATGTGCCAAGTAACCAACCTGGAAATTTGATCGAGTTTTCAAGAAAATTTACATAAGTACAATTAAATTTCCAGAAAAACTACTTACATTGAATTGCATCGCACGCTCAAAAGTAGCCTCATCAGAAGAATTTGTAAAACTGAAAAAATTTGTATCAAGTGCAATTCCCACTTTACCACCTTGTTTTTGGAAGAACTTTTCCTTATAAACACGGTAAGCGGCTCCATGTGCCTTAAGCAGGTTATGTATACAAAGATAATCTCCCAATCCAGGATCACTAAAAAGTGGCGGAATCAATCCGACACCATAACCAAAATTACAGAAATTCCAGGGTTCATTGAAAGTTATCCAGTTTTTAACCTACAAGGCAAATCAATAGTTAATGAATACAACTCAGCTTAAAAATGCAATAGGTAATCAATTATAGAACTCACTCTATCACCGAACATTTCGAATAATTCTGTTGCAAAATCTACAAAGTATTCAATAATCATCGAGCTGGTAAAACCTCCTCTTTTCTGAATCTCTAATGGCATATTTGTGTGGTGAATTGTGACCATTGGTGTTATTCCATTGGCAAGAAGCTTATCAATAACACCGTTGTAATAGTCAACTCCAGCTTGATTTTTGAAGGAAACATCACCATTTGGGAAAATTCTTGACCAAGAAATTGAGAAACGATAATGACCAGCCTGAAAACCAGAAACTTTTTTTTAACTGCTCTTAAATAATTGTGACCAATGTAAGCAAAAAGGGAAAACAAATAACAAACAATAACCTTAAGATCCGTTAGCATTTTTAAATCATCGTCAAACCGGTGGTAAGAGTCATCAGCTATATCCCCATTCGATCCATCCATTATTAGCCCGGGATTGTTGTGAGTGAAATCATCCCAAATTGATACTCCTTTTCCATCTTCATTCCAACCGCCCTCAACTTGATGAGCTGATGTTGCAACGCCAAAACTAAAGTTAGCTGGAAAATGCAGACTTCCCTTAGCAGCGATGTAACAACCTTCTTGTTTACCCAAAATACTGGGAAAGCTGTATTCAGAAAATGTAAGTTTGAATCTTTTTTAAATACAAAATATTTATTATTTAATTTACGAAAGTATTCCAATCAAAAAAAGAAGGCCCAAGAACTTCATATCCCAATTATTATATTTGCTTTTTCTTTAAACTCCAAAAGTGGACTATGAGTGGACACTAAAATGAAGCTCACTTTTATAGTAAATTGGATGATGTGAAATCAAGCCGTCTAGTCTATGCTACCTTCACAATGATAGATAATAATTTGTTGATTGTTTCTTAGCAAAAATTGAACAGCTTTCAATACCATGAATCAGATAGAGATTTGTATCTATTCTAAGAAAACAACAACATTCTGTACTTGCTTTAAGTGACATGATAAGTTCACATTTCTATAAGAGTGATATAAGTGATAAGATGAATCTAAGATAGAAGAACAGTAAACTGTAGAACACTCCTTCTTGAAGTTCGAGTAGGAATTTTTGATGAATTCATTGAGGAATAAGACAACGAATGCCATGAAACAGTGCGACGGTCTTCATACGTTGTAAAAGTTTGATTTCATTTTCGCTTTGAATTAGATAACAAGGACAATATAGGGACAAAATAGGAGGGTAATGCCCTCTGAGATGAACTATAATAAAAATGCTAAAATGAAACATATCCCTAACTCTTGTTTCTCTAAGATTGAATACAATAATTAAGAAAGGAACATTTCAACTACTTGAGATTATATATTAATTAAGTTAAACTAATCTTTGTGATAATCAAAACTTCTTTAACAATGAGTTGCTTTTTTTATAAATAAATTGTTTTTCTACATCTGACATACATATATTAATTATTTTGGAATCCCCTAATTATAGTTTAAGGTTCCGTTGTTGATAAATTCCTTTTGGTTTTTTTACAGAATCTTCAAAACAATTAAAATTACCAGTTTAAAATCTTATCTTTTCTCATTCTGTAGCTACAGTCAGCAATAATTGTAAATAAAGGGAATTTTGTATGATATTAATCATTAACAGAATTGTTTAATAGATAGCAAGTTAGCTCACAAAATTGTATGATACTTGTTCTGTTTCATTTTAATCTAAACTGGATGGATGAATTTATATATAATGGAATCCTTATATCGCTTTCAACATAAGAGTACTTGCACAACAATATTTTTGCTACTTGCAATCAAAAGATCAGAATGGTTAGTTTTTGGAAAACGTCTGAGAGCATTGACTACAGCAGTTGTCAGTACTTCCAATTTTGAGAATTACACAGTTGTATAAAAGGTTAATGTTAGTTGCAATTTTTTATGATCAAGCGCAAACACCGAGAAAAAGAAGCAACTTTAGTGCAGCAAATAAAGCAAAGTTAATGAGGTGAAAGTCAAAAATTGGTATTATGCAGATATCAGTTTTTTGTCTAACATCTATAAAAGTGTGGTAAGGATAACCTTGAAATTGGAATTTGTGTTGAGGTCCAACTATGGAAATTTCAAGAAACTTAAGCTTACGTCAAAGTCCAACGGAAATTTGCTTATTTTTGCAAAACTACTCCGCATAGCCATAATAAAAATAGGTTGGGATACAAAAAAATATTTGAAATCGGTTCATCAGTTCTTAAGAAGACTTAAAAATAGCATAACGGTTCTGTGAGATTAACCCTTCTGGATGACTTCATACAAATATTTCTTTACTGAAATAAGCTAAATTAAGAATAAATAAAAAACAAATTATGTCGGTTCGTTTTCGAAAAAATTGAATTTTGGGTTTTACCAATAATTTGTATAAGGACTATTGTTGTTTTTTTTAAATAAAAAAATCGCTGAACGCGATTTGGATTAAAACCTTTATTTCCAGGTTTGAACTAAACGATCCAAAGGTTTGAGATGTAGGGCCAGACAAACAGGCGGACGGATTTGGGGGGCCCATTTTTTTCGACTTCTCTGCCACCGTAATGTTATATTTGAATAAAACCTTGAGTTCGAAATTTTTTACGGAAGCAAAACTTGTCATATAGTTCGTATAAGTCACAAGTAAAAATTATAGGAGTGTGGTATCACGCGACATTAATATATAATGTAAAATTAATTTTAAGCTACAAGCGTTATTAGTTCATGAGATATTTTGGGTCAACCAAAATGTAAACTTTTTTTAAATTTATATAGTTAAAAACCACCCATTAAATTTTTGGAAAGTCCTTTTAGCATCTTTTTGTATTTCATTCTGTATACTCCTCAGACCTGTTAAGTCGATTGGGAACCCCTTAAGGGGCATAGGGCCATCGTTTCCGGAGATGTGTTTCAGCTCCCTCAATTCTTGCCAAGTGACGCTGATTCCGCCTCGACTGTCCTGCGCCATGTGCTTCTCGGTCTTCCAGCTCTTCTTCTTTCTTGTGTGAGCGGATTCCAGTACATTGCTTGACCTGAAATGCTGTCTTTACTTTTTCAAAGCGTATGTCCAATCCATTGCCACTTACGTCGTATTATAGATTCTATAGGTTCCTGAATTGTCCTTCAATGAAGGACCTCATTTGGTATGCGGTTTGGCCACAAAATCCATAGGATGTTACGAAGACATCTATTCACGAATGTTGCAGCTTTCTTGCTATGGCTGAAGTAACCTTCCAAGTGCTGCACCCAAAAAGAAGCACAGATTCGACATTTGTGCAAAACAGTCGTGATAGAGTTATTCCTCCAAATTATAATGAACGCCGCTTTTGCTTTGCCGATGCGGCAGATGACGTCCTGCTCGGTTCCGCCGTCGATGGAAACGATACTTCTAAGGTATTAAAAGCTCCCCACTTTTTCCAATGTTTGCGAGAAAATATTTATTTCAGGGGATGGTCGGGTTCCGGTGCGGATCATTTTTTGTTTTATCTGAACACAACTTCTGCTTCTCTCTCCACATTTGTTGTCATTTGATGGAGATCCATGATGTTATGAGAGTTAATATTTCAAAATGATCTGACAACCTAACATCGTGCAGATCATGACACTTGGATCCATCATATGTTGCTTTAGTAATAGCATTTAGTTTTTCTGGGATACCTCTCCTCCGCAAAGCTAACCAGATATACTCCCTGTTCACGCTATCAAAGGCCTTCTCGAAGTCGATGAACAGCAGTTGTAGTGGTGATCGATATTCAACGCACTGTTCAATAATGATCCGCAGGGTGTTGATATGATCAATACAGAAGGATCCAGCTCGGAATCCTGCATCGCGTGTGGCCTCAAGGTGTTCTCTGGTGCGTTCCAGTATGACTTTTGCTACTATTTTAGCAACGGCAGGTAGAACGCAAATTCCTCTCCAATTTAGGCACTTGTAAGATCTCCTTTTTTTGGAGCTTGACGATAATTCCCTTCTTCTACTCATCGGGGAAGCTTTCGGTGGTCCAGGCTTCTTTTATGAGCGGATGAAGCAGTTCGCTTGATGACGTTGGCGCTGCTTTTAAAAGCTCCGCGGGAATTCCATCAAGCCCTACAGCTTTGTTGTTCTTAAGTGCTTTAGTTGCTTTAGGCGCTTCAGAAGGTATCGGCTGCACTTTGTTTGCAAACACCTGTATTAAAACCGAGGAAAACTTATCACAGTACCGGCTACTTCTATCACCAGGTGTTGATTTGAGCTGTGTGCACCGGTCAGCTCATCGGTTATTCTGTAAACGGTCATACTGTCGCACCTGTTTGCAACATCTTCTGCTTCTTGCACCAAATGCCTTGATGTAGTTACGCTTGCCGCGGTGCACACTGCGGTGAACCTCTCTCGCTCGTGTTATTCCGTTGGACCTTCGAACTGTAGCAGTACGTAATCTTAGAGTAGCTATCATTAAGTAATGGTCATGGGCAAGTCCCATATCGGCGCCTCTTCCGTTTCGTACATCCAAGAGACTGCTCCTAACGCGTCGACTAATCGCGAAGTGGTCAATTTGGTTGTAAGACGCTTGCCTGTCCGTCGATACCCAGCTAATTTTATGACAGAGTTTGTGTTGAAACATAGTGCCACCAATCACAAGGCTATTGGCATTGCAGAAGTTAATGAACCTCTCACCATTATCATTACAAATGGCGACTCCGTGAACACCCATCACATGCCTTAGCTCGTAGCTGTTATTGCCAACCTTAGAATTGGGGTATCCCATAACCAAAATAATATCTCCGCGGGGAGCCTTGTTGTACGCGGATCCCAGTTAACTAAAAAAAATTCTTTCTCTTCATCAGATGCGAGCTCCGTCCGTCGGTGCGTAACATTTCATAATGTTCGTACTCTACTCTGAAATCTAGCTTTGGTAAGCGTTTCCCTAAAGGGCTTCCACGAAATAAGGCTTCTGGTTGCGTTTTTGTAAGGAGTAACCCAGCACCGGCTTCTCGAGCGTTTCCTGGATCATGACCAGAGTAGAACAGTACAGTGTTACGTGTCGGTGACTTGTATTTGCCTGATCTCAATTATCGCACTTCGCTTAACCCTAAGATATCTATCCTGTACGGCATAAATTCTCTCTCTAATTGGAGGAATCTGGCATTTTGCGGAACTTCACTTCCTGCGACCAGAAGCGTTCTCACATTCCAGAAACCAAATTTCGTCTGGGTACAATAGCCAAAAGTCGTCAAGTATATGGGGATACACAAATCATTGCACGGGTCCACCGCGAGGAGGTAAAGCAAGAACTTCGACATGGCAAGAAAGTTGCATTGCTGGCCTAAGCTAAGTTTTAGGCAATCACCAACTTTCCGATCTGCCATGCCCCAGGCATGACACAATTTATTTCAAGTCTGATTCTTGAGATGCAAACGAATAAAAATGGTATCTCAAACGTATGAACGTAAGTACAAACGCTCACACAGACATCTCTCTAAAAAAGCTTTCATTTTAATTCTAGGGTGCTTGAAACTTCGAAAAATTTCAAAATTTTTAAATCGAAAAATTTGACCGGTTACAACTTCTTATGGAAAGGTAATAAAATTATTAAACTTCAAATTCTACAAAATATTTTATGAATCTTGTATTTTTTTTGTGTTTAAAAATGTACCACATTCCGTGTATTTATAGCCAATAAGTAATTTAATTTCAAGATATAGTTTATTTTGTGTTTTATCTTCGGGGTGTAATAAATCTTACCTACTTATTCATAATCTTCATGGAAACTTCTGTGTTTATGTATCCATTATCATCAATAAAACAATTAATTGATTAGAACCTCTTTAGATTATTCGTATTGTGAATACGAATAGTATTGTGAATTAAAATGTTTTTTTTTTTTATATAAAAATGACACTAATTTTAAAAACAACAAAAACTGTTGCTGTTAATTATTAACACCGTCTTAGCATGGATCTAAGAGTTTAGTAGATCCTAATAAATCTACATTTTTCACGAAAGGAAATTCAAAATTTAAAAAGAGGCTGGGATGCGACCCACACTGATAACTTCCCATCCCGTCTGTCGATTTTTCTTGCTTAAAAGATTGTCTATATGTACTCGTATAAATTTTTACCAAATTTGCGTACTATTTTTTGTAGATTTTATTTGTTTATGAAAAAACAGACTGTTGGACTTTTATATAAAAATTACTGAATATCGAAAACAATATTGTCTGTGAACTAAAATAAGTTTCAAGCCAATATTTAAAATTTTTGAAAAGATATTTGAGTCAAAAATAAATTTTTACCAACTTTTGTTAATTTTTTTTAGGTTTTTAATTTTTTGTACAAAAAAAAAACGATTTTTTCAAAATTTTACTGAATGTTAACAACAATATTTTTTGAAAGATAAAAGTAAATTATAGCCAATATCTCAAAGTTTTAAAAAGATATTTGATTTGAAAATCAATTTTTACCAACTTTTATTCAATTTTTTTTTTGGTTTTTATTTTTTGTAAGAAAACTGTAAATTCGATTTTTCTCAACATTTTTCAGATGTTGAAAACAATATTTTTTATAAGATTAAATATGTAAGTTTGAAGTCTAAATTTCAAGTTTTTGAAAAGATATTTGAATCGATATTCAATTTTTACCAACTTTGAGTAATGTTTTTTTTAGATTTTTATTTTTTATAAAAAACCTGTCAATTCGATTTTTCTCAAAATTTTATCAGATGTCAAAAACATTATTCTTCGTTGCACAAAATTGTTTTGGAGATGAAATCATATTTTAGTCGTAAAATTTTGGAGGTGACACATTTTTTTTCTTCAGTTTTTTTGATTTGTAAAAAAAACTTAAATGGATTTCTTTCAAAAAATATATTTCTTTGATATCACGTTTTAGTTTATTATATAAAATTTAATTCAAGTCTCTAGCGTTTTTGGTTCGTAAGATATTTAGAGTTAACCAAAATTGTCCCCTTTTTTCAAACTGCTATTTTAAAAAAACCACCCACGCAATTTCCTTGATAGCCCTTTCTGCATCTTTCTGCCTTATTATCTGTTTAACAAAATTTATTTGAAATTGATATGTCTTCTGGTTCTTGAGCTATGGACTACGAAAAAAACGTCGCGAACGTACGGACGTACGGATGTACGATCAGAGTCAAATAAGATTTTGAGTGAACTTCTTTTTTGATTTCAAGAACAGCGCGGAAAAAGTAGGAATAACTCTCACGGGTAAATAAAACAAAAACGGTTTTGGTGTTCAGTGAAATTCTTTATTCCTGTAAAATAACGTTCGATGCCATTATGTATGGAACTTGATTTTTTTTGCATGGCCACAAGGGCATGCTTGCAGAAGTCCAATTCCCCTGAACCCGATTTTTGACGTTTTTCAAGCCAATACTGCTGCAATTTTACGTTCGATATTCGTACGAAGATTATCAATCGTTGCTGAATTGTTGGCATAGACCATAGACTTGACGTAGACCCACAGGAAGTAGTCTAATGGCGTCAAATCGCACTACCGAGGCAGTCAAGCGACTGGACCATTTCGTGATATAACACGTTCTCCAAACATAGTTTTAAAAAAATTGATTGTGACATTTGCTGTGTGGCTTGTGGCGCCCACCTTCCTGTTGGAACTAAATCCTCAAGTCCATATCATCCAAATCAGGCAAAAAATATCTGATTTTCATTGAACGGTAGCGATCCCCATTCACACTAACGTGCCGGTCTTGATCATCACGGAAGAAGTACGGCCCAATGACGACGCGCCGCCGCCGGCCCATTAACCACAATTTTATCGGAATGCAATGATAACTCATGGAGTACGTGTGGACTGTGCCTGACCAATACCGCATTTTTTGTTTATTGACGAAGCCATTCAACCAGAAAAGAGACTCATCGCTGAAGATGATTTGTCGATAAAGTTGTTTATCAGCCCTCATAACATACTACGCTCCTGGTGGTCAAGCAGCTTTAGTTCTTGCGTCAATTTAATTTTGTAAGGATGAAGGCCAAAATCTTTCCGCGAAATTCGCCAAGACGACGTCACAGCGTTTTCCAATGCTTGAGAACGACGTCTAAGAGACACATTTGGGCTTCCTGCAACTGAAGCCTCAGCGGCAGCAATATTCTTGATACTACGGGCACTTCTTTGTCTCACTGGCACGGGAACATTTTGTATTGTGCCTGGGGATTCACTTTTACACAGTGGCTCAAAAACCAAAGAAGGGGTTGGTGGTGGTGTGTACTCTGAACGACTGAAATTAAGTCTCTCATTCCGCCTTCCCAATCATTGTAGCGTGTTCCAGGCGGAACTTTTGGCGATTAAGGAAGTCTTGTCTTGGCTCAAAGAAAACGTGATATCAACATCTGATATCCGTATTTTCTCCGACAGCCAGGCCGCTATCAAATCTCTGGACTATGTCTCTACAACAGTCCATAACTGTCGATCATCTCTAATGGAGATGACGCAACAGTTTAATATTCACCTTTGCTGGGTGCCGGGCCATAGAGACATTCCAGGAAACTGTAAGGCAGATGAACTCGCCAGGAACGGTACAGTACAGCCCATCCTACCACGTTTGGCAAGTACTGGCATACCAATCGCTACTTGTAAGCTGCTACTAATGCAAGACGCTGTGAGGAGGGCAGGCACCAGGTGGACCAACATCACCACGTGTCAAGCCACAAAAAACATCTGGCCAACACTGGATTTAAAACGTTCAAGGTGCTTGCTCTATCTAAGCAGATCGCATATAAGCTCGATAACAGGTGTCATAACCAGACACTGTCTAATAGTAAAGCACGCCACGAGACTAGACGTATTCTCAAATGACTTTTGCAGAAGCTGTATGTACGAGGAAGAGGAAGAAACGGTTCTTCATCTTCTCTGCACATGCCCTGCTCTAGCTCGAAAACGCAAGAATTACCTAGGAGAATTCTTCTTTAACGATCTAAACGATCTAAATCATATCAGTATAATCAGCCTCTCACGTTTCGTAAGGGACTCTAACTGGTTCCATTGAGCTTAGGAGGAAGCCTCAAGATTCATGTGGTATCACAAAGGGCCATTAAACTGTCCTAAGTGTGTCCGTTTCCATCTTGGACAGCCACTCTAACCTAACCATAACCTAACCTGGGGATTCAAATTTGTCCCCTAGACTCTCAATTGTTAATCTGCTAGGACGATAATGACGACCATAAATTGGACGTAGTGTTATTAAAGTTTAAGGCAACTGACTCCGAATTTCGGTAGTAAATTTTAATAATTTCGAATCGTTGTCGGCTCGTATATCTTTTCATCATAAAATGGAAAACGTTACTCAAAAGAAATGTCAAAAGAGCAGCAAGAAATATGGCGTCATTTGCTGCCCCTGTCGCTCTACTTTTGTAGCGTCCCTCTTTAAAGACCTTGTATTTGTTTTCCAAGGTGAATACTAAAGCTGATATTGTCCCAAGGGAAAACAGAAGTTGAGATGAAGAAAGGAAGAATTCCCGTCTTCCAAGTCTTGGAATATGGAATAGATTCTCATAAGGCCGAAAATATAATTTTTATTAAGCGTCTTTCTACTATGTTAAATTAAATACAATTCTTTAAGATTATAACTATTTCTAACAAACATACATTCATAAATACAATATATACAGCTTTTTCCAGATTTAAATTTAAAATTCATCTACAAGTGTCCTTGCTTCAATAATTTTTCTATAGTAAATCGCAGACTTTTTTGCAGTACGTTCTCTCTTCGGGCTTTTCATGTCTACAGCATAAAGTCCAAATTTTTCTCTAAAAACAAAAATTTGATAGATCGATACATAATTTAATTATCTTTAAAACTCACGTATATCCACGATTCCATTCAAAATTATCAAATAAACTCCAAGCAGAATAAGAAGTTATGTTGCTTCCATCATGAATAGCATTCAAGACTGCTTGTAAGTGGCTCTTATAATAACTAACTCGGTCATCATCATCTAGATCACCCTCGTCAGACCAACCATTTTCTGTAATCTTTACTTCGACATTGTCGTATTCTTCACGAATCCATCTTTGATAAAAAAAAAATACCATAATCACTCTCCTCTTAGTTTCTTCCGACTTATGTATATAAAAACTCACTTTAAAAGACCTTCAAATCCTGTCGGAACACAATACAACCAATTCGATTTACCTTGAAGCCAATTAGGGTCAGAGGTTTCCTCGATGTCATAGTCCCTTAACATGGAGGGATTTTCACCAAGAGGTTTTGAAGGGCGTTCAACATATCTTGATGTGTAGTAATTTAAGCCAAGAAAGTCAAATGATCCTCGAATGTAGGCTTTCCAGTATGCGTCAAGATGCGGTAGACGGGAAACACTCCGTCCTTCGGCTAGACTGTTTTTACCAATATCATCCACCAATACCTTCGGGAATCCTCCTGCCTTGCTAAAAATTGCATGCGCAATAATACCAAACTAATTTAAGAAAAGTCAAAGCTTCTTTTGTAACATGCATAAGAGATATAAATCAAGGCACACAAAATACTTACTGAAAATTGCATTCCGCGGTCTACGTCATTTTTATCATTAGATTTTGAGATGAAGAAGAATGTATCCATAGTTATTCCAATTCTGCCACGTTGTTCTTTAACGTACTTCGACTTATAAAGATGATAGGTGCGAGCATGTGCCTTGAGAATATTCGTAAAACAAAGATAGTCTCCAATTCCGGGGGATTTTATATTTGGCGGTGATTCTGCAGTACTATATCCAGGTTTACATATTTGCATTGGTTCGTTAAATGTTATCCAGAGTTTTACCTACACATTTTAAACAGAACTATTAACAAGTAAGCTTTAGAGTCTTTTTAATAAGTACTCGTTTTCAAAATGTAGAACGTACACGATCACCGAATAATTTAAATAATTCCTCAGCATAAGCAGTAAAATAGTTTATGATGAGGGCATTGGTGAAACCACCAAGTTTTTGAATATCAACCGGCAAATCCCAGTGGTACATGGTGACCATCGGTTCTATGTTATTGGCTAGAAGCTTATCAATGATATCGTTATAGTAATCAATGCCCTTTTGATTTTTAGACGAAACATCACCATTTGGAAAGATTCTTGTCCACGCAATTGAGAAACGATAGTGATCCAACTGAAACGGTTAAGATATTAATGTTATTTACATACCATAGATTTTATTAGGTGAAGTTTATTTTAACTGTTAACATACAAAATTGAAAAAGGGAAATATGAGGCTCATGAATTCCTTCGAAATTTAAAATTAACCTTATTACAATCTTAGCACGCAGTTTGAAAGTTCCATCCAAGAAAGTAAATTTGTGGAAAATTAAAATAATTCCGCATACCTATTATAGAAACGTCAAAAGTGGAATCTTCGCACTTATCCCCAAATCCCTGAGCTGACGATTTAACATTACTTGAAGAATTTAAAAAATTTTGATTACATATTTTCTCAAGGTTTCATTCCTTCCCACATTTGAATTAAGGCCATCAAAACCCATCGGAAAAATTGAATTTTATTGCCAGAAAGAGAATCTTGGTTTTTGGGATTATGTTTTTTAAAATTAAAAAAAAAACAATTACGTAAGGATTTTTGAGTCTATCTAAATTTTTGCCAAATCTATCTTCCTTTTCTTCAATAAAAATTGCAATGTTTAAAGTATTTCATACAATTTTTGACAGTCTTCATAAGTTGTTAGATTTCACCTGTCTTTTTAAAATTCTGAAAAAACCGTATTCAGCTGAAAAATACAAAACTGTTTAAAAGTAAGTTTTGTTCTTGTAATTAAACCTTTGTGTTAATGTTAACAATTATATTATTTTAAGTTGGAAATAATGTTGAAAACGGATATTTTGAAAGCTTAAGGAAATAGTTAAAATTAAAGTTTAAATTCGAAATAAAATCCAAAACGAATTTTTGCAACTCTATGAAGCTATCAATTCATTAAATGTTTGCATAACCCGAAATTACGACACAAAATATTATGTCCCAAGGGTACTACAAATTTCTGGACATTTGTATAAAAAGTGCGTGACACTACGTCTTCATCGTTTCTGACGCTTGTTTTAAATGACACTTGCGAAGTAAGATCGATTGATAAAGCCAATTTGCTTGTAGCACAGTTTGCTGTTAATTCAACGCTGCCAATAAGTGACATGACTATGCCTGTACTTGAAAGCGTAAACGATTCTATGGGACGAATCTTCTTTCGTACACGTTCAGTTACTAAAGTACTTAAAAATCTTGACATTCACAAATCCACTGGCCCGAATAGTATCTTCGCTATTGTTCTTCGCTGGCAAAACCACTGCGTAAGCTTTTCCATCTGTCCTATTCCACAGGTCTCTTCCCGAGTGGGTGGAAAATGCATTTGTCCAGCCTGTCCCTAAAAAAGGCGAACCCTCGCCAACATCTAACTATCGTCCAATTGTACTTACGTCCCTTCTTTCCTAGATCATGGAATCGCTGCTTAAGAAATATCTTGAAGAACGGAAGCTTTTTAATGACCGGCTGTATGACTTTCTTAGCAATAGATCCACTGGTGATCTTATGGTTTATCTCACCGAACAGTGGAACAAATCTTGACATCGTTTTAGAGAAAGTAAGATTGTTGCACTTCATATTTCAAAGGCATTTAATAGAGCCTGGCACCAAGCTTTCTTATCGAAAATGCGTGCATTTGATGAATACTTTCTTTGTAGGGTTCCTTTCGGACCGTTCAATTCAAGTAGTATTGGACGGGTTCAAATCTCGCAAAATAAACACTGGTGTGCCTCAGGGCTCCGTTTTGTCTCCGACACATTTTTTTATTTTTTAAAAATGATCTTTTGTCTGAATCTTCTAACCCACTTAATTAGTTCGCTGATGATAGTGCCCACAGCTTCTCATATTCGTATTTAGATTCTCATCATTAAATTCTGATCTTGACAGCATTGTCCAATGGGGAATCAAAAACCGTGTAGAATTTAATGCTTCGAAAACTCAATGCTGTCTATTATCACAAAAGCTCAAGCTTCCCCAAATGCCACTATCCACGTCTTGCATCGAGGAGACTGAACAGCTTTCAGTTCTAGGTGTGCGCATTACAAACCAGTTTTTGTTAAGTGACATCGCCAAAAATGAAGAAGATGCAGAAGTTTCTTACCCCTTCTGGTCTGGCTACAATCTATAAAGTTTATATTCGTCCGAAACTCGACTACAATTCCTATATCTGGCCAGGTGCACCAATAACACAGTTGAGTCTCTTGGACAGAAAGAGCTCTTACAATTGATAGGTGACCGTTGTTTAACTGAAACTTTTGGATCTCTTGTATAGTTATTTTCATAAACAATGTTCTAGTGAAATAGCCAGTTGCATTCCTCCCCTCAAACAATTTAACCGTAATACCCGTTTATTTAGGAATGCCCATCAGTTTTTCTCTTGACAGAATTTCGGACGTACTGAAAAGTACAGGGATTCTTTTATTAGTCGCGGTACACAAATGTGAAATTCTTTTCTAGACTAAATATTTCCCATTCATAACAATGTGCAGGCATTCAAAACCAATGTGCGTCAGTATCTCATTTCCAATACTATCCTCTCTTCCTGATTGCCGGACTGTGTATAATCTTTATAAGGGTATTCACATCCCCTTAAGTGCGCGCACAATATATGTATAAAAAAATGTAAACAAAGTAGGATACTAAAATTATTGAAAGTGTATCTAGAAAAAAAAAGATTTGTGCTTTGCAAAATCAACATAAAATTTATTGTTAAGACATATTTTGAGTTTCAACTTAGGCTTAAAAGCCCCGTTTTAGGTTGTTTTAGCATTTTTAACTTCCCATAGGAAGTTATTGCAATGGGTCCAATTTGTCAAATTGAAAATTTTGAAATTTTTCGACGTTTCATGTGGCTAGAGTCGAAATAAAAGATTTTTAGAAAGATGTCTGTGCGTGCGTGTGTACGTACGTCCGTATGTCCGTACGTTCGTGACGTTTTTTTCGTAGTCCATAGCTCAAGAACCAGAAGAGATGTCGATTTTAAATAATTTTTGTTGTAGAAAGATGCAGAAAGGGCTCTCACGAAAATCGCATGGGTGTTTTTTTTACCATAGCTGTTTAAAAAAAGGTAAACATTTTAGTGAACCCTTAATACCTTAACTCTAGCGTTTTGACTTAAATTAAATTTTATACAATGTATTAAAACATCCAATTAACTGTTTTTTATAAATCAAAAAACTGAAGAAAAAAAATGTGCTCTTCGAAGATTTTACCAATATAAAATGATTTTATCACCAAAACAATTTTATGCAACTAAAAATAACGTTTTTAATATCTGGTGAAATTTTGAGAAAAATCGAATTGGCAGTTTTTTATAAAAAATAAAAACCTAAAAAAAAATGTATAAAAGTTGTTAAAAATTGATTTTTGACTCAAATATCTTTTCAAAAATTTGAAATATTGGCTTCAAACTAATTTTATCTTATAAGAAATTATGTTTTCAACATTCAGTAAAATTTTGAAAAAGAGTTGCTAGTTTTTGTACAAAAAAGTTGGTAAAAATTGATTTTCGACTCAAATAGCTTTTCAAAACTTAAAAATATTGGCTTCAAACTTATATATTTTATTTCACAGAAAATATTGTTTTCGATATTCAGTTATTTTATATAAAAATCCAACAATCCGTTTTTTCATAAAAAATGAAATCTACAAAAAATAGTACGCAAATTTTGTAAAAATTGATACGAGTACATAAAGACAGACGGGATTGGAAGTTATCAGTGTGGGTCGCATCCCAGCCTCTTTTTAAAAATCTGATGTGATAGAAAATTTGTAAGGCCATTGAGTTAAGGACATCTCAATCCTCAAAGTAAAAATAAGTTAATCTTGTTTCTCAAAATAATTTGGCCTCACTTTGTCAAAGTTTAATATTGGAAAATTGGCCTTATTTCGCTTTAGTAAAGCGACATAATCCCAATTTTTGAAACTTATTTTTATTTCACTTGGTCTTATTTTACGGCACCAACTTCAATGCTAAAACAATTTCTCAGAAATTATCAATATCGAACATTAAGTTATGTTTATATTTTGACTAAAAAAGGATTTGTATTTTAAATTTGAAACGTAGAGATGTTTTTCAAACGAATTATTATTGATAATAGCCCCTTTTTCTTATATACATTTTCACGCATTCTATTGATTAGAACTTACCTTTAATTCTTTCAATATTTTCAAGTCCAAATCGAAACGGTGATACGAATCAATTGCAACATCACCATTTGATCTATCTGTAATTCTATCCGGATCATTGTGGGTGTATTCATCCCAAATTGATGGACCTTTTCCGTCTGCATTCCAACCACCTTCTATTTGATAGGCTGATGTTGCTGCACCAAAACTAAAGTTTTTCGGAAATTTTAAGCTTCCTTTTGCACGAAGAGTACAATTTTTAGCCTCAATTACACTAAGGCTTCTATTTAAATATAAAACAGTACACAGAATTAATTATAAACAGCTATAGTTAAAATTTTTAACTTCAGGAGGTAAAGTGAATCTATAAAAATTTCTTACGCAAGAAACCCCAGAACAATAAGTAACCGAACCAATGTCCACATTTTAATGATTTATTATTTAAGAGTTAACTTTATTTATATAATATTCAATTTTGATGATTGGTATTTAAGTTGACAAAATAAAAAATAATTTTTATGTGATCGATAAGATTAAAAGCTAAGAACAATAAAAGTGCATAAACAAATAAAATTGTTTATACATTATGTATGCTTTATGTTTCAAATTTAGATATCAAGGTAATATTTTTTATGGGAGAATTATCTCTAAATAATTTTTATAAACAAAAAATGTTGCTACTGGATAATATTCTCTTACTCGAATACGGAAAGTAATTTCAAATTTTAGGGAATTGTATAACATTCAATCATTTGCTTGTGTTTTTTTGTAATTCTTATTAATTTGTAATCAATCGCTCATATCTAACCTACACAAGAACTCATTCAAACTAACCTACTGATCAATTACAACTAATCAATGACGGATCCTACGAACCCCTCGTAGGAGTCATAAACCACCCACCTGGGAGAGAACTTTTTTTTAACTACCTTGAATTCGAACTTAATTGTATTGCGCTAATTGGTATGACTACGGTGACCATCCGTTCATTATTACAATGAACAATTCATTATTCGAAGAAAATGTTTATTATGAATTATTTTGTGTCGGAAAACATAAAAATGTTCATTTTGTTAGAAATTGCTCATTATTGTTTCTTTAAGGAAAGCCCAAGCAAGCAAACCATTAAATGTTTAATGAAAACGTACCCTTACATCATAATTCGTAGTCTTTCTTGTTCGGAACACTTCCTACTCTCCCAAATACAAGAATCAAATCCTAACATACAGGGGAAGTTAAACCAATACTCTTACACTTGCACACATGATGATTTGCACCACTGAAAATTAATTTTACCATTAAGTTTTACTGACCATGACAATGCAATGGTAAAAATAACTTTCAGTGAATGTGAATTGAAGTTATCTTTTTTGCATTTGGACTAGTTATGGCATTTTCCAAAAATAATTTTGAGAGTACACTCCGACTGTTGGAATTATTGCATTGTTGAAAATTCCTTCACTCTAAAAATAAATGAAGAGCAAGGATTTCACTCTTTCCTTGGACAAAGTAGAGCTTAGTTTAATGTATATTATGAAGAAGAGAAGCAATATTTCATTTAATGACACTGATGTTTTCGACGAGTTTTCATGTGTAAAAAGTTATGTTTCTTCAGAAAAATTGTTGAATGGAAGCAGAGTCAAATAAGTGCTGGAGAAAGGTGGGTCGGAATTTTTAAGTTTTTCAATAAAAAAAATGATACAGTATGAAAACATTTAAAAAATCGTAGAAACTTGTTTATGCCTTGCTAGGTCTTATGCCCCTACAGAAAATATCTTCTCAATTTCAAACAATGTATGGATAGATAAAAATATGAAAATTGAAAGAATCAGGTCTATTTTAATTTGCAAATCCAATTATGAATTAAATTGCATCGGATTTAAGAATTATTTAAAAGGAAAGCCATAATTAATTAAAAAAATTATTCTTCCGAAAAGTATTTATTTCAACAATATTAATATATTGTAATTCGATGTCAAGGTTGTTTGAATAGCAAATATGTTTATTATCAATGAAAATTTCTTTTTTGTTTATTTTATAAATATACCTAATTATTATTAATGCGAATGTAAGTTTGTTTGTTACGCTTTCACGCCGCTACTTAACCGATCATCATGAAACTTTGCACATACACTCTTGAAGGTATTAGAAGTAACATAGGATACTTTTTTTTTAAATAAAAAAAATAAGAAAATTGTTTGTCAAAATATCGTCAAATTTAGCTACTTCAACGACATCTAGCATCATAGTAATGAAATTTCAACCCTGAATACTGGAATACCAACCCACTGTATTACCGACGGTGACGACAATAATATCTAATTCAATTGAATATAGTTTCAACTGCTTCTAATTTTTCTATATTTATTATTATTTTCTTCTGTCGTTAAATGCAGTATAATACTATTCACATTTTTGAGGTTATCCGTAATTTATGTGGTTAGCTGTTACTATATTGTTTTAGATCTTACTCGCTGATGTTAATTCTTAATCTAACAAACAAACTTACATTCGCATTTATAATATTAGTATAGATGTCCGTCAGAAAAGACAAAAAAATAGCAGTTGCTGCAGCTTCGTCAGGTATTGCCGCGACGCTATTAAAGGGCGGTCGTACGGCACATTCCGTTTTAAACTTACCATTGAATTTGGCACAGGAAGATTCGCCCATCTGTAATTTTAGTAAAAATAGTTCACGAGGTAGGATGCTGCGAGAATGCAAGCTTTTAATGTGGGATGAAACAACAATGTCTCACAAAAAGGCTATAGAAGATAGTCCAGATATAGGTAATGGGAGGCATGGTAGTTTTATTGGCTGGTGATTTCCGTCAAACCCTGCCAGTGATTCAAAGGGGGACACTAGCAGATAAAATTCAAGCGTGCATTAAATCATCAAGCTGGCCGACAGTTAAAAAACTCCGCCTGAAAACGAATATGAGAGAGCATTTTTTTTTTTTAATAATTCATTTTTATTTATTCAATCTTAAACCTATCTTAAAGCTAGACAAAAATTCATAAAACTAGCCTAATTATCCATAACTTACAACTAACTTAATGGTCCCATACGGACACTCTAAGTTAAACTATGACACTAACTACTAATGCCTTTCGGCCCTAAGATCTATTTTACTTCAATTTAAATTTTATTTATTTTGTATTTATTAGAAAATTATGAGAAAAAACTAATATCAAGGTCCTTTTTTATTTTTACTTAAAAACTACTTAAAATAAGGTCCTTAATTTAAAACTTAAAGCTAACTTACACTACCTATTCTACCTACAATATGAGAGAGCATCTTCATAATGACGTGGACTCAGGACTTTACGCAGAAATGTTGTTGAAAATTGGTGATGGTTGTTTAGACGTTGACGCTGAAGGCGTCACTGTCAAGAGAATTTTGTAATTTAGTAGAAAGTGATGTGGATCTCATTGCTAATGTTTTTTCCGGAATTGCAACAAAATTTGTGTAGTGATCAGTGGTTATGTGCAAGAGCAATATTAGCACCAAGAAATGAAATTGTAAATAGGATCAACACTGACATTTTAAACGAGGTTCAAGGAGAAATGAACCTCAATTTTTTATTTGTCAATGGATACAATTATTGATACGGAACTAAGTACTTCATATCCTGTGGAGTTTTTAAATTCACTTGAACTATCGGGTGTACCGTCACATAAACTTCAATTGAAACTAAATGTACCAGTAATGCTTATGCGAAATCTAGATGCTCCTCGGCTATGTAATGGAACAAAGCTTCGGATAACAAAATTTGGACAGAACATACTTGGTGCTACTATTTTAACAGGTGTCGGTAAGGGAAATAGTGTTATAATACCTTCGATACCAATTATTCCCACTGACCTTCCATTCCAATTTAAAAGGGTTCAGTTTCCCGTCAAGCTTAGCTTTGCTGATACTATAAACAAGGCACAAGGACAAACATTACAGGTAGCAGGAGTGCATTTAGAAAACCCATGCTGCTCTCATGGTCAACTTTATCTAGCCTGTTCACGTGTATCTAATGCAGGGAATTTACAAATATTTGCACCCGACGGGAAAACTTATAACATTGTCTATAAAAATATCTTAAATTAATACTTTGTTTTATTTTGTTAAATTGTTAGAATTCAAAAATAATTTATTTTTGTTAAGGTGAAATATATTTTAACATTTGTTGTTGCATTTCAATAAGCATTAAGGTGTTGAAACTTCATTGTCTGTTGTAGTTTTTAAAAATTGTTGATCTCAGCCAAGCAATAAAATTTAGTTATTATATTGACTCATTTCTATTATTATACCCTTACACTTTATCTCTCATACTTATTTAATTTCTCCACTGCGGGCGAAGCCGCTGGTAAAAAGCTAGTACTATATACATATATTAAATCATTTATATTATAATATATTTTTTTACTATTACTTAATGAAATAAAAACCATTGGTCATGGACATGGTCAACATTTCTCATTTGGGTACTGTTCTTTATTTTGTAAAGAGACTTTTTTTTGAAATCCATATCGCAAAAACTATCGCAGATTTCGACCACAAATAAATTTTTGTTATACAGATAATAACACAGATGGATGCAAAAAGGACTCTCAACATTTTTTTTGAAATTTAAAAAAAAATTAAAATTTTTGTTAACCCAAAATATATAATAATAAAAAAGAATATTTTATTTTTTGCGAAAAAGCTACGTTTCAACATAATTTCTAAATGCATGAAATGCACCCTCTTAAGTATTTTAGTTAAACTCATTAATACATATTTTAAAAACTGTTGGAATCTTGGAATTCTTTCATATGTAGTGAGCCGATAGACCATACCTTCCTAGACAACGCAGTATTTTAAAGAGAATCTAATAAAATAAATAATTTGGGTGGCGCAACAGTTAGTTTGTGAACTAGGGCCTAGTGACTGACAACTCTCAACCATTCCTGTGTTAGAGTACTGTTGTCAGGGATGGAAGGGCCTACAGTTTTAGAACAATTCCGAACGGCAAATTTGAGAAAGCAATTTTCATGAAAAGAATTACTCTTGGAGAATTTGTCAATTCCTTGCAAGAGCCAGTACCCGTGAAAAAAAACTTTAGGTGGCATAGGCATTGGTCGCACCCAAAACCTCTCGCATGACAGTTCATCCCACTTTTTTTTTTTTAATTCATTTTATCAATTCAATCTTAAACCTATCTTAAAGCTAGACAAAAATTCATAAAACTAGCCTAATTATCCATAACTTACAACTAACTTAATGGTCCCATACGGACACTCTAAGTTAAACTCTATAACTTAATATTAATGCTTTTCGGACCTAAGATCTATTTTAACTTCAATTCAATTTTATTTATTTTTGTATTCATTAGAAAATTTATTTTTACTTAAAAACTACTTACAATTAGGTCCTTAAATAAAACTTAAAGCTAACTTAAACTATCTATTCTACCTATAAACTACTTAAAACTAGAACAACCACAGCAGCAAATCTAACTATCTAACATTTTTGTTTTTCGTATTTTGTTGTCTTTTTTTTTATTCCATGTTTTTTAATGTTTTTTTTCTGTTTTGTATTTTTTTTTTCTATTTCTTTTTGTGCCACCATGCCTATTCTACTTAAAACTAAACCCTAAAACTATAACACAAGTATGTAAGCCGGCCAAGGCTTAAAACCCCATCCCGACTACCCACTATCAAGTGCCGATTGAAGCCACCAAAACTGGTTCTCCTGCTTCATCCTATCAGTTCGGTCCCGTTCGGACACATCCCTACTGAACCGAAGGAGTTCTGTTCCGCCTTGTGCCATGACGTCCCGATTGTACGGAAGTCGCCTATCCACGGTTCTTCGTCTGACGTGGTAGATTAGAGGAACTGCCAATCTATCCTGTATCAGACCGCATCTATCTAAAAATAGGAATGCCTCTGGTGGAATGAAGCCGCTCAAGCGTGCACTTGCAAAATACTCGTCGTTCGGATAGAATGCCTCGAAAATTAAATTGTTGGTCGAAGACATAGCTCTTGTAAGTGACCTCGAACGAGTTTTATCACGAAATTGTCAATTCTGTTGATTCGAGCCCCGTTGTATAAGACCTCGTTGGAATAGTAATGAACATAAGAAGATTCAACGATAACCATCTTGCGCCAATTCTTGCACGTATTCCTCGTGGCCCTTGCCAACGGAGTTCGGAACAGAATTGTCTCCGACTTCTGGACATTTATTTTCAGTTTCCAGTCGTCGCAATATCGCTGAATCTTGTCGAAATCACGCTGCCACTTATGACAACAAACTTTCTACTTAAGCATATCATAAAGTATAAACAACAATGGCTTGCTTATGCCAAGCCTGCTTAGTTTTAGGTAAAGACCCTCTAACCATACGGTGTCAAAGGCCTTTTCCAAATCAACCAGAACAGCACCTGTGCATTGTTGTTTTGATTTATTCCATTGGATATCAGAAACGAGTTTAGACGCAGCATGAATTGTGTTATGACCCGCCTTGAACCAGAACTGTTTATCCGAAATTATTTTGTTGTCCGCAGCCCACTTAGTCAGAGACCTATTAAAGATTTTTTCGAAAACTTTGCTGATGCTCGGAAGAAGACTTATCGACCGAAGATTTGACGGGTTGGAGTTGTCCTTTCCCTTTTTCGGGAGAGGATGAAACACAGCGGTCTTCCAATGTACTGGATAATATGCATTATTCAGTGCATTATTGAAGAGGGTACTACAAACAAAAATATATAACTTTAGCTATTGCAATATGTAAATGTTACATTATGTTTATTTCAATTCTCTCAGCCTTTTTTAAGGAACAGTTTTAAACGGTCCCCAAAAACTCGCCTTTTTGATAAGTGTGCGACATACCAACCCCCATCCCTCCTGGTTAAAAGTCTGCATCCACCCATTCAACTGACTTACTATTACGGGCCCCCCATGTAGACAATCCATCAGTATAATTATATATTAATATCATCGGGAGTAAGCGATAAAGTTTTAGAATGAATCTTAAAATTACTGCAGTAAACAAACGTGAACACGGCTTGATGCCGACTTTGCGAGATTATAATTCAAAGCTAACATTAGAGTCTCTTTCAATACATTTTTCAAAGAAAGCTTTGAACTATACCGGGAACATTATTTCAGCTTTGCAATCAATCCAGAATAGCTAGTTGGTGTTCGTCAACCTCAATTTGGTCACTCCACCGGAAATGAGGTCTGTGTTTGTTTGTATGTCTTATGGCTTGACATTTTATACCTTAAGAGCTGGAGCTTTGATGTTCATTCGCTCAAGATGAGTTGGCCAGTTATACCATTGAACACGTAGTTTTTTGACCGACCAGCAGTGGCAAGTTTAGTAGTAGCGTGATGGTTAGTGCGTTGCACTGTCAAAAAGAAATAAAAAAAATGCAAAACAGAAAAAAATACAAAGAAATAAAAAAACATTGAAAAAAAAACATTAAAAAATATGCAAAAAAAATAAAATAAAAAAAGACAACAAAATACGAAAAACAAAAATGTTAGAAAGTTAGATTTGCTGCTGTGGTTGTTCTAGTTTTAAGTAGTTTATAGGTAGAATAGGTAGTTTAAGTTACTTTAAGTTTTATTTAAGGACCTAATTGTAAGTAGTTTTTAAGTAAAAATAAATTTTCTAATGAATACAAAAATAAATAAAATTGAATTGAAGTTAAAACAGATCTTAGAGCCGAAAGGCATTAGTATTAAGTATTATTGTTTAACTTAGAGCGTCCATATGGGACCATTAAGTTAGTTGTAAGTTATATATAATTAGGCTAGTTTTATGAATTTTTGTCTAGCTTTACGATAGGTTTAAGATTGAATTAATAAAAATGAATTTAAAATAAAAAGTGCGTTGGACTGTCATGCAAGGGGTCTTGGGTTCAAGCCCTGTCTGTGCCACCTAACTTTTTTCACGGGTACTGCCTCTTGCGAGGAATTGACAAATCCTCCAAGAGTAATTCTTGTCATGAAAAAGTGCTTTCTCATATTAGCCGTTCGGATTCGACACATAAGCTGTAGGTCCCTATCATCTCTGACAACATTACTCGCACGCAGGAATGGTTGAGAGTTGTAAGTTACTAGGCCCTGTTCTTCATGGACTGTTGCGCCACCTAATTTATTTATTTATAGTGGCAAGTTTCTGTACACACCAGAAGTTATTTTACCTGTTGTCACAAATTGATCGATCGTACGTATAACTTTCTTCATGAAGATATCAAATAACACCATACAACAAGACTGCGATGATAAGCTTCAGGAAGGATACGTTAATCAATTTAGTAGTATTTTTAGAAGAGTTAACTATTTCCTAACCTACCATATAAATATTATTAAATTTTGTTCTTTAATTTCACCAAATGTTAGCGCCAACATATTGCTTAAAATGAAATAAGTTTGAAGTCAACATTTGTTTCTTAAAGATGTTAGAATTAATAGATTAGCAATTTTTAGAAATGTTTTACGTAGGTTTCTATTTAGAAAAATTTCGACTTTTATATTAATTTTTTTTTAATTTATTCAGATGTCAGAATTATTAGATGACAAAATTAAAGTGACACGTGGAAATATAATTTTCCTTCGGTTTTGTTTTTTTGTCGCTGTTATTTTTGCAATGAAACAATTAAGTTACATAAACTTTTCCAACGTTTCGGCAGGGATTGCTGCTTTCTCCAGGAGAACTTATTTAACACAAAATACGAATAATCTTAGTTAAATTAAAAATAGCAAAATAGGAACAAAATTAAAAGTCAAAACAAATTACGTTTGCGCTGTCTAAGAAGTTCCTTGTGTGGTCCCAATATAACACAGGTTGCAAGGTTCATTTGATAGAAACATAGATAATTGATTTTTATTGATTTAAAGATAAATTTTACAGTTATTACTAAAAACGTGCAGGAGATAATCTTCTTGCATCCTTAGGGTCTTTAAAAATAGAGTTGATAGTCCGGTTTCTAGCATAATTACGTAATTTGGCGTATTTTTGGCAGACCAAATATTCTCTTCACATTATGTGTTAAGAGTTTCTTAGCTTGAAATACCTTATATTTACTACTGTTAGCTGTTCGTTCATTAAGCATCTTTTTCATGAAATATTAATTGCAGTTCTTGCCTTTTGTGGTTTCCCCAAATTCAGGTTTCTGGAAAAAGTTCCTCCTAGGGATTTGTATTAGTTAACACATTCTATATCTTCTCCGTTGAAATTCTACTTTTCATTCCTTCTTACACATCATCACCTTAGATGTTTGAGTATTGACTGTAAGGTTCCAAAGGCAGCAGTAGTGGTATACTCTTTATATAATAAGTTGTAGTGTTTCTGGGGAATACGAAAAAATTACTATATCATCAGTAAACATTAATGCCTTAATACGGACTCCCGCTAATCAACACCATCTGGGAGGTAATCTACAAGTTCGTCTATGAAGAGCGAAAAGAAGGTGGAACTCAATGTATACCCCTGTCTTACTCCCGAGGTGGTTGTGAACCAATCACATAGCTTAGCTACGTTCCACACTGCAGCCTGTGTTCCTCTATACATCTCTTCTTCCCTGCTTAATAAAGCTTTTAGCTAGCCTCCTGATAGTGAAAATGTTATCTATTATTGAGTACTCTGATCTAAAGCCCGCTTGAGTCGCTTTTAACAGGTTCTGATCTGCAATCCACGTTGCGCAACAGAATTGTAGAAATCTTATAAGTCTTAAGAAAAGAAATTCCACGATAGTTTGCTGCATCCAACAAGGATCCTTTTTTGTGTATCGCGAAGATTATAGCGTCTCAAAATTCATTTACGGAAATATGCCCCTCAAATACTCCATTAAAAAGTATTACCATGACTGTTCCGTTCCGTATTTATAGAACTCAACAGGAATACCATTTGCACCTACCTCTCTACCATCTTTAAGAGATCCAAGAGTTAATTCCACTTCTTGAAGGTTAATTTCCCTAACTAGGATTTCTTTGTTGAAACCAGGTATCGCATAGTGTCAATAGGTCTTTGAAATGAGTCTTTCCTTTGATCTACCATTGCAGTTAATTTTGTGGATCGATCTATTTGTTTGTTTGCTGAACTTCTGTCAATTTTTGGGAAATAGAGTCTTTTGAAGTTGTCGGATAAAGTTGGAACGTAAACCATGCTTTTGTGGTGCTTTCTAACGGGTTCATAATTATTTTCGTGTGGAGTTTTCATTTTGTGCTTTAAAAGAAAACTTGGAATTAAGATTATCACTTAAGATTTTAATGACTTTTTTCTCGTATTGATGATAATATGCCTTGCTTGGTTTGATAGAAATTAACTAGTCTTCGAGATTCTTTTGGTTTGGAATCCGTTGAGAATTTTTATTACTTTGTCTATGTTTCTTTTATCCATAATTACAAATGTGTCGTTAACATATTTTGCTACGAACGCAGGTTTTTCTTCAATAGTACAGTGTCTTGGTATTGAAGAAAATTATTTTCTTTAAAACAAAAGTCTAGAATCTTAAGAAGTGGTTCTGTGCGAATATTGTGCCTCATCGCACAATGTAGCCAACCAAATAAGATTATTTGCTCGTATATTTTGTGTTAATAAAGTTTCCCTGAAGAAGGCAGCAATCTCTGCCGAAATTTTGGGAAATATTTTGCGTATTATAAAATAAGTTTGGATTGCTCCTAAGATTTTAAATCGAAAACCTATTTTTACAAATTCTAGCAGCATTTTTTGAAAGTTATAACTTCTTTTACAAAAAATACCGATTAAATTTTTCTAATAATATTATCTTACGTTAAGAACGAAATTAAGTACAAAATGAAATCATTTTGAAGTCAATAGCTTTGTTTTTTTACGTGATATAGAATATCAAAAATCATTTCAACAATTTTGTGTAGATTATTATTTTTTTTTCTAACCGACTGTTGAATTTTTCTTTGAAATGTATTTAATTTTAAAAACAAATAATACGTATAATAAACATTTTTGTTCCTTAAATATTCAAGCTGACATATATTTTTTTAAAATTAATAGTTATGTAGAACGTCATAATGTGTAAAATATAAATTAATTGAAGTCGTCAGTGGTTATTGAGATATTTTTGTATCAACAAAAATGCTAAATTTTTCTTTTAAATTGGTTAAACTAAAAACCTCAATATATTATTTAAAAGTCCTCTGAGCTGTTACTATCTAAAACTTTTTAGTCCGCAACTTTAAACAATTCCAAATAAAGAAGTTGTTGGTAATTCGGTGATCTTAGAGTCAACGCCAAATCTCCAAAAGGGCACATTACCCGAGCAATTATTATCATTGTAGTTTTGTGCTGTGTGTAAATTTGCCAAATCTTGTTGAAGCTACTTCCTTATCATGGCCCTAGTATGTCACCAGTAGGTAACACTTTCCATCTTGAAAAATTACCAATATAATGGCTTTGAGTACACAGATTCTTGTGGCTCAATCTATCTATTTTTTAGTAATTTACAACCATTTATCTTGCTTGATTTTTTTGTCAAATCCGAAAGTGTTTATAAACATGTTATTATTATTAAGCTTTTATTTTTGTCATGTGTTTTGTAATACTATAAATTAAACATTAGGTATTTTTCTTGTTTCAATTATTTGTCTATAAAATCTAGCTGATTTTTTAGGTGAACGTTGTCTTTCTGGACTTATCATGTTAACAGAATAAAGTCCAAATTTATCTCTAGAAATAAATAAAAAAAACGTTATAAATTATTTAAATTGTTAAATGAAAAAAACTGTCATACGTGTATCCTTGAATCCATTCGAAATTATCGATAAAACTCCAAACCGAATAAGCAGTTACATTGCATCCATCATTAATTGCGTTTAGAACAGCTTGAATGTAACTCTGGAAACAAATATGTTGGATTGAAAAAAGTTTAAATTTTAAATGACCTTATAAGGAATGAAATGATAGAAGTATCATGTCATCATGCTTGATTAATAGATGTTTGAAAAACTTGACGAACACGTTATAAAGTTCATAAAATAAAAAAGAATACCTTTAGGTAAACAATCCGATTATTGTCTTCGATTTCTCCACTATCCGACCATCCATTTTCTGTGATAATTACCTCAATATTATTATACTCATCCCGGATGAAACTTAAACAGAAATAATTGTTAATGTGTAAACATTAATAAGAACACTAAATTTATTTTAAAAAGAAAAACTAACTTTAATAACATTTCCATTCCTTCCGGAACACAATTGAGCCAATACGAATGTGCTTGAAGCCAATTCTCATCAACAGTTTCAATGGTATCGTAGTCTCTCTGCATTGAAGGGTTATCTCCAAGTGGTTGGGGAGAACGCTCTACATATTTTGACGTATAGTGATTTAAGGCCAAAAAGTCACCTGATCCACGAATTAAATCCTTCCATTTCCCTTCAAGACTTGGAAGTCGTGATTTTAGTCTTCCTTCTTGCAAACTGTTCCTTTCAATTTCCTTTACCATTACCTCCGGAAATCCACCAGATTTACTGTATATTGGATGCGCCAGTATTCCCAACTAACCATCAATATAATTAAAAACTTACAATTATCTCAACTTAAGTCTTCATTGTGGTTCAAGGAAGCATTACAATTTAAATACTCACATTGTATTGCAAGCTGCGATACACAAGTTCGTTGTCATTGGATTTTGAGAAGAAATAAGACGTATCCAAACTAATTCCCACCTTTCCATGTTGCTCGTCAAAATATTTAGATCGATAAAGATGATAGGCAGCAGCATGTGATTTTAGAATATTGGCTATGCAAAGGTAATCTCCAATTCCGGATGCCTTTATCTGTGGTGGGTCCCTTCCAGTACCATACCCAGGCTTACAAAATCTTACTGGCTCATTGAATGTTATCCAAGTTTTAACCTGATAAAAAATTGGATTCATTTTGAATTAATTCTGAAACAAAAAAAAAATTAAAACTTACACGATCACCAAAGTTTTTAAACAATTCGTCGGCATATGTTACAAATTGATCGATAAAAAGCTCATTAGTTAACCCACCTAACTTTTGCAGCTCTATCGGTAGATCGTAGTGGAACATTGTTACCATTGGCTGAATTCCATTAGCTATAAGCTGATTTATAACATTATTGTAATAGTCGATTCCTTTTTGATTTTTCGATGAGATATCACCGCTTGGATAGATTCTTGTCCAGGAAATCGAAAAGCGATAGTGATTGACCTTAAAGATAAGACTTTACTTGTGTTATTTTTAATGACATTTTGAGCCTCTTGTTTTTTTGTATTATTTTCATTTGTCTGCATTTGAAATTTCAAAAGAATATACACCTTATGGTATCACCTACTCCCATTTTCTGTCTTGAATTAGTAAACTTAAAAAAGTGTTATAGGAGGCAGCGCTGAAGCTGATACAAAATTCTCCAAATTATATGCTACAATTTTTCAATGTGATAATCTCAACATTTACAAGTTTGTATAGGGAGAAAATCTGTTTATTAAATATAAACATAGATCTGTTTTAAAGAATTTTTAACTTTCCATGGAGAGTTATTGTAATCGGTATGATTTGTCGAATTGGAAATTTTGGAATTTCTTGACGTTTCAAGGTCCCTAGAATCTAAGTAAAAGATTTTAGAGAGATGTAAGTGCGTGCTTCTGTACGTTGTCCATATCTCAAGAACTAGTTGAGATGTGTAATTAAGAAAGATGGAGAAATTACTCTCAAGAAAATTAAATGGGTGTTTTTTTTATCACAGCAAATAAAAAAAAGAAGGCAATCCTAAGAAGGAAAATTCTATCAACAAGCAGGCTCCATAGAGTAAGCGCATACTATATGATAGAATGAGATTCAACGGCAATTGGTTTGCATGAAACAAAAAGTTCGAATTAGTATGTGGTCAACAAAAAGGGGAAGGCATACTTAAAGCCTTGTACAACGTTGAAGCAGATTCAATTACTTGCGGTTTTTATAAGGTTTTAGAGCAAACTTCAAGTAAAAATAAAAAAAACTAAGTAAAGTCTGTGGGCGTAAATTGAACAAATGTATTAACTTAGATTTAAGAAAAAAGAATAATATACAAAATTATGAAGAACATGGTCTAGAAAATAAAAGTCTATTCACACAATTTTTCCATTATGTATCTTCACACGAAATATTCATTTTAACTGAAACACATATAATGAAGACAGAAAAGATAGAACCAGTTCAACAAATACTTTCAGAAAGAGTTTCACACATGTTGGAAACTTGGTGGAAGTTTCTATGGAGTAAAAAGAAATCTGGTGGATATCGACAACATCCTTGATAGTGTGGAGAGTATACAAATAATATTGAATGAAAAGACAATAACTGTTTTCCCTTTGTATTTGAGAAGCATGAATTGGATAAGTGAATTTAACGCTGTAAGGACAACAGAGTTATAAATCCAATAGTAATCGGTGATGTAAATATTAGAATAGGTGAACTGCAGAAGATATTGAAGATGTGCTAGAAAAAACACGGTCCAAAGATATCATTATTATTTCAAGAGGGATGGAGTTTTGAGAAGATAATGGCTTAATTATTTTAAATGGAAAAACCAAAGGTGACGAAGAAGGAAGCTTTATATTCATGAATAATGGGGGTGACTCAGTGAATGATATTTGTACTGTAACGCAAGAACCACTAACGTGCCTGGAACGATTTAGTTTAGAGGAAGAGATATGGTCTGACCACATGCCCATAAAATTGTCTCTAAAGCATATTTATATACTCAACACCACAACTAGGTTTAATCTGTTACCTGAATTGCAGTGGAATGATAGGAAAAAAGACTGAGTACCAGAATAATCTTAGTTTTAATTTTCAAAATCTAATAATTCAGAAGGATCCAATCGAGCTAGAGGACTTAACCGATTTAAAAAAAAAGAACTAAACAAATGAACTCAACAAACAGTAAAGAGTGGTGGAAGTTGGCAAAGGAAATACGTAACCAAGATCATCAAATTTTCCCTCAAATTTCCGCTCTTGAGCTTAGAACATATTATAGTTCACTTTTTAACCCAAATCAAACGACAAATCAGATTTTGTATGCACCTAACTTAATTCAGGATCGGGATCTGGATACGCCTATAATTGTAGATGAAATTATAAGTATTTTAAAAAAATTAAACCAGAGAGGACAGTATTACCTATGAATTTTTCATACATACAACAGATGACTTCTTGGAGCAACTGGCAGCAGGATTTAATAGGATGTTGAACAACTGCAAAATAGAAGAAGCCTTTGTGAAAACAATTATCCCATCATATAGCAGAACTCGAGTCAGTCTATTTCTCGCGGTGCACAAGAACTCTTCCTTTTGCAGACTTAAAATTGTCGAATTTTACGTCGGGACTTGGGCCTTTACATGTACAAGATCCAATTGACCTAGGAGCTCAAAGTTCATGACCAAAGACAACGCAGTTTGTTCGCTGCTGGTCTTCGAATCTTTTCGAAGAGAAACCCAATTTTGGCCGAAAAATCATTCTTAGTGACGAGGATTTTTGGATGATTGTCTTTGTTAACTATAGCAAAATGTCCGTATATGGGACGACACCAACCCACGCGAGGTTCACCAGACGATAATACATTATCAAAAAGTTGCCGTTTGGTGTGGATCATGGGACCCGATTTGACCCCGCTAGACTTTTTCCTGTGGGGCTTCTTAAAGTCGCAGGTCTATATGAATAAACCACAATCGACCGATGACCTAATAGTGAACATAGCTCAAATTCCGCCGGATCTATGCGGAAGAGTTATTGAAAATTGAATCACTCAAATCCGTGCCACCGTAAGAAACCAAGGCGGGCATTTGAATAATGTCATATAAACCACTTAATGGCATAAATGTGCCTTTCAAATACAAAAATAATTTTTTTTAATACCTCACTCACAGCTTGTTTTATTTCATTTCAACATCTACCCACCCTTTTTTAAAAAACCTTTATTAAGAGAACAAAGAAAGATATTGATTTCAAATCTTTGTGTTATATTTTATATTAGCCGACCCGTGCTTGCGTTGCTTCGCAAATTGTAACCACGAACATTTTTTGAAGATTAGTATTAGCATATGAAAAAATTTCTCAATGGAAAAAAACATTTCCTTACCGTAATTAACACTTTAGAAAAAAAAACTTTAGTAAAATATTACGTAGTAAAGGCCCAGCCGCACGTGAATACAAACAAAACCATTTGATTTTTTTAGTAGAAAACGGAACGTTTTTTTTAGGTATGCGTGTGTAAATATCTATAGACATAGGCTTTACTTTTGCAAGTCAAAAATACTTCTGTTTTAGATACAATTTATATCATTTTAGCACAGATAATAAATATAAAATAAATAAATTTATTATATATTATTATTATTATATTATTTGGAAGCGGAAGCACTTAACGTTGAACTTAAAATTAAAAGTCATTTATTCAAGATCATATTTTTGTTTTAAAGAAATGTAAAAGAAAATTATATTAAATTCATTTATTTAAATAAAATAAAATATAAAATTTAGTAATATATTACTAATGTAAAATTAAATGCTAATTTCTTTTTTAAAGAAAATTATAATTGATCACAAAATATTTCTTTGACTTCAATTGCACATAAATAAAGGAACAGAATTCATTAATATAAATAAAATTAAATAGTTAATATAATATAATGTAAAATAGAATAAGATAAATAATTAAAGTTTTATTAAAAAAAATTAAATGTTAATTTCATTTTATTAGCAAATTATGATTGATCACTAAATATTTCTTGGACTCGAGATTATTTCACTTCAAGTGCACGTACAATAAAGGAAAATTTAATTGAATTCAATTACATAAATAAAAATAAAAAATAAAATTAATGTAATGTATAATAGAATAATACAAATAATTTAAAGGGTTATTAAGTCTTGTATATTAAATGAATCCATCTTTCTTTTAAAGCAAAATGATCTATGATTTGGTCATAAAATGTTCCTTTGGCTTGAATTTCTTTTAAAAATCCTTTTTCAATCGAAATGAGAGCTAAATTTGATAACCTTTCTTGGCCACATTTATTTCTTAAAAAATGTTTTATTCTTTTAAGACACGAAAATGATCTCTCTACAGATGCGGTTGTCACAGGAAAAGTCAACATTAGCTCACAAAGCTTAAAGTACTTAGTGAAACTTTCATTCAAATCAGTATTTATTAAAAACCTTAATGTTTCTTGAAGACTTTTTGACCTAAAATTCTCGTCATTGAAAATTACTGGAATTTCAAAATACCCTGGGTATGAACTTTGTAAATTATTCAGCAAGTTATCAGGAAAATGGGTTTTAAAATAGTCATACAATGTTGCATCCGAAAGCCTTAAAAATTCAAAGAATGGCAGCGAACTAAATCGATTATCGATTTCAGTAATGACTTGGTGAACAATTGTGGTTAAAAGAGCTTTATATTGTTCTTTTGTGGAAAGGTTGACTTCAGAACGCCTGCTGTTGTTGAAATTTGAAAAATTTTCGGTTCCAACAATTTTTTTCCAAAATGAATCGAAACTTCTTGATTTAATTAAATTAGAAATACTGTTTTTGAAAATATTTACTTGATTGAGACAATATTGAACATCACTGGACTTGGATTGAAGAATTTTAAATAAAATGTCACTTTGTGGAAAAAATTCGTTGAAAAAATATAAAAGAACAAACTATAAAGATAAAACTATAGCTTCATTGTCCCAATCTTCCTCATTTTCTATTACGCTTTCGAAAAAGGTGGAAAGGTGACATTTAAGTTCAAAGATTGTTTGCACAATGCGCCCATTATATTCCCAACGAGTTGGGGCAGCGCTAGGAATTTTTCTTTTGACAATTGCATTAAATGCTGCAACTCTTTTAGACGAATGGGAAAAACAAACTTACAAAACTATTTAAACTTTTAAAAAACCCAGAACATGGCTTAATTTTAGACACTGACTTTGTTAAAACTAAATTGAGCTTATGAGCAAAACAGTGAATGTAATGTGCGTTTGGGATGATTTCTTTTATTTTAGCTTGTAAACCGTTTGAACTTCCTGACATAACAGCCGCACCATCGTAGCTTTGACATACCAATTTTTCAAATACATTTTCTTTTTTTTTAAATGGTACAATAAAATCAAACAAATTCTGTGCTGACCTTCCAAGCGAAACATCGACAAAGCACATAAACCTTTCAACGACAGATCCGTCTTTTTTTACCATACGCAACATAACTGACGCTGTGATTTGTTGGACACATCCGTACTTTCGTCGAGAAGTAAGCTCACGTAGTCTGAGTTATTTATTTCCATTCGTATTTCTTCGAGTAAGATTTTAGCAATTGAGGCAATTAGTTCATTCTGAATGTCACTTGATAGTCCGGAAAAAACCGTGGAATTATCCAAATGCGTTTTTAACATCGGATTGTATGAAGCAAGCAAGTTAACTGTTTCAATGAAATTTCCCTTATTTAATGAATTTTTGGATTCATCATGGCCTCTGAATGGTAACTCCAAGCGAGCTAGATGACAAGTCACATCGATTAAACTTTTAATTATACCAAGGTTTTTTTCACTTCCTCATTATATTTTGTAATTGACAGCGAACGCGATGAATCTATTAAATTTTCAATGCGAACCGAACCAAACATTTTTATGGAAATCATCGCACTTAAATGAGATGCGCACTCTTTTCCATGCCTTTTTCCGGCCTTAGACATGTTGTTCATATCACTAAATCCAGTGCTGTTCCAAACGCTTTTTTCATTTTCAAATAAAAGACACGGCCAACAGTATAATTTATTTGTTTTAAGACAGCCCGATAACCACGAAAAAGTTTCATAGAATTGCATTGAAAAATGCCTTGTACATCGCTTTGTAACGGTGTTGATAAAAACAAATGGCTTCGGTCTACCACCGTCTATTATACTTTTTTTCTCATCAAATGTTCTTGACGAGAATGGTTTACTAATTACGCTTTCAATTATACAATTGCAGGTAATCATTTTGACCAAAAAGCTAAAGAAATCCTAAACTACTTTCACAAAACTTTTACAGTTGACTATGCGATTTGCACACAACAGATAAAAAACATAACACGGAACATACAAGGGTTAAATGAACTTTTCTACCCTTTTGTCAATGAATAAGAAGAAGCAAATAACCCAAAACTCATATCTCTCCTTTCCTGCTCTACTTTTTTTTCACAAATTTTCATAATGAGTTCACTCAATTCAATCTTCACTTCTTATGTGAACGCCAACAAATTAAAAAATTTGCTTTGAAGGAGATTGAGTGAGAGTTGAGAGTAGGCGATATATCAGAATGCCTAGCTGGTATGCATTCCAAATATTTGTTTGGAAGCGTGAGTGTATAATAGAGTGACATAGTGCATTCGCCGTGGAATTGAAGGGATATTATGAGTTTTTGTAGTTTTAGTTTTGCATTGTTTCGAATTAAAGATTCTTTTCTTAAATCGTATAAATCGTCCCTAGTATGTATGTATTTCAAAAACCTTATATAAAAGAATTGTTTAGACCAATGTTTTTCAACATGTAAACGGTGATTTTTTAAGAGCTTGAGAACTTTAAAAAAAAAAAAAACGCATAAAATTTGCAAAATCTCATCGATTGTTTATTTGAAACGTTAGATTGGTCCATGACATTTACTTTTTGAAGATAATTTCATTTAAATGTTGACCGCGGCTGCGTCTTAGGTGGTCCATTCGGAAAGTCCAATTTTGGGTAACTTTTTCGAGCATTTCGGCCGGAATAGTCCGAATTTCTTCGGAAATGTTGTCTTCCAAAGCTGGAATAGTTGCTGGCTTATTTGTGTAGACTTTAGACTTGACGTAAAAAAAATAGGCGTCAAATCGCATGATCTTGGTGGCCAACTTACCGGTCCATTCCTTGAGATGAATTGTTCTCCGAAGTTTTCCCTCAAAATGGCCATAGAATCGCGAGCTGTGTGGCATGTAGCGCCATCTTGTTGAAACCACATGTCAACCAAGTTCAGTTCTTCCATTTTTGGCAACAAAAAGTTTGTTAGCATTGAACGATAGCGATCGCCATTCACCGTAACGTTGCGTCCAACAGCATCTTTGAAAAAATACGGTCCAATGATTCCACCAGCGTACAAACCACACCAAACAGTGCATTTTTCGGGATGCATGGGCAGATCTTGAACGGCTTCTGGTTGCTCTTCACTCCAAATGCGGAAATTTTGCTTATTTACGTGGCCATTCAACCAGAAATGAGCTTCATCGCTGAACAAAATTTGTCGATAAAAAAGCGGATTTTCTGCCAACTTTTCTAGGGCCCATTCACTGAAAATTCGACGTTGTGGCAGATCGTTCGGCTTCAGTTCTTGCACGAGCTGCATTTTATACGGTTTTACACCAAGATCTTTGCGTAAAATCTTCCATGTGGTCGAATAACACAAACCCAATTGCTGCGAACGGCGACGAATCGACATTTCACGGTCTTCAGCAACACTCTCAGAAACTGACGCAATATTCTCTTCTGTACGCACTGTACGCATTCGTGTGGTTGGTTTAATGTCCAATAAAGTCAACTGAGTGCGAAACTTGGTCACAATCGCATTAATTGTTTGCTCACTTGGTCGATTATGTAGACCATAAATCGGACGTAAAGCGCGAAACACATTTCGAACCGAACACTGATTTTGGTAATAAAATTCAATGATTTGCAAGCGTTGCTCGTTAGTAAGTCTATTCATGATGAAATGTCAAAGCATACTGAGCATCTTTCTCTTTGACACCATGTCTGAAATCCCGCGTGATCTGTCAAATACTAATGCATGAAAATCCTAACCTCACAAAAATCACCCTTTAGGAAGCGACCCCCCAGGGGCCTTTTTTAGAGAATTCCAAAAGGTTGAGAAAACACACCAATAAAATTAAAAAAGGTTCATTAAAAAAATTATTATAAAAGGAAATATTCATTAATGTCAAATAAACAAAAAATAAAAATAACCTATGAGATATAATCCATCTTAAACATTTGTATCAAATTAACAAAAAGTCTTAATGCGAGGGTTGCGCTTGTTTTTCAGAAATCAATTTCTCCCAACGTGGATCTGGTTTTGCTACATTTAAAATTACAAGTAAATCGTTTTCTAAATTTAAGCGATTTCTTTCCTTACTTTTAATTTGGTCCATTGATGCAAATGTCAACTCGCACAGGTACGAGGCGACAAATGGAATCATAGCCTCTAATGTTAATCCAGGATATTCTAATTTCCTTTTTAATCAAAAGATATCCAAATTGAAAGACTTAAATTCCAATTGCAGCATTCCATCTGCAGATAGATCCAGCAGACTTTCTTTGAGCTTGATTGCCAATTTTGCCTCATTTACAGCTGCATTTAAAAACGGATTAAAGATCCACCTTCGCCCAATATTCTTCGATATCTCTTCCATTGAAAAGTAATGGCTTTTTTCAACTTTTTTAACACCATTTTCATAACAGGTATAAATTCCTTGATATTTATCTCACATCCAACTTTTAAACAGAAGATTGTGTCGATAAAAATGAGTCTAAGAGGTTTTGATTAAGAGACGATGACCAAAATTTAATTTTGTTTGTAAAGTCATGGATTTTGTCTTTAGCAGTGATGACATTTTCATCCCGCCCTTGAAGACTTTTATTAAGATATACAAGAAAAAAAGTTCGATATGTCAAAGTTAAAATGTATGAAAGAAAGATTGTTGCCACATTATTTTAACTATACAAAATGCTAAAAAAAGCAATGGATTGAGTTTTCGTGAAATATTTCGTCGTGCTAAAGTGTCCGTTTCATGTAAAAGGCTCAAAAATACTGGTTTAGACAACAGATTCGTTACAAATGCAACACTTACTTTCAAACCGTTTCGCCTTTTTCTCTTGTAATTCTTTTCAGCATATGAATGAATTTCTTTCAGATTTTTGTAAGACTACCTGTCTATCTATGGATCATGGATAAAGATAGCCTCAAAAAGCCTTACATACGTCTTTCGTGTTTTTAAAATTTTAAAAAGTAATCGCTAAGTCGGATTTGAATGAAGACCACTAAAAACCTATTGGAAAAGTGCTATTTTAATACAAGTAAGAAAACCGTGTAGACCAGTATTATACGTTATGAAAACAAACTCTAAAGACAGATGATTCCTACTTTTTTACTTCTCTTTTATCGTAATTTCATGTTTTATTAAAATCTCGAGTTGGAAAAAAATCAATAAAAACAATCGATCTTCTACAAAGATCTACAAAGCCGAAATTGATGATCGTCGATTGATTTAATCTGATTACGGAAAATATTCAAGTTAACGAAGTAACAAAAAAAGTCAAGCCATTTTAAAAATAACAAGTAAGTAATTTCTAAATACATAATAATAAATGTTATGTACATTTGTTATTGATTATGATATGAATATCTTTAAGACTAATCAAAGTCATTTAAAACAACTTTGCTGATACTCGTATTGTATTAACACGAAAGGAAGTTGGTACTCAGAATGTTATAAATATCTCACGAGTAGTGTTTTTTTCGTGTGGAAAGGTTGTTGTGATATTTTTTATTAAAAGTACTATCTACAATAATAATTGAAAAAGTTAATTAGGTTTGGTTTTTGAACAATTACGTAAATGAACTTGAAAAAACTAACCACGCTGACACCATGGGTGGCAAAAATGTGTATGGGATTACCCAAATAAAATTCTCAGAGGAAACAATCTAGGTGTACAAAAGCTTTAGTAGTTTGTTAAAAGTATGAACTAGCTGAAATTGAACGACAGACTTGACTTATTTTAAAATATGAAGGGCTAAGAACAACGGAACCTTTCAATGTCAAAAAAGGCTTTAGACAAGGTGATGCGCTGTCAAGCAATTTCTTTGATACCATCCTTGAAAAAATAGTCCAGAGCTAACACGTCAACACTAGAGGGACCATTTTTCCAAAGTCTATCCAAATACTGGTATATGCAGATGACAAGTACTCGGTGACGTGGCAATGGAACTTTTGTGGGTATTGAGGCATAGGCAGCAAAAATGGTTTAAGAGGTCACGAAAGAACCTATGTTTATAACACCGACGACGTCTCGGTCAAAACGTATCCATCAAAAGACGTGACTTTAAGGTTGTTAAAGACTTTGTCTACCTAGACTCCGCTACGAACACAGATAACATCAACAGCTCTGAGATCAAACGAAGTATTACTCTTGCTAAACGCTGCTTCCTTGGGCTAAGAAAGCAATTGAGTAGCAAAGCCCTCTCTGGAGGGACCAAAGTGTCGCTATATAAGACCCTCATCATCGCCGTCTTGCTATATGGTGAAGAAGCATAAAATATGTCAAAAGCAGATGAAAGCACCTTGGGTCGTTTCGAGAGAAAAATTCTATGCGTGATCTACGGACTAAACAAATTAAATAAATTATATGTTGTGTTACAATCCGAAAGGAACAAGGACCTAATGATCCATAAATATCAACAATTCCTAAGTGCAAATAGAGTCTGTAATAAAGAGAAGAATAATATACGAAATACAAACTGCTTATTAAAAAAAACCATTTGTTATTACAAGATTACTTTAAGACAATTAAATAAGAACTAATCCCAGATCTGTCTCACAACGCTAACAACAAACACGCCTGACGCTATATACAAAATGCTGCATGAAGGACTTATCGCAAGCATAGGAGCGGACAGAATCTTTTACACCGACGGTTCGCAAAAAGAAAATCATTGGTGCTCCTATGCTGTTGTAGAGTTCCTACACAATGCCCAATTCTCCACTCTTCTCCAGGCTCTACTTCCAGAATATGCGTGCAGTTACATATAAGAGCTAGCTGCAATTTACAAGGCGATCTCTGTAGCTCAAATAAATTCTGATCGTTTTCTAATTCTCACCGACAATCTTGGTATACTCAAGGGGCTAAGCAACGTAAATAACCAATGTCCATCTCTCCAAACCTTAAGAAACTGCTTGTTCTACAACACAAACATCGCATTTCCTTGGATACCCGGACACTGCGGAATAGAAAGTAATGATGCTGCTGACCTTGCAGCAAAACACGCTGTTCACTACCCTCAGATACTGGAGTATCCTAAACTACACCAGCTTTTGAAAACAACTTTAACACATTTTCAAAAGCTAGATCTTTCAGAAAAGTGGCCTTCGCCACTTTCGCTCAAACCTTTCTTCAAAAACATCAACCCTGCAACACACGTGTCCAATACAACCAGTCCTTTACCAGAGAAGAATGTATAAAAGTATTAAAGTTAGAATAGGAAAAACACTGTTTACAAGCAAACACTTCTACACTCGTGAAGCTCCAGAGAAATGCTCAAATTGTGAAACACCTCTTACAATCTGGCATATTTTTGTAGAGTGTCTTGCTTCTCGACAAACATATACTGAAACAGGCGACGTAATTGAGACTCTGGCAAAAATCTTAGATCCATCAAATGTCAAAACTATCCGTCGAATTAAAGCTGCCATGTCTGCTCATCAGAAGTTTAATAAAATTTAGTTAGTTTAGTTGCTATAATTGCTATCTTTCCAATGATAAACAATGTAAAATGTAAATAATTTAAAATGTAAACAATTTCCTTAAGCCTAGTAAATTAAAAACGGCATCGTATGATATAGATACCCTGATGCCTTAAATAAGTAATTTATAAATTTAGTTGTAAGTAACTCTTGCAGAATTTGTCAATTTCTCGCAAGAGGCACAACTCGTCTAAAAAACTTTCGACAAACTGGGACCCAACCCAAGACCTCTATCTTGAAATTCCAACGCACTAACCATCACACTACGGGTACTACTTTGACACAACTAATTGAACTAAATAAATTTTATAATTCCAACTTGTATTTCTCAAATGCTCTTGCAAAACAAAATGTGTGCAAAGGAATACATAGTTGGAGACTTAAGTCATGGCTTATTCTACTTAACCGATTTCGATCGATTAACTGAAATGTAGGTACCACAACCTCTGCAAGTTCTGTTAAAAACAGTGATTCGAACAAACCTCCTAATTTAATGTTTATATAATTTAGTTAATAAATTGAATTGAATTAAATTGATAACAACTTACTATTTCAAGCCAATACACTTAGATAAAAAACAAAATATCTTAACTATCTTTAGCAAAAAGTACCTTAAGATCCCTTAATGCTTCTAAATCCAGATCAAAACGGCGATACGAGTTAGCTGCTATATCACCATTTGTTCTATCCAAAATATTATCGGGATGATTGTGGCAAAATTCATCCCATATTGATGGACCCTTACCGTCTGCGTTCCAGCTGCCTTCAATCTGATATGCAGAAGTTGATACACCAAAACTGAAATTTTGTGGAAAACTTCTTTCTCCTTTTGGCAAAAGTGTACAATTTCCACTTGGCCCAATGCCTTCAGCAATACTATATTATTAAACAAATATTGAGGAAGATTATTAATGATTTAAAAACAAGTTAAAACCAAAAAGATTTACTTTAGAAATCCAGCGACATTTATGATAAGAATAAGTATCCACATATTTAGCAATTTAAAAATCCTTTTATTAAACAACCTATAAAACAAGACAGATTTATGCTCTTGTTTACTTTGAATTAAACCAAATAATACTTTTAGATTTACTTTTAATCATTAGAAACCCTAACGTTTACATTATATTATCTTATCTCAACCCAATGAGATAATCAAAAGGAAATTAAAGTTAAATTAAAACTGTTCAAGGCTGACATTTTAAATATGTTTGGGAATTGGAGAGTATTTATTGCGCACTTTTTACATTATCAAAACGTTTTGAAATACAGAACTTTGATATACAGAATTTTGAGTTACAGTATTTTGGTCATAAGTATATTGTACATACAGTATTTTAAAATACAGAATTTTAAATACAGTATTTTGACCCCAACCCTAAAAAAATACGATTCCTATTCCATCGGGACGGGAGTGTAAGCAACATACAGCTGTCCATGGGTTTCCCTGGACGACAAGGTTTTGTTCCTGATAATCAAATTAGACTTTTCCTATGATATTTGATGCCCTTCAATCCAACTTCAAAATTACTCTATCTTAAAAGACTGAAAAACACACATATAAATGTTTTTGAGACTGTCAAAATTAATGAAGACGCTTTTCTTTAATAAAATTCGTAATAGTTTTCTAAATCTATATTACCGTTTTTCAATATTTGTAGTATTTCATAAATTTTTTGAAAAATTTCACGCTGAAGCATTTGTACTAAAACGGTTTAGTTTTCAACAGAACAAGGAAAACGTATTGAAAGTATTTTTTTTCTTGTAACGAATCTTTCATTAAAAAAATTCTATTATATCGAGTTTTTAAAATATATGAAAAAATGTTGAAAACAGGTACTTAAATTTGAGCAGATAGTTAACATCGAAATTCGGATCCGCAATCAGCACTGAAAATTAACTCTAAGACTTATTTCTGAAATCTAGGATTGCATTAAATTCAAGGTTTGCTCAAAACCTAATTTTCTTTGGTTTTCGCTATGGAGCTTTCAGAATTAAGGCTTTCTTATAGCTGTTGGCGGCATTTATTTGGAGTTTGAGGAAAAAGGTGTTGCCGTGGCGGGTTTTTCTGAAAGATTAGGTTCATTATTTCATAGTTACTTCGGTATTTAAGTGCCACAAAATGTTTGTGTTTATGAAAATCTAAATAAATAAATGTTACCTTTTTAAATTGATTTAATTTATGCCCAGAGTTTTAGTGTTTATTTAAATTTAAAATGGCTTTAAGTATCGTTTACCAACTAACACATTTTACGATCTTGTAAGAATTAAGACGGTAGCTATTTTGTAAATGAAAAATAAATGTCACTTCAAATATTTTCCGAACAAAATATGATTTTATCTCCAAAATAATTTTATGGAACGAAAAATAGTTTTTTTAGATATCTGGTAAGAATTTAATAAAAATCGAATTAACAGTTATTGCAAAACATAAAAACCTTTAAAAAAATTACTAAAAGTTGGTAAAAATCGATTATCGACTCAAATATCTTTTCAAATATTTAAGATATTGACTTCGATCTAATTTCCTCTTATAGAAAACATTGCTTTCTACATTCCGTAAATTTTTTATAAAAATTGGAAAACATTTAATAAAAATTAGTATTCAAAATTAGGAAACATTTATATTCGCTTCGCGATATCTCGTTAATAAATGAAAGTATTGTCTTAAAAATGATTTCATTCTGAGCTAAAATTTGTTATAAACGTAAGATATTGTTTTTAGAAAAAATCTAATCTGTAATTGTTAATAAAAGAAACACAAGTTTTTATGAAATTCTACTTAAATTGGTAAAAATTGGTTTTTGACTAAAAATCTCGTTATCAAAAATAGATTTTGAAATCATCATTTCACCAAGTATTTTTGGTAAATTTTAGTAAGTCTTTTAAATCAATTTCAATTTAAAACTTTGAAAAACACAAAAACCTACGAAACCAACAAAAAACCGATGAAAAAGATATCGGCTTCAAATTATTTATGTCACACAAAATATTGTTATTAATATTTTGTAAAAGTTATAAGTATGAATTGAGTGTAGTACATTTCATATTTATTATTGAAAAATATAAAAAATTTCTCGAAAATTGAAGCGAGAAGAGATTCTGCCACGTGTAATTTGTGCCACACTATATATTCTTTCCAACTTATTTTGTTACCTTAATTTGTTTTTTATTTCTTTCTCAAATTTTAAAGTTTTGTTGAACTTTTTTAATTGAAAAATGTCTAAAAAGTTAATGCAAAACAGTAATTATTTAGAATTTGTCTACTGTCAGCTGCAATCTCCGAGTAAGCAGCTTAAAAACGATTGTGATAATAGACTCCTAGAAATTGCACACCGAAATTCTTCAAATTAAACGATGTTATATTTTTATAGGAAAAAATAATGAATTTGTCTATAAAACTTTCTCATTTTCTTGCGTTTTTCATTTAAATGTTTGAAGCAAACAGAACATGCAGCCAGCCTTTCCCGTTATTTAATCGTAAGAGACATTTTCAGTTAAAAATAAAACATTACAGGTAATGAAAAATCTCAATGGCTAAGTGCTATGTCTGAAGAGCTAGAATCACTTCACGAATCTAACACATATGAAGTACTTGAAAAACAAACCTGGATGAAGCCAATTCAAAGCAAATGGATTCTCAAACGAAAGATAGATGCTTATGGTTTGCCAAGTCGTTATAAGGCAAGATCAGTTGCACAAGGATGTTGCCAAAAACCCGGAATTGACTACAAGGAAACATTTGCCCCAGTGGTAAGATTTGATTCTTTAAGAGTTTTGTTTCCTATTGCAGCGCACAAGCAACTCCCCATGCATCAATTTGACATACAAACTGTTTTCTTTTATGGTGAGTTACAAGACCAAATTTACGTGACTCCACCGCCTTATATAGAACATCACAACAAAATCTGGAAATCGAAAAAGAGTTTGTACGGACTTAAACAGGCTCCACGAGTGTGGAATGCAAAATTCAAAGAAACTCTTAACAATGGTGAGTTGGTTCATGCTGATCTCAACGGACCAATACAGATTCCTTTTCTAGGAGGTTCCAAGTATTTTCTGCTAATCAAATATTATTTTTCAAAACTTTGGTTTTAATTTTCAACACGTTACCAGCACCAATTTGTTTGTAAACCTCTGCTGAAAAGGCTTTATTTAACTACAATGGACAAAAGCATAAATTTGCAAACATTTAATGCAAAAGATTACTCGCTATGGAAGTTTCAGGTCTTGTTATTTCTACGTGCCCATGATTTTTAGATTGCGTTCTCGATGAATCCATAGAGCCAACGGAGGAGTTGGCCCTTGCTGCTTGGATTCAGAAAGACAAAAAGGCACAACTGATAATCACTTCGTCAATGGATTTCAACCAGCTGAAGTTTTTGGTGACAAGTGACTCTGCAGCCAAGATGTGGACCAAACTTTCTTCCATATATGAGCAGAAATCAGAAGTCTCACTCAGCACACTGCAACAAAGGTTCTATGAATATCGAAAGTCGGAAGACGACAACATGGCCAGCCACATATCAGATATAGAACAAATGGATAAACAGCTTAAGGAATTGCGTGTTCCGATGGCAGAATCGCAATAAATACAAAAATCATCTGCAGTCTTCCATCACAATTCAAACATTTCAGATCAGCATGGGATTCCGTGGCCCAGTCGGAACAAACGCTCCAAAATTTGACCCAGCGTCTAATGAAAGAGGAGATGCTTCTATTTGAGAAAACATCAGACGATTCTGCTACAGACCATCAGGCATTGATTTATTCGACAAGAAAAAGACATCTATAGCAGATAAGAAGAAGAATTCAGCCTGTGGATTTTACAAGAAACGTGGGCATTGGTGTAAAGAATGTCGCACGCGACTTGCACAACAAAAGGACAACAAACAAGGTAAATCATCGGCGTTAATGGCTCACTTCACAGACAGAAAATGTGCATGCTGGTACACTGACTCTGGAGTATCGAGCCATATGTGCTTCCAAAGAAGTGCGTTCAGTAGTTTCCGAGCTGTTGATGAACGCGAATATCCAGTTTGCTTAAGAAATATGGAAACGGTGTATGCACATGGAATCGGCAATGTAGAAATCAAATCAGATGTTTGTGGTAAGGTGCAATTCCACACGCTAATAAAGCATTGGATTCAATTTATTCAGTGTCAGCTCAGTGTCATCCCAAATTGGCTGTAAGCTTGTTACGCGACAAATTTTAACTCAAAAATTATGCATTACTGCAGGTACCTCTGCACACTCCCTGTTTGATAGGATTTGGGGTAGGTAGTAGTAGGTAGTTGTATGTTACTTTTTTGACCATATTTTTGTTTGCTTTCTTTTCATTCCCATCTAATACAATTTCTTACAGTTCTGTATGAAACGTACCGAAAACCCCTCTTAACTATCTTAACTTATGACTTTGACTTACAGGTCATTACTGAAAGTTTCCAATTAAAGGATTTTCGAAATATCGATATTGAAGGGATAGATGTAAATGCTAGAACTATAAGTTAGCATACCATCTATAACCTGCACTCGTCAATCTTCAAGTCGATTTTCTCAACAAAAATGTTGAGAGGTTGTATGATAACTTTGTTCAGGTACGATCAAAAGTCGTAGAAGCGGCACATCAACATTGGTTAACGTTGCATATCGATATCGACTATTAGAACTGAGGCGCACACTCTGCTAGCTACTTAAAAAGGTGGTGACCGAAAAAAGAAATGCCAAAAGGCATAATTTTCAAAATTACCTAAGCCATTCGCAAGGAGGTCGAAAATGATGGGCAAGTCTGTGAAACTTTGGTTTATGTAAGAGTAAATTGTGCCTCAGCTCTTAAATAGATAAAAATATGATGAACGAAAGATTTGTTAGTTCTTCTGTTGAATCCTTAAGTGATTAAAATTATCATTACCATGAAGTTGCTGGGCCTACGTCAATAGAACCAATTACCATCTCTGGCTTCGGTTTTTCCTCCGTCGACTCTGCCGATGTTGTTGAATCAATTATCTCAATTAAATCAAATGCCGTCGGTATTGACTCTAAGTCATTGAATGAATCATTCAAAAACAATTAAAGAATTTTCTTAATGCCAACAATCTAATTACTCCCATGCAATCTTGTTTTCGGAAGAAACAAAATTGTTTGTAGCACTGCCCTAATCAATGTTATTGGAGACTTGAGGATGTCAATGGATAAAGATCATGTGTCATTTTTAGTCCTCTTAGATTTTTGAAATCTTTCGATTCAGTTGACCACACATTATTACGCAGTTATTATAATTAAATTTAATTTTTCTTCTGCGGCACCAAACTTAATTTTTTCATACCTTACAGATCACAAGGTGTTGAAATAAATGGGTCGCTAACAAATTTCCCTCCGAATTTAAATGGTGTTCCGCAAGGCTCTATTCTTGGTCAATTGTTATTTTCAATGCACATTAATTTAATTTCAAATTTAATTTCTCAGCTTTGTACGTCAATGACAAAGGCAAAAAGGCTTCACCTAAATCCTTTAAAGACTAAATGTATAGTTATTTCCCGAACACCTCTTGATCTATAGGACACACCGAGATGACCTTCCAATATTGTGCAATATATGTAACACAACAGAAAGAGAAGACATATTTCATTTTATGGGTAGATGTCCGACCCTTCGTGAAACAAGGCGACATTTCCTCGGTAAAGATACGCTTTCAACGGCACAAGTTCGGAATATATTGACCGAATTGTCAGAAAAGCTATTAATTTTAAAACAGCTCTGAGTTATAGAGAAAGAATATTAAATGCTAGCTTCTAATATTTCAAGTAAATCATTAGTGATTCATTTTATTTTTCTTTAAAAATATTTCTTATTTAAATTTAAAAATTGTTTGTTAATTTCATAAACAGTATACCAATCGGTATTTTATTATATTATATATTATATTATATTATTATGTTGTTAATAAATAAAATCATTTTAATATAAATCTAAAAAATCTGTTTTCTACATTTTTTTTTCCTTTTTTTGTGAATTGAGGAAAATATGAAATATTATAGACTTGGACTATAGTGTTAAACTTTGTTCAGATCAAATATTAGTCAATTAGGTTTCAAACATCACAATGCACTGCGACGTAAGAACTTAATTAGGAGCAACAAATGTTTCATAACGAATATTATGTTTTTCGACTTTAGATTTAATAATCATTTATTATTAAATTACTAATTGTAGCACATTCTATTTTATAAACCCACATAACATAAGATTAATATCATAATGAAACACCCTGTATAAAATCATATACAATTATGTACATTTATATTTTACCAAACTTATATAAACTTGCTGATTTTTTTTTCTAAACCGTGGTATCATTCTGAAGTTTTAAAGAAAACCAAATAAATTCTTAATATGTTGTCGAAACGAAAACGTCTCTTTTATTTCTTTGTCTCATTTTTTATGTTCACGGAATCCTACACAATGAGCAAACGAATTTAGAGGGAAATTCGGTTTATTATTCACATTCAAAAATTTGTAAATAAATTGTAATCAAAACTAATAAAAATAAAAATGTAAATTACGTTCAATTTCAATTTATTTAAAAATGGTTCATGATATGAAACACAAAATACACTAAAACATAAATAATTTTTTAAAAAATAATATTTTATTTTAAAAATACATACATATTTTAATATTACATAAATATATTTAAACAATACTTGGAAGGGTTTTTGTTTCAATTACGTTTCTATAATACTTTGCTGACTTCCTTGGACTACGCTCTTTATTAGGGCTTGTCATATTTACAGCATACAGCCCAAATTTGTGCCTATAAGAAAAGTTATTAGTTAAATTTATTTAAGTTTTTACTAATTTTTAATATTAATCATACGTGTATCCTTTTTGCCATTCGAAATTATCAATCAAACTCCAAACAGTATAACCAGTGACATTGCACCCATCATTGGCAGCATTCAACACTGCTTGCATGTGAGCCTGAAAATAGTTTTGAAATATTCATCATTATATCGGATAAACACCAGATTATTATCAATGACAAACCTTTATGAAATAAATACGATCATCATCTTCTGGATCGCCGTCATCGGACCAGCCGTTTTCAGTAATTATCACCTCTGGATTTCCAAATTCATCCCGTATGTACCTTTAAATTGGAATAAGCAAATAAATAGTTAATATACTTTTTGAATATGGAAAACTTAAAACTTACTTCAGGATGCCCTCAAGTCCTTCAGGAACGCAATACAACCATTCGGGTTTACCTCTAACCCATGTCTCATCTGGATACGCATCTGAATCGTAATCCCTTTCCCATGAAGGACTTTCTCCCATTGGCTTACTTGCACGTCTAATGTATCTTGATGTATAGTAGTTGAGACCCAAAAAGTCAGCGGCACCTTTAACAATTTCCTTCCACTTTCCATCAAGTCGGGGCAACCTTGATGATATCCTTCCTTCTTTTAGACTGTTACTTTGGATGGTTTCAACCATAGCTTTAGGATATCCACCGGTATTGCTCCAAATAGGATGACCCAAGAAACCCAACTAAAAATGTCAATGATGGTAAATAGTGTAAATTGACTTCCTAGAACTTCATTAATTCAAATTAACTCACATTAAACTGCATTCCTCTAGAAATATCTTCCGCGTTGTTTGTATGTGAGAAGAAAAATCGACTACTTAACGTCAATCCAATCTTTCCACGTTGTTTTTCATAGAATTTCGCCCGATAAGTCCGATAGGTGGCAGCATGTGCTTTCAAAGAATGATCCATACAAAGATAGTCAGCTACACCGGGGGCATGCACCTGGGGTGGATAATTGGCATCGGCATAACCAGGTTTGCAATAGTCAAAAGGTTCGTTAAATGTATTCCATAATTTCACTCTGTCACCAAAGTTTTCAAATAATTCTATGGCGTACGTTACGAACATATTTATAATCAATGGATTGGCAAAGCCACCAAGTTTTTGAATCTCTATTGGAAGATCATAGTGGAACATTGTAACTAATGGTTGAATACCATTAGCAAGGAGCTTATCAATAACACCATTATAGTAATCGATTCCTTTTTGATTCTTGGATGAAATGTCACCGGTGGGGTAGATTCTGGGCCATGAAATTGAGAATCGATAATGAGTTACCTGGAAAGAGGAAAATATATATCATTTAGAAGAATTAAACGGATATGTAGCTAATAAACAATAATCTTAATTATAACAGTGAACCAATATGTTCTGTGAGAAAGAATCACAGGTTCATACAATAAACTGTAACCGACTAATTTGCTATCGGTTCGGTTTGCCGGAAAAATGCGAATGCCCCATTGGCTAGTTCTGCCATGGGTTCTTGAACCTAAATCGATCGTCAATTAAAATAAATTAATAAATAATTAAATATATAGGTAGTCATTTGTCTTTCGGAATAATGTTGTGTCAATGTAAAATCGTCAAGCTTTGAAATAAATACATAGCAAATAAGTTAAATTTTGTGTTTGTGAATAGTCGGGTGTGCGTTTTGTGAAAAATGTATAGTCTACGGAAATAAACATAGTCAACAAAAATTGTATATTTATCTTCGTCAACATTAAACCAACGTTTGATGCGAACCCACTTAAGGATCATCTAGCCGAGCACAAAAACATGCAACTTAGTCAGATAAGTATTTTTTTTAACAAAATTTACGAGACGACAAGACACTTTGTGGTCGTTGTTATTTAATTCTAAGATGTTGCTGGAGAATGTCCTTCGCGTGGAAGATGCCGATGGCTTTTCCAGTTCTACTTTCCAACTCGTACATACAGTTGCCAATAACCTTCCGGACTCTACATTTTACAAACTTGGGAAGAAGTTTGGCGTTGAATCCTGAAGAAAATGGAAAACTTATTGTCCTTCATGGTAAGTTACATGTTTTGCTCTAGAATTATAAGTGTTATTGGACTTATTGTGTGCCCTGAAAAGATTCTCTGACATTTCGTGGTTTTCAGTGCATTCGGCAGGAATAACATCTCCGGGTCTCCTAAAGCTTACCATTCGTGCAAAATTTTGTAGGATGAGCCGTGTTTCATCTTTTTTTGACAAAAAAGGGCGAAGTATAGCTGGCAACCTAAGGAATCATGGATATCGCATCTGAGAGCACACGCTATACTGGATAGATATGTACCGCAGTCATTTTGCTCTTTCAATATCAGGAACCTGAGTTTGCTTAATACGCTGCGGTTAACCCGCTCGGAAATGTTAGCCTGTGGAGAATACAAAGCCGTTCGCACATGCTGTATTCCTTAGTTCGCCAAGAATTTTTTGAATTCTTTGGATACGAACTGTCGTCCATTATTAGAGTGAATATTTTTAGGGGTTCCGAAAGTATGAAATATATCCAAATGATCTACAACAATAAAGACATAAACATTACCTCGTTTCGTAGGAGGATATGGACCTAAAAAATCTAGATATAAACGTTGAATAGGTCTTTCGGTAACTGTTTGGGAAATGATGGGTAGACGAAGAGTTCTGTTTGGGACTTTCACAATTTTACAAATTTCGCACTCTTTCACAAAAGTTTTTACAACTTTGAGCATTTTAGGCCAATAGAATTTGGCTTTGATGCGAGCATAGGTTTTTGCAAAACCGCTATGACAGCTCAACTAAGTGTCGTGTGCTAGTTCTATGCATTGTTGCGTTAGTGCTTCGGGTAGTGGTTATACCCAAAGTCGCCTCGTCCACTTCACCTGGCCTAAACCTACCCCTTTTATAAATAAATTTTCCCGATACCACTAGATCAGGAAGTTCAGACTGATTAAAGTTGATGTTCTCTCTCAGCAGGGAATATTTCGTCGAATCAAACTCAACCGAATTCAGGTCAATCATCATAGTTTCATCTTCTCCGGTTACTTTTGCAGCAATCTCTTCCATATCCATCCTGGACAGCGAGTTAGGCACTATGTTGAGGGATCCCTTTCGCTAATCTGCCACTGAGTTCTTTCATTGACTTTAGAATGGTCCGTATTACGGTGAAAGGTAATCCATCAACATAGAGCCTAAATTTACGTATACTCAGGACGGCTGCAAGACATTCCTGCTCGGTAACCGTATAATTTTTCTGTTATTTGTTTAACTTCTTCGACATGTAAGCTATCGGTTTTTATTGTCGTCCTCATCATACTGAAAGAGAACACCAACCACACCCTCTAAAGAAGCATCACACTGAATCGTAAATGGTTTTTTGAAATCGGGTTGCGCTAATACTGGTGCTGATGAAAGTGCTGTTTTCAACTTGTGAAATGCGTCTAAGGCGTCAGGAGTCAATTCAAATTTCGCTTTCTTTTTTAAGCAGCCTGTTAGCGGTGCTGCCAAATCGGCATAATTTCGTATGAACCGCCTGTACCAAAAATCTTCAAACTTGTCGGACACTAGTAGTTACTGGAAAATTGATCACAGACTCGATTTTGTCAGGATTCGCCAACTATGAAACCTAAAAATTTAATTTCTTGCATGCAGAACTTGCTTTTATCTAGGTTAGTAGTAAGATTCACTCGACGTAGACTAGCAGCCACTTCGCTAAGGATGCGCATCTGGGACTCAAAATCGGAAGTGCAGATCAGAAGATCGTCCAGATAGACGAAAACATCCCCGCGCGTCGATTAAGACCATAGACGCTTAAGCCGGAAATTAATTTTTTGTTTGAAATCGATTTAGGTTCAAGAACGCATGGCAGAGCTAGACGAAGGGGCATTGTTCCGGCTACCTGAACCGATGGCAGATCAGTCGATTACAAAACTTCCCTTAGAAAGTTATTGTTATTTGTCGAATTGAAAATTTTGATATTTCTCTAAGTTATAAAGCCATTAGAATCTAAGTAAAAGGCTTTAAGAGAGACGTCCATGCGTGCGTACGTACGTTCGTACGTTCCCATGTACGTACGTTCGGGAAGATTATTTTGTCGTTTCTATTCCAAAAACCAGTAGAGATATCGATTCAAAATAAATTTTGTTAAACAGAAAGATGTAGAAAGAACTTTCAAACGTACATATTGAGTGGGAGTTCCTTTTACCAAAGCTATTTAAAAACAATTTTGGATAACCCAAAATATCTCACAAACCAATATAGACTGTGTAGTGTAGTAATACCAATTTTATCTTATAAGATATATTGTTTTCATTATTCAGGCAAATTTTGAGAAAAATCGAATGGAAAATTTTGTTTACAAAAAATAAAAACCTAAAAACAAATTAATAGAAGTTTTGAAAATCGATTTTCGACTCAAATATCTTTTCAAAAATTAAAAATATTGGCTTCAAATTGTTTTAATCTCACAGTATATATTGTTTTAGACATTCAGTATATTTCTTATAAAAATCCAACAGTCAGTTTTTTCATACAAAATTTAAATCTGCATAAAATAGTAGGATTGGTAAAAATCGGTTTTCAACTAAATATCTCTTTAACAAAAATAGATTTTGAACTCAAACTATTCCATCATAAATGCCAAATATTGTTAATAATTTTGAATTTTTTTTAATTGATTCAACAAACAACATTTTTAACAAAACACGAAAACCTACAAACTTTTAAGCAAGACAAATCGACAGACGGGATGGGAAGTTATTAGTGTGGGTGGCATCCCAGCCTCTTTTTTAAATTTGAAATTCGTGCGAAATATCGCCGACTCAACGTCATAAAGTTAGTGGTGGGTCGCACAATTTGACGGCCATTATAATTGCACCAAAGTTTGGGTTATGTTTGTGGTTTATACACGTGTTAAGCCAGTCAACTTTTTGATAATCTAAAGTTTATTTTTATTCATATTAGACTTTGATTTGTTAAAATTTAGTTTTTTTGATATTCGAAATTGCAAAATTAGTCCTGATTTTAATCTCAAACTTCGTCTTTTTCGTCAGCCCTATGTCAGGTATATTGTTATTGTTCTTCATTTCATGATCATTAGTACTTTTAAGATGAATATTTTTAGATTTTTTTATTATTTGTTGAAAGTAGTAAAAGATAAGTGAATAACGTTAAGTTAAATGTCAAAAGTCGGTTTTGAAAAGTGATATAAATAGTATTCTCTCCCAGAATTACATATAAATAATTATTACTAAGTGATTTTAAGTGATCATTATTAAGTCCTTAAAGATTTTACTAATTTGTATTAAATTTCATAATAATACTTTCAAAACTGTGTATCACATATATCAGTACTATGTTTCCTCGTTAGTCCCCTGTCAGTGAAATTCTGAAATTTTGAAATATCTAACATTTTCTCAAAAAAGAATGGCGAATTTGTAGAAGTTTGATTAAATAACTATCGTAAACAAAATATCCTCAAAAGTTACCCATATAAGATATACAAAATTTCAAGAAATGCTACTAAAAGTGGTAAAAGTTGGTTTTCGACTACAGATCTCGTTAACAAAAACAGATTTTGAAATATAAACGTTTTATTATGTAAAAATTACATCGTAACAAAGACATCTTCAAAAGATGTCATGGATATAGGTCCCCAAGTAAAATAAACTATAAAGAACTAAATTCCTTGTAAAAACCTGTATTAACTTATACATTGAATCCCACGTTTTATATTGTTTGCATCACTCATACAATACATGACCTTGGTTTGTAAATATTCTGTGTTATATATTTATTTTTTTTCATAGATATAGGCGCAGTTCAAAAAATATACTTGAGATCTAATTTTAAATGCTATTGTTATCTTATCAGAAAGTTGCAACGATTTAATATATTTGTTCAGCACGAGTTAACAAACTAGTTAAAAAAATTCTCTTAATGGTATTAACATAGTTTAATATTTAAAACTCTATATACAGTGCCAACCACTAGGAAGAGGCCACATATTTTGTCACATATTTACGCTTTCTTAGTATTTCATTATTTGATATTGGGAAATTTCAACACTCGTCGTCGATCGTTTTAAAAGTAACATTTTATAACAAAAAATAAAGCACATAAAGTAAAAATATCGAAATCAAAAAAAATATCGAGTTTCGAAAAATTTTAATATTTTTTTTTTAATCAACAATCAAAACAAAATTTATTTTGGAGGAAGCCAAATTAAGAAAAGAAAAGAAAAGCGAGAATTAAAAATCAAATCTATGAGTTGGAAAATTTGATTATTCGATTTTTGACCAAAAAAATTATATGGGGACTCTCGTCCCCGTGACGCGAATTGACTAAAAACATTACTTTCCAAATTTTAATTTAACCTACCCAATGCTTTGGGTTGTAGGGACCAGGTCAGACAGACAGCCGAACGGAATCGGAGGAACCTTTTTTTCGATTTCTTTACCATCACCTATGTGTCGCTAATAAATATAAACTTGAGATCTTATGCTAAATGCTATTCTTATCTTATCATAAAGTTACAACGATTTATTAGAAATAAACATCTGTTCGGAACAAGTTAACAAACTAGTTTATAAACTTCTTTTTAATATATGAACATTTATAGTCAAGCTTGTTATGTTATTAATAAAGATTTACATTTAAAACTACATATTTATATATTTATTTGTATGTAAGTGTAAACCTGATAAGCCAGATAAATTTTACTCTGTCAGAATCGAACGGTCAAAATTAGTATGAGAAAAAGAATGGTTTACAAGGTTTAGTGGTGAACTCAGAAAAGTCGATTAGTTTTAAAAGTTACATTTTATAACAAAAATTAAAGCTCATAATGATAAAATGTCGATTGCCCCTTCTTTATTTTAAATAATTATGTTATTATATATACAAATAAAATGTTCTTTTTTAAAGCTTTCCAATTTGCTAGACAAAGTGCATATTTTAACACTGGAGTGCACGCCCGGCCTACTATAGTAGGCCACAGTTACAGTTTTCTTCATAACTTAACAGTTTTTCAATAGTATTAGAATTGAAATATTTTTTTTTACTTGACACTCAAACCTAAAATTCATAAATTATGGTGATTAAATGTTTTAGGCTAATTGAATATTAAGTCAAAATAGTTATTTCATTTATATGTTTTTAAAATAAAAAATTATAAACATTATTAAATGGTCTACCATAGTAGACCACGCGTGCATTGGTGTACAAAAATAGGGCGCGTGTACTCCAGTGTTAACTAAGGACTGAACGAAGAACACAATATGAATCGGAAATCCTGGTCTATTACATTCACGTCGCAGCAGCACAAATTCCATAAATCTCATACAGTTTTGTTGTATAAGCAATGATGTATATCTACAGATTTTTTATTAATTTAACAATATTTATGTATTTTTAATAATTCAAGCAAAACTGTTCATAAATCAACTGGTCAGGATGGTATCCCCGCTATTGTTCTGAAGAGGTGTTTTTCAACGCTGGCGTAAGCTTTTTCATCTGTCCTACTCTTCAGGTCTCGTTCCGATCGGAGGGAAAACCGCATTTGTCCAGCCTACTCCAAAAAAGGTGAATCTTGTTCACCGTCTAATTACCGACCGATTGCACTTACGTCCCCTCTTTCCAACGTCATGGAAACGCTGGATTCAAGTCTGAAAACCAACACTTAATCATTTTTAGTAATGATCTCCTGTCTGCAACTATTAATCCAATACATTCTTTCGCTGACGATAGTACTCTTAGCTTTTCATATTCGTTTTCAGATTCACATCCCTCTTTTTCGGATGTGGAACTGTAACGATAAATATGATAAGCTCATTAAATTCCGACCTAAACAGCATTGTACAATGGGGATTAAAAAACCTCTTGGAATGTTATGCTTCGAAAACCCAATGCTGTCTTGTATCGTTAAAGCGAGATATACCCCCCTTGCCATTATCCATAGATGGACTTGCATCGAGGAGACTGAACATCTCGATATTCTCCGTATATGTATCATCAATCACCTTTTGTGGAACGATCGCATACGTGATGTCGCCAAAACTGCCGCAAGATGTTTGGGTTTTCTAATGCCATGCAAGAAGTTTTTCTCCCCCTCTGATCTGACTGTTATCTACAAGACTTATATACGTCCAAAGCTTGAGTATAACTTCCATATTTGAGCTGGTGCTCCTGCAACTTACTTAAGCCCATTGGACAGTATTGAACGCAGAACATTTAGATTGATTGGTGATATTACCATCATAAGATCATTTACGTCGCTTAACATCGTCGAAATGTTTCTTGCCTCACCGTCTTTTATAGTTCTTTTAATGGTTTATTCTCCAGAGAAATAGCCAGTTGCATTTCTCCCCTTAAACAGTTCAACCGTAATACTCGCGCTTCTAGGAATGCTCATCAATATACCCTCAAAACCCAACTTCGGTCGTACTTTCAAGTACAGAGATTCGTTCTTTAGCCGTACTATGCGAATGTGGAATGCCTTGCCTCTGTCTTTTCCAGCCATTGCAATATTCAGGAATTTAAAACCAATGTGCACCGACACCTCCTTTCAACCCCTCTCTCCACACATCACACTGTGTGTACATAATAAGGGTAGTATGTGTGCGCTTATTATAAAAAAAACTAACTTTCAAAAAACTTGAGAGGGTGATTTTTTTTACTGTAGCGATTTAACCCGCAAAGGATGACGTCTGACATACCGTATTTTCCAACGGAAGATTTTTCTAATTAAGAGCTTTTTTTTTTAATAAATTTTCTTTGGATAATTGCAAAAGATATGTTATCAACTTTAGCCGGTTTATTTCACTCTTATTTTATATTTTAAAATAATTTTGAAGTAGATTATTAAAGACTACAAAAATTTAACAAATTTTATTACAAATTAAAAACAATACTTAAAATACTTTTGGTTCAATTACCTCAAAATCTTCAAAACCAAATTTTAAAATATTTGGCATTTTTATTCTGATCAATTTGGTATACATATGTAAAGTCTGATCCAATACATTGGTCATCCCCTTTAAATCCGTCTCTCGTTTTTAGCAATTTATTTGTTTGAATTATTTTGTTCAAGCCCTTATCCCCATACAAAACATGTTCAAGTTACTGAGTACGTAACTAATTCGGTTTAATCAAACATTTAAACAATTGTCTTCAAGCTTCAAAGTATAAAATAATATAAATCAAACTGTCTTCAAAACGTATGCCGCCTACGAATGAATCACAGTTAATTATTCATTTATTATTATGTAAACACTTTTTGGCATACATTCAATGTCACACCAGTGTCAAAATAATAAACTTCTCATTATTATTCGTTCGAACTACAAGCAACATAAAGTTAACATAGTTTTAAATATAGGGTTTTCAAAATAAGCTAACTTTAATTAATCAAAACTGCCATACCGCTATATATTTTTTTTTTACTTGGATCTTCAAATTGTTTTATTCATTGTTGACTTTTTAAACACAAGTGTTATTTTATTTTGTTGATGGAAGGTATAATAAGCTAATAAAGTAACATGTACGTTACGTATCAGGTGAAGGTAACGTTTAAATTTTAAATGTTTGCAAACTGGATTTTTGACATTTTATTCATTAAAAAATACAAGCTCACATACATACAAAATTTGCATGTGAATTGAAGAAAGACTTTCATTAATAATGAATTGCGTATTATAAAATTAAAAGTTAACAATATGCTAATTATCCAGATACTCGTAGTACTTTTTTTAAAAGGGTTTTAAAAGGGTTTTATATACAAAAGACACACTGTGAGCATTAGAAAAAGAGGGAAAGGTTGGATAGGAGGTGTTGGTGTCCATTGATTTTGAATTTCTGAACATTGCAATGATAGGAAAAGGTGGAGCGTAGTAGGGCTAAAAAATGAATCTCTGTCCTTCATAGTACGGCCGAATTTTGGCTTCAGGGTAAACTGATGGGCAATCCTAGAAGTGCGGGTAACGAAACAAGACAGCATTGTGTTTTGAAGCATTAAATTCTACACGATTTTTTATTCCCCATTGTACAATGCTGTGTGGGTCGGAATTTAATGAGCTAATCATATTTTGCCGTTGCAGTTCCTCATCCGAAGAGAAGTGTTCTGAGTCTGTAAACGAATATGATAAGCTACGAGTGCTTTCGTCAGCGAAACAATGTATTGCATTAGAAATAGCAGCAGAAAAGGTCGGAGACAAAACGGAGCCCTGGGGCAAAACAGCATTTATTTTATATGTTTCAGACTTGAATCCGCCCAAAACAACTTGTATTGAACGGTTCGAAAAAGAATTTCTAATCCAACGAAGAAGAGTCGATAAAAGAGCAAGATACCAGACTTTATCAAATGCCTTTGAAATATCAAGTTCAATAATCTTAATTTCTTCAAAACGATGTAAAGATTTGTTCCACTGTTCAGTGAGATGAACCATGAGATCACTACTGGACCCATTGCTACGAAAGCCTTATTCCCGGTCATTAAGAAGCTTCCGTTCCTCAAGATATTTCTTTAGCTGATAATTAATCAGCGTTTGCATGACCTTGGAAAGAAGGGACTTAAGTGCAATCAGTCGGTAATTAGAGAGTGAGGAAGATTCGTCTTTTTTGGGAATATGCTGGACAAATGCGGTTTTCCATCCACTCGGAACGAGACCTGAGGAGTAGGACATATGAAAAAGATTGCGCAGTGGTTTTGCCAGTATTGTAGAATACCTCACCAACAACAATTGCGGGAATACTATCCGGACCAGCGGATTTATGTGTGTTAAGATCTTTTAGGACTCTCACCACGGTACGAGTGCGAAAAAAGATTGGTCTCATAGAATCACTAACGCGTTTGATCAGTAAGAAGATTTGCTTTCTCTAAAGAGCTTACAAATGGAGTGTCATTGACAACGAGCGTAGGAACTGCCAAAGAGGAATAAATCATCATTATTTTTACCAATGACCAAAAATTTGTAATGCCTTTGGGACATTGCAGTTTTTTTTTGCCATCATTTTTGGTCATGCAAAACTTTGGTCCGACGAATATGGGCGCCGCAGGCCTTCCTGTCTTGCTTGAACTTTTTTCGGTTTTCCTCATTTGTATTGGCCTTAAAACAAAAGGAAACTTACCTTCTTGAACTTTATAACCTCTTTATAGATCCAACATAAAAAAATGGTTTACCAAGATTGACAAAGAGTGGCAGCATCCAGGCAAAGAATCTAAGTGGTTTAGTTCAGTGTTATTTTTATAAAGGATGTTTTAAAGCTTTTTTTATTAATTTTAAAACAAAATAAAGAGCATTTCCTAACCAAGAGATTAAAACCAAAAAAGATATTCCGAAAAGGCATGTTTCATCGATATATTATTTGACTTTTCGAAAAGATAATTAATGCTACAAAGCTAACAAGCTCCAATTTAATTCTCATTGATCAAGAACTGAGCTAAAGGTTAATTTTGGTTTCTTACTTCATTTTTCATTTAAATAACAGTAATAATCAATTTTGATATGAATTAAAATAAATTGGTTTCCAAGATTACCGTTGAGTGCAGATAAAAAAATATAATATTTCTAAAATCTTTAATGTATCAACTTATCAGATGCAGACTGCATGCATGCGGTTAATTGGCTTATTCTTTTTTAGCACGCAATCTGATCTTGAAATCACAAAGCTTTCATGACTAAAGAATTGAAAAATCATATTGGTCTACAAAATTACGTTTTTTTCCTATGGCAAAAACAAAGGATACTCACTTTTACATTATTCCGTAACATCAGGTTTTTAACATACGCCCCTTAAAAGTGCTAAAGACAACCAAAAGCGGGGTTTTTAATGCTAACACAACAATAAGGCCATAACAATACACTTTATAATTATTTTAATAAACACAAATCTGTGTCTTTTTGATAAAATTTAAATCATTTTGAAGTATCTTACTTACTTTCTGGAAGTTCTCATTGGTCATGAGTTTTTATTTGATTTTATATGAAGTTTTGAGAAAACTTATACTTTATAGGTTTAAAATATCATAGTTTTTAAAAATAAATTCTGGAGTTACTATTTATTGATGATTTCGAATTCGAACTTTAATTTTAGCTCTCTGCTTAAGTTCTAAAAAAAACTAGTTTTCAACCTTTTGCCTAACATTTTCTGAAATACTTTAAATAGTTTAACTGAATGTCAAAGAAAGTAATTTTTGATCTAGAAAACCGTCAAGAAGTTATTAGGCAAAAAACTAAGTCATGACCTTTGATAGCTTCAAAAATTCTCGTGGTTTGAAAAAAATATATACATTTATTCCACTATACCTGTAAGGTATTCCGATAAGAGGTTTCGCTTTGAAAAACCGGCTCTGTCACTCTTAAAGCTTGAATAAATACTACGCCATTACCTAGGTTACATTCAATAACGCATTAAACTTGCTAAAATTCACTACGAAAATGGTAAACATTTTTCAGTCACCGTTTTAAAACTTTTATACTCTTTTCTTTGAGGCCAAGTAAGAGATAAAGCATTTGCATATCCACGATCGTTTGAAGACGATTCATTTTTTTTACTTTTTGAGCAGTTTTAAAACTATATATTACATTCAAATGTTCTAAATGCCATCAAAATATTTTGATTAAACTTCTTCGTTTCTTTAAGGTTACCACTAGAAAACTGAATCTTAGGTTTATAACAACAAATTCACCTTGCTCATATTTGTTATTGCCGTGAAATTAAGCCAAGTTAAGAAGGACCTGAACTTTAACAAAAATGCCAATTTTCAGCAGTTGCTACACTTTGACAAGCTGAAATAAAACCCTAGTAAATTTATATAATTTGAATCCAGATTTTTTAAATAAAATTCTATCACTAATCCTCGCATCATCCTTGTTATTATTTCTCAATATAATTTGGACCTAATTAACTTTGTATAAGTTTTACATTGTCAAAGAACAATAAGGCCAATTTTTGAAATTTTGTCTTTTTCCACTTGGCTTCAATTCATGGTAGTACCCGTGGCATGATGGTAAGTGCGTTGGACTGTCACGCCAGAGGTCTTGGGTTCGATCCCTGCCTATGTCATCTTAAGTCTTTTCACGGGTACTGCCTCTTGCGAGGAATTGACAAATTCTGCAAGAGTAACTCATGAAAAAAGTGCTTTCTCAAATAAGCCGTTCGGATTCGGCATATAAACTTTAGGCCCCCTTCAATTCCTGACAACATAACTCGCACACAGGAATGGTTGAGAGTTGTAAGTCACTAGGCCCTAGTTCTCAATGGACTGTTGCGCCACCCAATTTTGTATTTTTTTCAATTCATCGCGACGTAACATTTTTATTTGATATTAAAAGAACTTACATTTCTAAATAAAATATTAAAAAAGTAAATTTATTCAATATTTAATCACGATTTGGAGCATGATATTTAGAATTGGGGCCATAAGCAGATTTAATATTTTCTCAAGGTCAATTATGAAACACATTCTTATCTATACACATTACCTACTATACTAAACAACTTCTGTCCCAAAATGCCTTTTTCAATGACATATTTGTAATTTGGCCTTAGATAACCAAATTGTCTGTTTTTCTAGAGTTTTTTTAATCATATAACACTTTGCAAATTCAAAAATAGAAATCGAATCTATAAAATCCATACAAAAATTCTTCATCAAAACACACGCCACATACAAAAACTATAGTTGCGTAGTTTAAAGTTCGCAATTTAAACAAGAACAAAAAACTCCACGTTTATTCATGACGCATAATCATCTCCGAATTATTTTTCGAAGGCTATTAATAAAAAATAAAACTGATTAAAATATCTTTTAACACGAGTAGAACAAGGCGCGTCAATCCAATTCTTTAATTACCTACGCCAATATCATACTTTTTTTTCTTTTATAATTGTTAAGTGCAATGAACAAACAAATTTTGAGAGCCATCTGTATGACTTATCAACCATTTTACCCCACACCGACTTTGATTTCTTCTCATTTAAATATTATTCAATTTGATAAGACGTCAAACGATGTGGTTTTTGATTGATAGTCAAAATTTCATTTCCGTAATCCCATATTGCGCTTTTTCAATATTAATTTTAATTTTCGGAAGGTTATCAATATTATGAAGAAAGTCAGTTTAATTTTTCCTTTGGACACAAAATTACAACTTGAGCTTAAGGTTTTTACCCTTTTCTGCAAAAAATCATGGTCACTAACCTAAGTTTTTACTTGATGGGTTCTCTGCATCTGCATCTAAAGAGAAAGTTTTTATATCGAAATTTCCGATTTAAATTTAAAAAAAAATTAAACTTGTTTTGTGTTAGCTCGAGAACTAAAGGTATCTAAAGAATTGGTGTTACGAAATTCAGCTTGTTATTCAATAGTCTTTTAAGGCCTGAGCTTATCTTACAAATTTATCTTTTACACCTTTTTTAAAGAAATACAAAAGAATATTCGCAATGAATGAGAAAAGCCAAACGCTAAAGTTTCACCTTCCGAAAAGCCTAATTAAACGCATGCAAGGTTAAATGCAATAATGTTGTGCCAAAAACACCTCATAATAATTAATATAATGATTGTCTTACACCTTATCTAAAAGATTTCTATCTTTTTTATATTGTTAACATTTCAAGAATATTTCCGCCAGTAAGTGCAAAAATAATTAATGAGGTTAAAACAAAGTGGCTTATTGAATTTCGTGTGATTTTAAATTGCATTGCAATTTATAAAAATGGTTGTCATAGAAAAAGCTTGTTTTGTGGCTACCAAGCTGGAAATAAAACAAAAAACAACTTCCCCTTTTTGGTTGAGGTAGTCGTTAAATAATACCCATATCGACTAGGCCACGGATAACAAGTTTTTATAAGAACTGTTAGTGGTTTTAAAATAACAATGTTTTTTATGTTTATTTCGTTGTTCTTTTTAACATAGAACAAAAATAAATTAACACATTTAAAAAATCTATGAACCTGAAAGATACCAGATCAACTTTAATTTATTAACACAATAAAAGGTTTTTTAGAAGTTAGCCTCATAGATACTTATCGACTTTTTACACTTTTATAGAGCGATTTGAATTAGACCTTTTTTGAAAGCACAAGGATAATCAATTTATTTTGTGTCGCTTTTTAAAAACAATACAGGTTTCCACTTCCACCATAAAATCGTTTAGATTTGAGCCTAATTTAAAACACTTTTAAATGTCATACGGATGATTACACATAATATTCGTTACAGTTGTGACCTAAGACCTGAAAACTCGAACATATAGTTTTTAATAGAACTCTCGGTATCCTTAGAACAATATTTCTGAGAATCGACATAAAACAATTGTTTCGTCTTAAATTACCACAATTTGATACATATTCTTCAAATTTTTTTTATTTTTTTTTATTCATTTTGGCCTTAGAGATTTATATACCATTCTAAAAATAATGAAATCCAAAGATCATTCTTTGGAATGACACTCCTTGAAACCTTCAAATAATAAATTTAAAAAAAACGAAGGAACATTAGCTGGAGATGTTTTTTTTTTATATTAAACATAAATAAGCATTCTTTTGGGAGAAGTTTCTCAAACCTTTTCGTTGGCATGTGTCAATGACCAAATTGGTTCCAGAGGGCAACTGCCTCGCCTTTTTATAAAATATTTCCAATCCATTAATTTCAATCCACTGATTTCGGATTTAAAACAAAAAAAACTTGTTCTGTTTTAAGATTACCCTTTTCAGTGTTTTTTTTATTAGGTAGTTTGAACCCAAACACGAAATAAATATTATGTCACTACTTATCATTATTGTGTGTGTGTTTTATTCTTTCAAGTCCAATTTATGTAAGATAATTTTTTTTAAATTTGTATTTGGATTCGAACACTTTTGATAACAATACATCACATTTGAAAAATCCTTAAAAAAAAACAGCAGTCAGATTTTTAGATGACATATAGGTTTCAATTTGAATTCCCAGAGGTCTCAAACTTTATGCTGTAACTTATTTTCATTTGGAGCATACATTTTAGTTTTTCCTGTTTGTAAGTACCAAAGCCTATTATAAAATTTTTTGTTATTTATAAGTAAATCAAAACCGCACTATGTATCTAACTAAGTTTATTACTTTTAATAACACTGTCCTTTACATTCAGCTTTTTGAAATATACCTCTTTAAAAATGCTAAAAACAACAATAAATGGGGGTTTTAACGCTAAGTCAAAATCCAAAATATGCCTTAACAATAAATTATATGATGATTTTGCAAAGTATAAATCATTCTTTCAATTTTCAATTTTTATTTGACTCTATGTTAAGTTTTGAGAAAACCTTAAGTTCGATACTTTCATAGTTTTTAAAAATGCTTTATTTTTAATTCTGATTTCAAGTCCAAACTTTAATTTAACTTTATATTTTAACTTTTTTAATATGTGTCAAAAACTTGTTATAATAGAATTGGTTAGACAAAAAATGTGTTACAAGAGCAAAACTTACTTTCAAACCGTTCTTTTTAAAACCGTTTTAGCATTAATGGTTTTGCATGCATTTTTTTTAAGATTTTTGTAAGATTGGTGATATCTAAAAACTTATGAATATTTATCGAATAATAATAATAAACGCTTTTATTAACTTCCCATAGGAAGTTATTGTAATGGGTCCGATTTGACAAATTGAAAATTTTGAAATTTCTCGACGTTTCAGGTCCTTAGTGTCGAAATAAAAGATATTTAGAACGTACGTCTGTACGTTCGCGACGTTTTCTTCGTTGTCCATAGCTCAAGAACCAGAAGAGATATCGACTTCAAATAAATTTTGTTATACAGATAATATTGCAGAAAGATGTAGAAAGGGCTCTTAAGAAAATTCCGTGGGCGGTTTTTTTTACCAAAGCAGTTAAAAAAAGGTGAACATTTTGGTTAACCGTAATTATCTCATGAACCAATGATGCTAGAGACTTGAATTAAATTGTATATGTATATACTGTAACGCTAGTACCCGTAGCATGATGGTTAGTGCGTTGGACTGTCATGCAAGGGGTCTGGGTTCAACCCCTGCCTGTGCCACCTTAATTTAAAAAAATAATTTTCGCGGGTACTGCCTCTTGCGAGGAATTGACAAATCCTTCAAGAGTAATTCTTGTCATGAAAAAGTGCTTTCTCAAAACTAGCCGTTCGGATTCGGCCCAAAATTGTAGGTCCCTTCCATTCCTGACAACAGTACTCGCATGGTATGGTTGAGAGTTGTAAGTAACTAGGCCCTGGTTCACAACGGACTGTTGCGCCACCCCATTTGATTTGATATACTGTAACGTGGTACCAAACAAATATATTGTTTGAAAGAAATCTATTTTGTCAGCTGGAAAATTTTACGAAAACAAAATGATTTAATCTCCAAAACAATTTTGTGCAACGAAAAAAAATTAATATCTGGTAAAATTTTGAGAAAAATCTGTTTGACAGTTTTTTTATAAAAAACAAAAATCTAAAAAAACTTTACTCAAAGTTGGCAAAAAATTGAATCTCGACTCAAATATCTTTTCAAAAATTTGAGATATTGGCTTAAAGCTACTTTTATCTATTAAAAATATTGTTTTCAATATTCAATTAAATTTTGAGATAAATCAATTTGACAGTTTTTTTTACAAAAAATAAAAACTTAAAAGAAAATTTAACAAAAGTTGGTAAAAATTGATTTTCGACTAATTTTAACTTACAAATTTGGTAAAAATTAATGTCCGGTTCTTGATATCTCCCAAATTAATTTCATTCATCCGATTCGTAAAAATTTAAGAAATGCTACTAAAATTGGTAAAAATTTGTTTTCGACGAAAATCAATCAAACAAAATTAGATTTTCAAACTAAACTTTTTCTTTACTTATATGAAAAATATTGTTGGTAATTTTAAAATTTGTAAGAATAATTCAACTGACAACTTTTGTAACCCAACACGAAAACCTTCAAACTTTTAAGCAAGACAAATCGACAGACGGGATGGGAAGTTATCAATGTGGGTCGCATCCCAGCCTCTTTTTTTTTAAATTTGAACAAGTCATATCTTAAAACCTGACGTGATACATTAATTTTGAAGTCAGATTTGAATTATGGTTAACAAAACCCATTGAAAAAGTGCAATTTTATTACCAGTGAAGTTGGAGAGATGTTAGGTCTTTCTTTTGTTTAATTAATAAAGAATCAATCGATTGAAATTTTATAAACCTGATACATTTGTATTACCTTCAATATTTCACTTAGAACCAAACAAAAATGCAAATAATATTACGAATTGATTTGAATTCTACCAATGACTCTACCGATTAGCAACATTAAACAAAAAAAAACGATTAAACAAATAATTAAGTATTACAAAGTTCGAATATCCCAGTTTTTTTTGCATTGGCTTTTTTTCTTTAAATTGTAAAAGATCAAATAACTTAAAAACAAATTTATTTATTTTCGAAATAAAACTAAATTGCTGATACGAAAGAAGTAAGCACGATTTTCATATAGATCAAAATCTTATGGATAAAGACGCACTTAAACAAAATTCACATGTTAATGATTACTATTCAATAACTTCAAACAAAATTTCAATTCAAAACCAAAAGTTTATAAACCAATTTTTTTTTAGCACCAATTCATTATTTTCAAAAGATACAAATTAAGCGAAGTGTTTTCATTTTTGAAACATTTAACTCTGCAACTGTGCAAACAGCATCGTATATAAGTACATATTTGTTTCTTATGCATGGATACTACTCTTCTACAAATGTCTAAAATGTCTGCAGAAATATCAACAAAACATTAATGTATTTAAACCAGAAATAATTTTGTCACTTTTTTGAAAAAAAAAAAAAAAAAAAACAATTCAAAAATACGATAACTTACTATATCCCTCAAAAATACAAATCTTTAATGTCTTTAATAAAATCTTTATTTCCTACACATGTGATTTATGTTTTTATATTTATATTGTTTCAAATCTTTATTGAAACATGAAGACTTCTATCATACCAAATCAAGTAAAAATAAAATTGTATAATAATTTTTACAAAAATTGAGTCATATTTTGACCTGATTCTCATATTTTATGCGAAACCGACACCAATATTACAAAAAGCATGAATTTACTTACTTTTAACTCCTTCAAAGCTGCCAAATCCTGATCGAAACGATGATACGAATCAGCCGCTACATCACCATTCGATCGATCATCCATCATCTCTGGAAAATTGTGTGTAAAATGATCCCAAATCGATTCACCTTTGCCATCTTCATTCCAGGCGCCTTCAATTTGATAAGCTGCTGTCGAGACACCAAAACTAAAACTTTCCGGAAATTTTGGACTTCCCTTTGCCGTAAGGTTACATTTATAATCGAACGCCTGTGTCACATTTATTGTGTTGCTGTTAATTTAAGTAATATATAAACATTTTTTTTTAAATTACAATTTATCAAATTAAATCGTATTTGTATTGAAATTTAATAGTTTAATTAATTGAATTAAATTAATGCATTCAGAGATAGAGACGTACGCTAAAATTCCAATTGCGAAAAACGCGAACAACCACATTATCGTATAACTGACTGTGGCAAAAGATCTGAATTAACTGAATAAGTCGAAATTTTGTGCTAGGGTTTCAACTGGCAAATAAATACTCGTACGATCAAAAGTGTCTATAAGCTCTGACTCTGGAGTTTGTGCCGCCAGATAAAGATTGATGACGATTTTTTACTCACAGACTGAAATACGCGAATCGCGAATTAATAAAGTGTATTATGCTCTCTAACTCTCTTAAAGCTGTAGGCCCACAGTCAAGACATACATTTATACATATCTTATTTTATAGACCCCTAGTGTCTGAGAAGGTGGTAAGAAAAAAAGCATAATCAACTTGTACCTACGTATAGATTAGCTGTATCAATTTCCATACTTGGTTTTATGGTCATCGCACATGCTATTGAAAGGCCTTGACACACACAAGATACCTTTTCGGTTTTTTCGTCCATAATCGAAGATAGTAAACATATTGTACAGGGGAGCGTCAATGAACTTTTTAGTGAAACTTTAGAGAAAAACCAAATATAAAAATACATTTTTTGGGAACGTTGTCTATGACCATATAAATTATAAATGTGCACAGTACATAGTCTAGGTTGTATGTTATAATTATAATAAATTAGACACAAATTTGTTTTGACGACTTCAAACAAAAAAATGTCTACACCGAAAATAAACAAGGCAGGGCCGAATTATACTAGAAACGAGATAGATTAAGTAAGCAACTTGGTGTGATAAGAAGACGGATGTCGCTTGATCAGTTTTTGAATAGGAAGGTATTTAAAAATTTTGATTTTTTTTATATAAGATTTTAACTTCCGACAGGAATTTTTAACATCTTTTAGTAGAATTTTTAACTTCCCATATTAAGTTATTGTAATGGGTCCGATTTGTCAAATTGAAAATTTTGACATTTCTCGACGTTTCAAGGTCCCTAGAGTTGAAATAAAAGATTTTTAGAAAGATGTCTGTACGTGCGTGTGTACGTACGTTCGTACGTCCGTTCGTTCGCGACGTTTTTTTCGTTGTCCCTAGCTCAAGAACCAGAAGAGATATCGACTCCAAATAAATTTTGTTATACAGATAATAAGGCAGAAAGATGCAGAAAGGGCTCTCAAGAAAATTGCATGGGTGGTTTTTTACCATAGCAGTTTGAAAAAAAAGTTGAACATTTTGGTTAACCGTAAATATCTTACGAACCAAAAACGTTAGAGATTTGAATTAAATTTTATATAATAAACTGTAACGTGATCTCAAAGAAGTATATTTTTTGAAAAAATCTATCTAACGGTTTTTTTTATAAATCAATAAAACTGAAAAAAAAAATTTGTCACCTCCAAAATTTAACGACTAAAATATAATTTCATTTCCAAAACAATTTTGAGCAACGGAGAACAATGTTTTTGAAATCTGATAAAATTTTGAGAAAAATCGAATTGTCAGTTTTTTTTTATAAAAAATAAAAATCTAAAAAAACCATTACTCAAAGTTCGTAAGAATTGAATATCGATTAAAATATCTTTCCAAAAATTTAAAATTTAGACTTAAAACTTATTTTATCTTATAACAAATATTGTTTTCAACATTCGATACATTTTTGAAAAAAAAATCGAATTGACAGTTTTTTTACAAAAAATAAAAACCGAACTAAAATTAACAAAAGTTGGTAAAAAATGATTTTCGACTCAAATATATTTTAAAAACTTTGAAATAATAGCTTCAAACTAATTTTATCTTATAAGAAATATTGTTTTCAACATTTGGCAAAATTTTTAAAAAATTCGAATTGAAAGTTTTTTTACAAAAAATAAAACTCTAAAAAAAACAATACTAAAATTTGGTAAAAAATTACTTTCGACTCAAATAGCTTTTCAAAAATTAAAAATATTGGCTTCAAACTTATTTTATTTCACAGAAAATATTGTTTTCAATATTAAGTAATTTTTATATAGAAATCTAACAGTCCGTTTTTTCATAAAAAATAAAATCTACAAAAAATAGTACGAAAATTTGGTAAAAATTGATGCGAGTACATGTAGACCAACTTTTAAGCAAGACAATTCGACACACGGGATGGGAAGTTATCAGTGTGGGTCGCATCCCAGCCTCTTTTTTAGATTTGTATTTCTGTAAAAAAAATTACTTCGATTTTTCTGAAAATTTTACCAGATGGAAAACCCTTATATTCGAGGTGAGAAACATACAGAGTTATCCATTTTGCGGTTTCACAAGTAAACGTATATAAAAGACATATAAAATGTTATTTTTTCATACTATTTGTTTATTATTATATATTAAGTTTAAACATTGAAATTATAAGTGAAGCCTACATTATTAAAATGACTACAAGCATCGATTCTTTTGAGGTACTTTGAGGACCACTTTTTGACTCGTATTGGGAGGTTTCAACTAGCCTTAACTTGTAGAATGTTGGTTGGAAAGTGCTCAAGACTCAAGAGTTATAAGCAGGGATGGGGTTTTACTAACTTTGCCTTTTTTTGTGTGTTAACGGGAGATGATATCAATGTATCCCTTGAATTTAAAACTATCGTATTGGGTTAATGGATATGACTCCCATTATATTTTTAATTATTAACTTCCCCTAGGAAGTTATTGTAATGGGTCCGATTTGTCAAATTGAAAATTTTGACATTTCTCGACGTTTCAAGGTCTCTAGAGTCGAAATAAAAGATTTTTAGAAAGATGTCTGTGCTAGCGTGAGTACGTACGTTCGTACGTCCGTACGTCCGTACGTTTCGTTGTCCATAGCTCAAAAACCGGAAAAGATATCGATTTCAAATAAATTTTGTTATACAGATAATAAGGCAGAAAGATGCAGCAAGGGCTCTCAAGAAAATTGCGTGGTTGGTTTTTTTACCATAGCAGTTTGAAAAAAAGGTGAACATTTTGGTTAACCCTAAATATCTAACGAACCAAAAACGCTAGAGACTTGAACTAAATTTTATATAATATATTGTAACGTGATATCAAACAGGTATATTTTTTGAAAAAAATCCATATAACGGTTTTTTTACAAATCAAAAAAACTGAAAAAAAAAATTTTGTCACCTCCAAAATTTTACGACTTAAATATGATTTCATCTCCAAAACAATTTTGTGCAACGAAGAATAATGTTTTTGACATCTGGTAAAATTTTGAAAAAAATCGAATTGACAGTTTTTTTATAAAAAATAAAAATCTAAAAAAAAAACATTACTCAAAGTTGGTAAAAATTGAATATCGATTCAAATATCTTTTCAAAATTAAGGCTTCAAACTTATTTAATCTCACAAGAAATATTGTTTTCAACATTCTGAAAAATGTTGAGAAAAATCGAATGGACAGTTTTTTTACAAAAAATAATAAAAGTTGATAAAAATTGATTTTGATATTGATTGATATTGGGTTTAATTTACTTTAATCCTTCATAAAATATTGTATAAACATTCAGTAAAATTTTGAAAAAATCGAATTGACAGTTTTTTTACAAAAAAAAAAACCGAAAAAAATTAATTAAATTGGTTAAAAATGATTTTCGACTCAAATATCTGTTCAAAGATTTGAGATAATAGCTTTTAACTAATTTTTGCTTATAAAAAATATTGTTTTTAACATTAGGACAAATTTTGAGAAAAATCGAATTGACAATTTTTTTACAAAAAATAAAAACCTAAGAAAAATATATAAAAGTTGGTAAAAATTGATTTTCGACTCAAATATCTTTTCAAAAATTGTAGATATTGGCTTTAAACTACTTTCATCTTTCAAAAAATATTGTTGTTAACATTCAGTTAAATTTTGAAAAAAATCGAATTGACAGTTTTTGTACAAAAAATTAAAAACCTAGAAAAAATTAACAAAAATTGGTAAAAATTGATTTTCGACTCAAATATCTTTTCAAAAATTAAAAATATTGACTTCAAACTAATTTTATCTTACAAGAAATATTGTTTTCAACATTGGATAAAATTTTGAAAAAATCGAATTGACAGTTTTTTTTACAAAAAAAAAAAACTCTAAAAAAAAACAATACGTAAACTTGGTAAAAATTTACTTTCGACTCAAATAGCTTTTCAAAAATTAAAAATATTGGCTTCAAACTTATTTTATTTCACGGAAAATATTGTTTTTAATATTCAGTAATTTTTATATAAAAGTCCAACAGTCCGTTTTTTCATAAAAAATAAAATCTACAAAAAATATTACGCAAATTTGGTAAAAATTTATACGAGTAGGTACATATAGACAAACTTTTAAGCAAGACAAATCGACAGACGGGATGGGAAGTTATCAGTGTGGGTCGCATCCCAGCCTCTTTTTTATTTTTTACATATGAAAACAATCTATATTTTACTTCCTTGAACTTTGTTTGTCAAAAGTACTACTTTTAACAGAGGACTGGACCAAGACCATAATATAAATCGGAAATTCAGCCCTTTTCCAATAATGCAGCACAAATTCATCAACTTTTGACCAATGAACTATCCAGGGTGGTGGGTTTATATGAGCCAAAAAGCTTATGCAGTTAAGTTGTATAAATAAAGATTTAATCTAAAGATTTGTTAGTAATTTAACGACACTGTCCAAAAAGTGATTTGCTGTCAAAAACGACTAAAATGTTTGTTTCACTCAATTTGGAATTTGGAAAAACTTTTGTAATGCTTTAAATTATTTTCATAAAACTGGTTTCTAAGAAAAAGAGCAAATATTCAAGTTCTTAAAAAGAAACCTCGAATAAGAGATCGTCAAATTGAATGTCATCATATTTTTTTTATTTTTAAAAAATATTGAATTATTGTACATGTAAAATGTACATTTATAAAAACTTAACAACTACTTACAAAATTTAAAAATTTTATATGTAAAAATCAATTAAAAAAACCGCTCTATTGATTTTCCAAAAAAAAATAAGTTAATCTAGTTTTTTTGAGAAATAAAATGGCATTTAAATTTTTGACAAAAACTTATTTTGCAGATACATTTTTAAATCTTAAAATATAATACAAATTTTTAAACAGACTTTTTGGAACACATTAGCAAGTTCTAGCAAACCAGTCGTGAATTTTATTTATTTCAAATTGATTTTTCATTAAATACAAAAACTTTTAAGATCTTAAAAAATTAAATAAATCTACTTTTTGAAGTGAACTTGCTTTGAATGTTCTAGAACTAAGATTTAAACTCAAATTTCAATAAAATAAATGTCCCAAAAACATCAAAAGTCAAATTTTTGTTTAACAAATGGCTAATTGAAAAACATATTAAACGTTTCATATCTATTGATATAAAGGCTTCGAATCTCTTGGAATTTGAAGTGAAAAGAGATTCTGAAACGTGCAATTTGGGAGTGCCACACAAGAGTTTATTCCCAACTTGCTTGTTTGCCTCAATTTGTTTTTATTTAATTTTTAAAGAAATTATTTTTTATTTTTAGAGAAATGCACCTATATCCTTAAATTCAATAACCAAACATTTTTTTCTCTACATTTTTTAAAGATTTGTTGACTCCTTTAAGATTATAATATTTTCTATCATCTACGAGTAAGCAGACTGGTAGCGATAGTAATAATAGACTCCCGAAAATTGAATTAAAAAAAAAAACTCACGTCAAAAAATTAAGCGTTCTTCACATAAACAGAAATAGAAACATGAAAAGTATTTTATTATTTTTGGGAAAAAATCTAACATTCTTCTTCTTACATTTCTGCGTGAAATGCACCAAAAACCCTCTTAACTATTGTGTTTTATCTCTTGAATATGGTATATTTAGAAAACTGTTGGAATCTTGGAATGCTTTCATAAGTAGTGTGTCTTCCAAATTAAAAAGTTAGACCATAACTTTATATCATTTTTTAACTAAAGTTATCACTTGTCAACCTCCTTTAGAGAATTTAGAGAATTTTTAAGTGGTGAGTAAAAACTCATCTATATGTTAAGTGGTTGACCCCCCCCCCCTAGACCCTTGGATGAAATTGAATTTTGACAAACATGTTTCAAGCTCTGTTAATTGCAAATATATGTATTTTATTTTGCTTTTTTGCTTTTTTATACCATAATTGCTATTTTATTTTTTTTATTTTTCAAAGAAATGCAAACATTTTTCCATACCGTTAAGAATCTTTAGTTAAAATCCCAGCTTTTTGACAATTCGATGCGATTGTTGTGGCCCGATGAGCTTAAGAGAGAAGTATGAAGTAGAGTGGCAAAACTCTGCTAGCGTTGTACGCGAAAATGGTTCACGTAACTTGCGTCGCTCACGGTGTAAACAGAGTTTGTGAAAGCACACGCAGTCACTACTCAAAAGTTGACGCCTTTGTGTCGAACTTGAAAGAAAGTATTTCTGAAGAGTCCATCTGGGATTGCTATTGTTAAGGATATGGAACCTGAATTGCCAGCGCCACCTCAACATGTAAGTTACTTTGAAACTGAATTTGAAATCGCATTTTTGCATTTACATTTTAACTAGGTTTTAACTTGGGTTTTTAGTCGATCCGAAAAAACATATTTTTTAAAGACCTACAAAAAACAGGTATAATTTAAGCTAACAATATTCTCATCAAGGAACATCAATTGGCGAAGTGCATGCAGCCTGTTTTGAAAGCCATTGAAGACAATTTAAAAAAGCAAAAGGGCCTGTAGATGAGTTCTTGAAGAAGTTAACTGCCCTTTTCAATGGAAACACAAGGCTAAAAACCATTGAGCAGATACATTTCTGTAATAAACTACGTGGATTCCAAACTTCCAGGAAACATTGAAGTGAATAATGTTGAAAGCTTGAGATGGGCTCCACTCGTTTCAGCTGAAGTTGAGAGATCATTTAGCTTCTTCCCTTTTAAAGGACAACCGAAGAAGATTTCTACCTTAAAACTTTAAAAATCTCTTGGTAGTTTACTGCTTCTATAATTAAATGTATTTTTTTTTATCTTCCTAGTATTTGTTAATAAATGATGGCTTTTCTTTGAATTTTTTAGTGTTTTGTTTCGCCATTTTTTTTACAACAAAGTCCTAACCCTGGTTATAAGTTTATCCGTAAAAAAGCGGTGTCCAAGCGCATGATCTTGGTGGCCAGTTTATTTCGCCACGAAGAGAAATTACGCAGCCAGGATATTTCTCTTGCAATAAAGGTAATCGCTCAAGTTGTGTGGCATGTGTCAAAGTAAAAAAGTCGGTTATCATACTACAATAACGTTCCGAACGTTCCGGTGCCAGTCGTTTTTGAAGAAATAAGTTCCAATCACACCTCCAGACCGAAGAGCGCACCAAACACCCAAATACGAGAATTTTTCTTTTTTTTTCCATACAAATTAAGCTCCACAAAAAATAGTACGCACAATTGGTAAAAATTGATGCTTGATTCAAGATATGTGGTGAATAAATCAGGGTATTGACTTAAAAATGTTTTAATTCTGTACAAAAATTCTGTAGAAAAATCCAATCTGTATTTTTTTTAAATAAGAAATAAAAACATTTAAAAAATGCTATTTGAATTGGTAAAAATTGGTTTTCGACTAAAAATGTCGGGAACAAAAACTGATATTAAAACCAAACTATTTTACTATATAAAAAATGTTGTTGGTAATTTAAAGTTAATTTTTAAGAAAAAATGCAATCGACATTTTTTTCACGAAACCGTAAAACCTACACAAACAACAAAAAGAAAATGTTAAGAAATGGTTTTTGACTTTAGTATTAGGAGATCAAAGAAAGATATTGACTTCAAATTTCTCATTTCATTCAAAATATTGTTATAAATATGTTTTAAAGTTAAAGACAAATCGACATACGGGATGGGAAGTTATGAGTGTGGTTGGCACCCCAACTTCTTTTTTGTACTTAAAATAAAGATTTGTATGGATTAAAACAATAATTCATCATCAGTAGATCCAACCCTGCCTCTTTGTGGTATAAGTACTAAAAATCATTAATAAGGAAATTGTAAAAGCTGCTGCCTCGCATAAAAAGATTTAATTGATATAATTATAAGGACAAATAAAAAATAAGTTTGTTGTTTAATAGCGCATGCGATTTTAAGTATATTAATAAAAAAAAAAAGATTGAGTCATTCATAGCCTCTAAAGATTTTTTTTTTATACTAATGATGTCAAATCAACAATCATTAATAGGTAAACTACTTATCATTGAAAAAAACTTTTACATTTTTGTATTTAATTTCGAATTTGTTATTTTTATAGAAGTGTGTTATTGGTAACCTACTCCCAAAGCAGTGAAAACTTCTTTCCTTAATTTTTAGGAGTGTGTTCAAAAATTGCATTTCAGTGATTTTGTTATTGTCGATTTTTTACGCAAGCGAAAAAATGAGTTCTAACATAGATTGTTCTAATTTGCGATCAATGCTTAATATTTACGTACCTTCTCGTAATATGTTCTTTTTCATGGTACAAATTATGCTAAACACTTACTGATTCTTGTATTGCTTTTAATGACTTTGATTTTTTAATTGATTTTAATAATAGTAGGTTAGATATTGAAAGAAATTTATCGAAATTGTTGTAATCTTTATTATTTTAAGTTAATTATATTGAACTTATGTATCATACATTTAATTATTATTTAATTTAAATGTAGTCTCCATAAAGTCAAGTTTCTTGAAAGAGGAAAAAGTAAATTAATTAAATGTCTAAAAAGTGACATTTCGTGAAAATAATCAAAGCAAATACGCTTTAAGGGACCTATTGGCTGCGTTCAATCTCGTGTTGGATAGAGTATCTTGGATCGGTGGATTTTTAGATACCTTGTTTAACGAGCTGGATAGCTACATATTTTGAGATAGCTGTCAAAAAAAAAAAACAACTTTCAGCTGTTCACAAAAAGTGGAGAAACATTGAAACATTTAAACTTCAAAGTCAAAATTGTTGTAAGATAAAACATTTAATGGAAAATTCAACTAATTCGTCGGACGATGATGAATTGATAGGTGCGTAACAATTTAATAAATAAGAGATAACCTTAACGTGTAATCTACGTTAAATTTCCTCTTAGCTCAATTGGAATTCTATACGATTAATAATTTACTTGCGAAATCTCCGGTTTTAAACTATTTACGTTTAACAGAAAACTATCCTAACAGAAACGAGAACTATTATGAAGTGACAATACCTAGATATAGTTTGGAAGAATTTCGATCTCTTTTCCGAATGAGCAGAAGTTGCTTTGCGGTAAGATTTTGAGTTGTTTTTTTCACAGCAGATAAAGGTTTAGCTTAACGGTGGGACAAACGCAAGAACTTTTGTTGCATGATATATCCGGTTGGTTATCCAAGGCTTCTCTAAAAATCATTCAAAGGGCACCAGCAACTAGAACAGCCAATAAAATGTGAACAAACTAGTCTTGATATCTTAAATGAATTGCTTATTTACGATTTCAAATTATTAGGATCTCTTGCACAAAGTGCAGCAAAATAAAAGAACTTTTAACTTGGAGAAAAAATTGTTGTTTTTTGTTTGGATCTTGAGTAAGCAAGAAAGTTTCTTATCAGCTGGAGACAAGTTTAATTTAGCTAAGAGTTCTGTTCATTTTGCATTCAGCGAAATTCTCTAAGTGGTATGTTCATTGCTCAAAGAGTATATAAAAAAAATAAATGGCCAACTGTTCAACATTACAACAATATTTCTTAAGTAAAATAACATCATCAATATCACTTATTCAAATTGTTAAGTCTGAAGATATTATTTTCCAAAATATGCATTATTCCCAACCTTAAAAAAGTGAATAGAGTGGTTCTTCGTTGGGGTGTTGAATCATCTGAAACAATAACTTACCTTTCCTTTCAGCGACCTTATTTGCTTGTAGCTCCACAAGCTGTCCGCCTCTCTCTGCTTTTATACATTAAAACAAAAAAGTCAGATTTATTTACTTTCACCAGATAAATATGTTCTTCAACTTCAGAATCCTGGACACTAGACTGGAGGTAGGACCTAGCAAATTGGTCATCTTCAAAACGAGATCAAAATATGTTAATTTTGAAGTTTGAAATTAGATCATAATAACCTTCTAAAATTTGGAGGCAAATAGCTTCTTCATCGTCTATTATGTACAGAACATCCTCAAATACAACTCCAACTAACATTTTATACCTATCTTTTTGTTTGCCAAAAATCACAAAAAGCTGAAATCAATTTTCAAGTTTCTTGAAACTCAACCATGTGTTGAATCAGCTGTTATGTCAGATACCTATATACCCCAGAAATTCTTGGATGCATTTGGATTCCTTTTTTGACATTTCAGCTGTTTTTGATTAGCTGTTATTTTACACGTAAAACTCTGTCTGAGATTGAAGGCTGCCATTGATCGGAATTCCCAACTCTAGACTTCATTTATTGCACAGATGTCATATGGATTTAGCAAATTACTAAAAATTAAAGTAGCGATTCTTTGATTCTAACTTTGTGTTTTGTTGAATCTTAAATAAAGATAGTAAGATGTTTATATTAGCTGAATCACTTTTTTAGCCTAGTAAATTGCTAAAAATAGATTAAACAATTTGCTAAATCGTTTAAAATTTTGCGCCATATTTGCTTAAGTCGTTTATATTCGTATCGTTATTAAACGTTATCACAAAGTGACAACATGCAATATTGGTATCTCAGAGATTCTGTCATTTGAATGCTTTTTGAAACTGACGTCATATTATTTTCCAACCTTAATTACTACCCGTGTTTTTTTGGCATTCTATAAACAGTGTAGTAGAAAATTCCCAACAAAACGCATCGGCAGTAGCCAGATTTTTGAATTTTAAAATTGGTACAGGTTATGTTAAGTTATAGTGGCTGTCCAAGATGGAAACGGACACACTTAGGCCAGTTTAATGGCCCATTGTGATACCACATGAATCTTGAGGCTTCCTCTTAAGCTCAATGGAACCAGTTAGAGTCCCTTACGAAACGTGAGAGGCTGATTATACCGATATGATTTAGATCTTTTAATTCGTTAAAGAAGAATTCTTCTAGGTAATTCTTGCGTTTTCGAGCTAGAGCAGGGCATGTGCAGAGAAGATGAAGAACCGTTTCTTCCTCTTCCTCTTCCATACAGCTTCTGCAAAAGTCATTTGAGAATACGCCTAGTCTCGTGGCGTGCTTTCCTATTAGACAGTGTCCGGTTATGACACCTATTATCGAGCTTATATGCGATCTGCTTAGAGAGAGCAAACACCTTGAACGTTTTAAATCCAGTGTTGGCCAAATTGGTACAACTAAAAGAAGATTTGTCAGAATAATAATAAAAAAAAACACAAATACAAGAAAATTTTGTCAAAATTTCTTAAGAAAAACCTGTGTGTAGGAGTTGGTTTTAAAGATAATGCATTATGGTCTGTTTTATTTGCATGTTCGTGTACAAAAAGTATAGTTTTGTTTTAATCAATACAAAAAAATTGCACATGGAGTAGGTAGCATATTCTTATATGGTGCTGAACTATTCAGTTCTTCATTATTTAACACGAATCAAACTATCTCTCTTGCACTTTACACATCGAAACACCATTTGCATTTTAGAAAGTGCTGTCAAATTTAATCATTCTTAAATCTTCTTGTGCGGTGGAAACACCAAAAATATTTATTTAATCTAAATTGAGATAAACCTTTGGTGGAACTTAATTATTTTTTCTATTGTTTTCTCTTGAAAAATAAGCCTAGTTAGTAGATTTTCATTAACAAAACTAAATAATATCAACAGTAACAGATTGATTTTTTTCCCTAATGGAAAACACATGATTCCAAATGCACAGCTACTCCACGAACACAGCCATCAAGATACAAATGCAATATCAATCGTACCAACAATGGAGAACGAAATCACATAAGATCCATTCGAGACTCGTATAAATGTCAAAAACTCTCCGTAATAAGGTTCTACTTTAACTTTTATCGGTAGTATCCATATTGCGGATATTGTTTTTCATATTCGTGTAAAATCCTACTATACTATTGATAGATTTTCCAACAAAACACGGGTATTGTGTCAAACTCAAATGCGAAATTGTGTTAACCTTATTCGCTTAGGCTAAGAAAGAAGGATGGAAATGTTACGATTTTTTCCAATACTTGATGAAGTTTACGATGAGTTATTATTTTCTATGTAACTTTATTTCAAACTCTTATGAATTCTATCAACTGAATTCAATTAGAATTTAAATTAAAATTTTAAAAGAATTGAATATATTCCTGACAAGAAGAATTAGAAAAATGGTATTTTACCAGATTCTTAAACCCTTTGTCGATTTGCACCAGCTTCCGATTTATGTTCTTATATTTCGGTTATAACTTTAAGAACCCAACATTTTCTTACTGTTTGCATTTAGACTTTTATTTTGACCGTTCTCAGTTATACATAAGTTGTTACATTTTTACATCGTGTGTACCAAAATCATTATTCAATCAAACAACAATTTCTTTAAGATAAAACTATAAAAAGATTCCTAACTCTCGAAATAAATGTAAAAGTTTTGTAATTTCATCTTCGCACAAAAGTTGTTTAATCGCCGTAAATTTTAATTTTTCGCTGATGCGTTTGAACATTTGCTATAACGAAACGAGCGGTACACCAGAAAAAACATGACAAGTCTGATATTAATCTAATCAGCTTCTAAAAACAGACTCTAGTCACGTGCCTATAATTTGTGTGTCTAAACTTATTTTGATCTTGATTAATAAGAGACTGTTTGTGGCGTATCTATATATTTATAATATTATTTTTGATTCCAACTATAAGCTTATAAGAGACTTTAGAATAATCCAGTTGAAGCTTAATTTATTTGGTAGTCTTTCAAAACAAAAATACATAATTTTGTCTATAAATATTCTTTAGCAAAAGGTTAGAAGTCTTTTATACCCATGATTTGATTTATTTTTATTTAATTTTTATAAAATTTGCAAACAAATTTTTTTAAGTTTGGGAAAAGCAATAATAATTACTGACTGATGCAATAGTTTAGATCGTTTCGTCATCTGTAGAATAAAATTATGTACGTTCATAGCTTACAAACTAAGGCATTATTTTTGTATAATTTCAATAGAATAATACAAATATATATTAATTAAATAAAATATAATATTATACTTCCTATGTGCATTGCGTTGAAACCTTTGCTCTTTTAAAAATTAGCTATTGTGTGACGTTTGAACAGTAGGAGTACAAATCAATTGTTTTTTAAACAAAATTAAATATGGATGTCAAAACAAAGCTCATACTATATATATCAATAGTTCTCAACGGACTATCACAGCAGGTTTTTAAAACATGCCCCTTTAAAAATTCTAAAAACAACCAAAAACCGTGTTTTTACTTAGTTTCTGGATTTTTTTATTAATTATGAGTCTTTATTTTACTTTATACAAAGTTTTGAATTTGAGTATTTTATACATAATTTTAAAAATACGTTTTGGTGTTAATTTTAAGTGCTTATTTTGAGTCCAAACTTTAGTCTTATTTATTTCCTAAAATTGTAAAAATCCCCTTTTTCAACATAATTTTTATAATTTGTAGGGGAACCTGGGACACTTGATCCCCACTTTTGAAATTTTTGATTATTTTTAATTATGAAAGATATTTTGCTTTCAAACTGTTATGGTATGTAAATCATTTTATTGTTTATCATATAGCATAGTTACACATAGAATTTATGAAATATGAAATACATTTTTTGACGTTTTTTTTTAAAAGAATCCAAAATAACCAAGTGTCCCCTATTGAGGGAGACTTGATCCGGGTATAACGTAGACTTGGTTATTGGGGGATCAACTCTCCCCTTCTGCAAAGTTATTTTAGTCTAAATTAAATTCCAGCAAAGATTTCTTGAATTGAAATAAAACGACGCGTTTGGTGTTGGCCTTGATAGTTGAAGAATTGATTTTCTTTACGATTTGATGCTGTCCAATTTCAGAAATGTCATCTTGAACTGGCCACTTAAATGTGTGGTTATTTATTAACTTCTCATAGGAAGTTATTGTAATAGGTCCGATTTGTCAAATTGAAAATTTTGACATTTCTCGACGGTTCAAGGTCCCTATAGTCGAAATAAAAGATTTTTAGAGAGATGTCTGTGCGTGCGTGTGTACGTCCGTACATTCGCGAAGTTTTTTTTCGTCCTCCATAGCTCAAGAACCAGAAGAGATATCGATTTCAAATAAATTTTGTTATACAGATAATAAGGCAGAAAGATGCAGAAAGACCTCTCAAGACAATTGCGTGGGTGGCTTTTTACCATAGCAGTTTGAAAAAAGGTGAAAATTTTAGTTAACCCTAAATATCTTACGAACCAAAACCGCTAGAGACTTGAATTAAATTTTATATAATAAACTGTAATGTGATAAAACAAACAAGTAAATCTAATCTAAATCTAAATTCCATTTAACGGTTTTTTTTATAAATCGAAAAAACTGAAAAAAAATTTTAAGACCAAAATATGATTTCATCTCCAAAACAATTTTGTGCAAAGAAGAAGAATGTTTTTGACATCAGCTAAAATTTGGGCTTCAATCTTATTTTATCTTATAAGAAATATTGTTTTTAACATTCAGTAAAATTTTGAGAAAAATCGAATTGACAGTTTTTTTACAAAAAATAAAGCCAACTTATATTTGCAAGGCAGTTCGCCGAAAATTCCACCTTACCCGATAGTGTCATAACTCCCCCAGTTCTTGAACGCGTAAATGATTCTATGGGACCAATATTGTTTCGTACTCGAACTGTGGCGAGAGTTCTTAAAGATCTCAACATTCATAAATCCACTGGCCCAGATGGTATCCCCGCTATTATTCTGAAGAGGTGTTCTTCCACGCTAGCAGAACCACTGCGTAAGCTTTTCCATCTATCCTATTCTTCTGGGCTCGTTCCGAGTAGTTGGAAAACTGCATTTGTTCAGCCAATTCCAAAAAAAGGCGAATCTTCTTCTCCCACAAATTACCGACCGATAACACTAACGTCCCTTCTTTCTAAGGTCATGGTAACGCTGATTAATTATCCGCTTAAGAAATATTTTGAGGAACGGAAGCTTCTTAATGACCGGCAATACGGCTTTCGTAGCAATAGGTCCACTGGTGATCTCATGGTTCATCTCACCGAACAGTGGAACAGATCTTTACATCGTTTTGGAGAAAGTAAGATTATTGCACTTGATATTTCAAAGGCATTTGATAAAGTCTGGCATCTTGCTCTCTTATCGAAAATGCGTGCTTTCGATATCGACGAATCTCTTCTTCGTTGGATTAAAAATTTTCTTTCGAACCGTTCAATACAAGTTGTTTTGGACGGATTCAAGTCTGAAACTCATAAAATAAACGCTGGTGTGCCCCAGGGCTCCGTTTTGTCTCCGATCCTCTTCCTCATTTTTATAAATGATCTCCTGTCTGCTACTTCTAATCCAATACATTGTTTCGCTGACGATAGCACTCTTAGCTTTTCATATTCGTTTCCAGACTCACAACCCTCCTCTTTGGATGTGGAACTGCAACGGCAAAATATGATTAGCTCATTAAAATCCGACCTACACAGCATTGTACAATGGGAATAAAAATTCGTGTCGAATTTAATGCTTCGAAAACGCAATGCTGTCTTGCATCGTTAAAGCGAGATAAACCGTCTTTGCCACTATCTTGAGTGGCACTTGCATCAACGAAACGGGAAATCTTGACATCCTCGGAATGTGCATCAGCCAAAAATGCCGCAAGATGTCTAGGTTTTTTGAGACGTTGCAAGAAATTTTTTTCTCCATCTGATCTGGCTACAATCTACAAAACCTATATACGTCCGAAACTTTAATATAACTCTCATCGCTGGGCTGGTGCTCCAGTAACTTATTTAAGCCTCTTGGACAGTATTCAAAAAAGAGCTTTTAAAATGATTGGTGACATTAACATCATCAACTCGTTTACATCACTCGAACATCGACGCAAGGTTTCTTGCCTCACCCTTTTTACCGTTATTTTAACGGACTATGCTCTAGTGAAATAGCCAGTAGCATTCCTCCCCTTAAACAATTTAACCGTAATACCCGCGCTTCTAGGAATGCCCATCAGTGTACCCTTGAGCCCAACTTCGGCCGTACTATGAAGTACAGAGATTCTTTTTTTAGCCGTACTACGCGAATGTGGAACGCCTTGCCACGCTCTATCTTTCCCTGTCATTGCATTGTTTAGAAATTTAAAACCAATGTACACCGACACCTCCTATCCAACCCCTCCCTCTATTCCTAATTCTCACACTGTGTCTTTGGTATATTAAAGGTATAAAAAACCCTTTTAGTTTTTGCTAATTATAAAAAAAAAAAATAATAAAAGTTGGTAAAAATTAATTTTTGTCTCAAATATCTTTTCAAAACTTTGAGATATTGGCTTTAATTTACTTTCATCTTTCAAAAAATATTGTTGTCAACATTCAGTAACATTTTGAAAAAAATCGAATTGACAGTTTTTGTACAAAACATTAAAACCGAAAAAATTAACAAAAGTTGGTAAAAAATGATTTTTGACTCAAATATCTTTTCAAAAATTTGAGATATTAGCTTCTTATTAATTTTTGCTTATAAGAAATATTGTTTTCAATATTAGGACAAAGTTTGAGAAAAATCGAATTGACAGTTTTTTTACAAAAAATAAAAACCTAAAAAAATGTATAAAAGTTGTTAAAAATTGATTTTCGACTCAAATATCTTTTCAAAAATTTGAAATATTGGCTTCAAACTAATTTTATCTTATAAGAAATATTGTTTTCAACATTCGATAAAATTTTGAAAAAGATCAAAATTTGGTAAAAATTGATACGAGTACATGTAGACAGACGGGATGGGAAGTTATCAGTGTGGGTCGCATCCCAGCCTCTTTTTTTTGTTGCAAAACGCAATATATAACAATGTTCTGTTAAAGAAGATATCTGTGCAATATAACGATGCATGACGTTTTAATGAAAGTATGTACACTACTACCCTACCCAGTCGTCAACATTGAATAAGGAAGAAGAAGGTTCATTTTGGTTTTCTGACTCACAGCTAGATGAATTAAACGAATCTTCTGAAACATTGAACGTTGATTCCGGAGATGGTGGCAATTCGTCTCCATTTTCTGATGATGATGAAACAAATGCTTTCATATTGCGTTTTGCTTAATAGCTTTGTTTTGGATCTTTTTTTTTTTTTGATTTCTTAGTAAAATTTCCTCTTCAATTCTATTTTTTCGGGTGTAAATGTTAAAGTCTTTGTTGATCCTTTTTTACGTCCTTTTGCAGTTAGTTTCCGAGGAGCTGCTTTTGGAAATGGTCGAATTTCTTCTGGAGTTTTGAGACATGCTTTAGAAGTTGAAGGCTGAGTTGGTGTTGAGGGTTGTGATAATGCCACCACTAGATTTGTCTCTTCAGCATTTATGTCATTTTGAAATATGAAGTTCTGGATAGGTGAAAGCAAAGCTATATTTGTTTCAGAGCGATTTGAATCGGGATTATTCTGAGCCTGCGAAAAATTTTGCAACTGTGAAGCAACTGGTTGATCTTCTGAGGTTTGTCTGCTTATGTTTTCAGTGGCTACTTCTTGTTCTGGTTGATCAGATACATACGATGAAAAGTAATCATCGTCAGTAAAAATGTTGCAGTTAAAGGGGAAAATTCCTGTAACCCGAAAGCCACTTTGAATATTTTGCGGCGTGAATGCTCGTACATATGCATTTCCAAAACACTCTGAAATGTCATAAATAGTTAAGAGCTTACCAGCATTTTAAAGCATACAATTGCCACAAGCGGTGTTGCAGTAGGCTTTTAGTGGTCCAAAGACGGTTCTGTCTAGTGGTTGAGTCTTGTGAGATGTATGTGGAGGTATGGTGAGAAGATGAATTCCATTTCCCTTGGCACAATTTAATGATTCAATGTTTATGCGGCTGTCATGATTGTCCATTATTATCAAACACTGAGATTCCAAGGAGCACTTGCTAAATTTTTTGAAGTGTTTAAAAAAATTTATAAAGTTAATTGCAACACAATTCCCTATTGCGCTCACCAGAAGTCACTTTGTCTACTTGCTTCAAGCCCTTAGTACCAAAAATTTGTTTTGTCTTGTGAACCGTAGTTAACCCTGTCTCATCTATATTCCATATTGATTCTGCCCCAAAGTTATGTGCATTCATTAAAATTCGCAAATTTTCGAAAAACTGGGAAATGTTGTGCTTATCGAAGCTGGTCGATCTGCTCAAACTAGTGGCTTCAGGTGGCGATAACCAATCGTGGCTTACAATTTCATTTTGCTATTGTATTTCTGCGGAGGTTTATTATTTTGCACAGCAAATTCGTAAGCTAGTTTTCGCACAGATTGTGAAGATAAGCCATGATTTAGTTTACTCGCCTTTTTCAGGTACGCAACGAGCAATGTTTCTTCAACTGCCGAGAAGGCTCGAGACTGATGTCACTCTCATTTACTTGCTGTCGTTTCCGGTAATACCTTTTTAATGTCATAACTGGAACACCAAATAGTTTTGCGGTTCCTTTTATCGAATTGTCTTCTATGACGTTCTTCACAGCATCCCTTAGGTTGTTAGGATCTACCGGGTCACGTTTTTTCACGCCCTCCTTTGACTTGTAGACTCTAGGCATTGTCTGTAATATAAAATAAGCATGATGAAATAAATTTTGTTTCAAATAATTGTTCTCTGGGAGACTTGATCCCCTACTTTATTGGGATCAAATCTCTCATTTGTTCATTTTTATTATATTTTTTTTCGTTTTTATGAAAAACCTGGATATTTTACCAAAATTAACACTGTCCAATGTATAAAAATGTATTTGCTGATAACTTTCACTGTTCACTAACAAAAAAACTAGTAAAATATTAAAAAAAAAAAAAAAACAATTTTTCAAGTGAAAACACAAAACTCAACGCCTACTTTAGGATAATTGTTTGGGACGGGGAGAATTACGTCTAAAGTTTGAATTCAGAGAAAAATAGAGTATTTCCAGTTCAAAGTTTTAAAAAATAACTAAAATCATTTAGATAATGCCCAGGGATCAAGTCTCCCAGGGGATCACGTGTCCCCAGGTTCCCCTATTATTTTTCCCACAAAATGTGTATATTTATATTGATTGTTTAGACAAAAGATTTGTTACTAGAACAAAACTTTAAATCTTTTTTTGGTGCAAACAGTTCTAGCTTTTCTTTTCGAAAGACAGGTGAAATCTAACAACTTATGAATATTTTCCGAATATCATATGAAATAATATAAATATTTCAACTGAATATTGAAGAAAGAAATTGTAGATTTTTAAAAACCATCATGAATTTTCAAAACCCATAGATATATAAATGTTTTTTTTTCCGATTTTTAAAAAGTAATATCTCTAAAACCTGACGCGATACAAAAACTAACAATTTTGATTTTATTAGACTTAAAATTAAAAGGGACGAGGAATTCGGACTCAAAAAGGGAAAAAGTAAAGGGTATCTTTCAAATGGGATTGGAAATGTGAAGTTGAAGACTAGTATAGTAGCGTTGCAGTGACGAAGAGTTCTGGACATTCATTGGTTCAAAGTGTCCGTAATTAGTGCTGTGATGAGGGATATAAAAAAGGGAGACATATCGCATATTTTGAGGGTTGGTGTTAAGACGAATATCACTCAGGAGTGCCGGGGAATCTATATTACCCATTAACAATTAGTGAGCAAATAATATATCATCGTTTTTGCGTCTAATATATAAGGGCTGCAAACCTATCAGTTTTAGTCGATCGGCATAAGGATGCAAGTTGGATGTATCATCCCAGGGGAGGTCACGTAAGGCAAATCGAACGAAACGTCTTTGAACATTTTCAATTCTGAGTGAATGGTTTTCATAAAAGGGAGACTATACTTGGCATGCATATTCAAGATGAGGTTGGACTAGGGAAATGTAGAGCGCTTTAGTTACATAGGGGTTGGAAAATTGTTTTGACTATCTCTTTATAAAACCGAAGAGATCTATTTGCTTTATTAATAATTTAGGAATGTAAATTTAGGTGTTGCATATATAGGACTAGAGACTGCGTTACAGAAGAGGACTCTATAGGTTCTATTCATAAGATAGGAGCTTATCCAGTTTACAAATATAGATGGAAAGCCCACGGCTTTTAGTTTGAGATAAATTATCTTATGTGATATTTTGTCAAAGACTTTGCTGTAATCAGTGCTGCTATTCTCGAGGGCTGACAAAACTTTGGATATAAGTTTAATTAAGTTAGTCGTAGTAGATCTACCTTAAAGAAAACCATGTTGAGCGGAGGAGAATAAGGGTTTGCAATGGAAATAAACGGAATCATAAACTATGCTCCCAAAAAGTTTTGGTATGCATGAAAGTTTTGCAATAGGTCTATAATTGTTTATTTCAGTTTTATTGCCTTGTTTATGAATCGGAAATATCCATTTTTAAGTCGGATATAAATTAAGGCCATCAGATCTCATCAAAACATCTAAAAATGGGCAGTTTTAATTTTTTAATTTTAAGATCAGCGCTTTGTATTTATCAAAAACGTCACTCTTCCAAGTTAACAGTACGTAATTGGGGCTGGGCGAAATTTCTCAGGTTCATCTTTGAATTCATATTTGCAAAAATGTAGTAACAATATTTTTTTCTTTTTTAACAAAATAAATTCAAGAGTAAAGTTTACGCTAAATTTTATAGGATTTAAAAACAAAAGACTAAAAGTGAATCAGCTAATTGTTTACTATTTGAACATCTTATAATCTCTTGACAATTTTCTAAAGTTAAAATCACGGAATCAATGACAATTTTTTAAAGTTAAAATCACGACATCGTTACTTTAACTTTTAGCAATTTACTAAATCCATATAACATCTGTCCAATTATTCTTATAAGGGCATTGGATCGAATGGTCTAGTTTACAGATGAAAAATTCAATTAGTAGGTCCGTTGTGTATTTCATTTGTTAATTTTCACGAACTGTCACTTTTTAGACATGTTTAGGTGTTCGTTTTTTAATAAATGGCAATTAGCAATTTACTAGTTAGCAAAGTTTTAAAATGCTAAATATTTAGTTAATTGCTATTTATTTCCATTTTGTATATTGAATCTGAATAAAATAAGAACTGCAGACAAAGGGTTTGTTCGTTAGTTATGGTCTAAGTATAATGGTTCTTTACGTGCAACAGATGGGGTTATCGCTAATAAACTATTTTTACAATAAACAACAACTATATTTTTAACTTCCCATACGAAGTTATGTAATCGTTTCGATTTGTCGAAATGAAAATGTTGACAGTTCTCGATGTTTATCGCTGTAACACAAACATGCTTCAGGAATTTAATGCATGCTATCACAATAAAGATTTGACCTTACGTTTTTTTTGACAATCGTAAGGAAAAGAACGTAATGTGACTCCAAACAGAAGCTCTAGTTCAAATTTGCTGAACATTTGCTTTGTCTGACAGCTCCACAGCTGTAAAAAAAAAAGTCAACAAACAAAATACATTTACTTTTGGACGGATTCCCAATGGTTATTATAGAAATGTCATTCAAAGCAATCTCGATGCAGACCCGTCCTAACGCAGACGAAGATTTCAGTTTTTTGATGTTTTTTGTCAGTTTTCGTGTTTCGTAAAAAAAAATTGTGAGTTGAATTTGAATCTAAAAGAATTCACTTAAGGTTAGCAACAATATTTTGCATGTGATAACATAAGTTTTTTCAATGTTTGTTTTTGTTTCTGAGATTTTTTGTTGAAAAGAAAATTAATTTTTGACAATTTTAGTAGAATTCTTTAAAGTTTTTGTTAAAAAAAATAAAATCATTTTGAAGTCAATACCTTCATCTTTTCTCGAAATATTCGAATCGAACATTTCGATATTTTTTGTAGATTTGTAGATTTTAATAAGTTTAAAAATAATATTTTGTATAAGGTGAAAGGGGAGCTCATTTAGCGCTGGTAGTTCCAGCACTTGTTAGCAACCCACAACCACAGGAAGTATAGGCAGTGCTATTCATAGCTCATGAGCATAAAGCCAAGCGGACAGGACCTGATCCGCGGTCTTCAGAGGCAAAATCCGCTAGTCCCCATGCACGATTGGGCTGTAGTTAAGGCAGAAGAACCGCAGAAGACCAACGCCTCTTAATTTCTGAGGATTAGTGAGGAGAGTCTAGGGGCTCTCGAAAAGGCCGAATACAAACTCAGTTTTGGCATAAGGAATGCCAAGATTAAAATTCTGCAGAGTCGGGGAACAGACACCGACAAAGCTGATAACAACGTCGAGGTTGAATATGTTATAAGCGGAGTCGGCATACCCTTTAAGGAAGTTCTGTGATCAACGAACGAGGTGAGTCACTTTTTGATTTTATTATTGAAAAAAATATAACCATTTGTAACAGAGGCAATACTCCCACGTTCGTCTTTCCGAGCTCGGAAAATTTTGATAGATGGGAGGATGTACTTCATGTTACTTTAGTATAAACAACCGCAATTTATTAGTGGAGAATTGGAGAGTTTCCCCTTTGAATTCGTTTTCGGATCACAAGTGGATTCTTTTTCAAATTAATTTCGATTTGAAAAACCCTCCGCCTTACAGAAATCCCAAAAGAACTGACTGGACAAAATTCAATCAAATTGCGAATTCCAAACTAAGCAACTTACCGAATCCCACTGGATCGATAGGATAACTTGAATCAAAGGTGAAAACCTTTGAAACTTCTATAAATAAAGTTTTTAGAGTCTCTTGCCCAGTCAAATATAGCCGTAAAACCCTTCCTTCTTGGTGGAATGAAGAACTGTCCAGTCCTAGGAAAAATTACGAGGACAATTTTCAATATCTGCCACAAACATAAGTTGTCATCAGCCAAAAGACAAGGCTCGAGAGAATACTGTCAATCAATCGAAGACATAAAGGACTCCGCAAGGCTCAGCAAAGTTTTATCGAAGGAACATTGTAATCCTTCATTTCTAAAAAAGCCTGATGGAACCTGGACAGCCTCTCCAGCCGAATCTCTTTAGCTACTGATGAAGCCGCACTTTCCGGGTTGCGAGAGTGATAACCTCGAACCGCTTAAAACCACAGAGCTAAACGTAGCTCATGTGGAGCAAGCCAATTCCGTTATTACCAGAGAAAATATTTTGTAGGCCATCAATACTTTTTCTCCATATGAATCCCCAGGCATGGTTGGCATACTGCCAGTTATTCTTTAAAAGTTGCATGATGTGGCAGCTCCATGGAAGGTGTTTTTAACAATGTCCTTACCGAATCCATAGAAGATTCGCTCGTTAAGTTCGGTGTAGAAGACTTCATTCGAAAATGGATTATTTCCATGCTCAGTGGTAGGAAGATTTGAGCCACTCTAGGCAATACAATCGCAACAAAACACATGAGTAGGGGAACACCCCAGGGTAGCGTCCTTTCGCCTCTTCTATGGCTTCTGGTCATGGATACAATTCTCGTTAAATAAGAGAGATATGGAGTGAAGGCGGTAGCCTATGCGGATGATTTGGTGCGCTATTGTTGTCAGGAAAGTACACCTCTGTGATAAGTGAAATCACGGAGTCAGCTTTGAAGAAAGTTAGCAACTGGGCCAAGAGTTGTGGACTAGGAGTTAACGAAAGTAAAACTGAACTGTTGCTCTTTACCACCAAAACTAAAGTACCGCCCTTCACGCTACCTCGACTCAACGGTCAAATCCTATCATTGTCTTCCAGTGCAAAATATTTGGGAATTATACTCGACCCTAAACTAAACTGGAAACTAAATATTGAAGTACGGGTTAAGAAGGCCTGTGTTGCCTTTTACGCCTGCAGCAAAACTTTCGGCAAAAAGTGGGGACTTCAGTCGAAGATGGTTTTATGGACGTACACAGCCGTAGTACGTCCAATCTTAACATATGGTTCGATTGTGTGGTGGCCTGCTCTAAGCAAAGCCTATAATATTGATAAGCTAAAGAAGGTTCAGAGAACAGCTTGCGTGGACACCACAGTTGCCATGCGTACTTGCCCAACGGACGCCTTAAACGTTATTTTGGATCTTCTACCAATCGACCTGCAGCGCTATTAGGCTGAAGGAATCAAACAGCTGCTTGTCAAAACCTTATGGTCACAGCAACACAACGAAATTGATTCCCCCAGATATTATCTCCGTAGACACTGACTACTGCACTCCTACTTTGAGCCTTAGTAAGGGTTTTAAGGTTATTTTCCTATCCAGAGAAGATTGGGATGATGACATCGTGTCGATAGGTTTCGACACAACCATCTTTACTGACGGTTCAAAGATGGAGTGCGTAGTTGATTCTGGGATCTTTTCTGAGTCCCTAAATGTAGCTAAATCCTTTAGGCTTCCTGGCTTTGCTAGCGTGTTTCAGGATGAACTGCTAGCAATAAGGGAGGCATGTAAGATACTTAAACAAAACCCAAACCAAAACCGAAATGCGGCTATCTTTACAGACAGTCAGGCAGCTGTCAAAGCCATTAACTCGGCCATATCCTCATCTTAATTGGTCCAGCAATGCCGCGATGAGCTTACGAGCCTGAATATTAACTTCGGTGTCACCCTGATCTGGGTTCCGGGCCATAGTGGTATCGTAGGAAATGAACGGGCTGACGAGCTAGCCAGGCAAGGATCGGCCCTGCATAGCTCACTTGCGGAAATGGTTAACATTCCTCTTGGTGCTATGAAGGGTAAAATCTTTTCTATCTACCAAACTGAATCAAACCGAAGGTGGAGCAATTTACCCAACTGCGTTACTCGTATATCTAGGAAGATATGGCCCACCTATAATAAAACAGGTAAAACGAGTTTATGGTATCAAAACGGCGCACTACAGCGCTAGTTGGATCTCAGGCTAGGTTGCCTTGAGATCGCCATTTCTACCTACCATAAGGTGAAATTAATTTGAAGCCCATATGTTTAATTTTTGAAAAGATGTCGGGTCAAAAATCAATTTTTACCAACTTATGTTATTTAATGTTTATTTTTGTGAATAATAAACTGTTCGAAAACGTTAAAGCACACCCACTCAATATTTTTAAAGGTCCTTTCTGAATATTTTTGTGTCATTATCAGTAAAACAACATTTTTTGACAACATTACTGGTTCTTGTGATATGGACGATAAAAGGCGATATCCCGAACGTACGGTCGAATGAACGTAAAACGTACTCCCTAATAGTCTTTCATTTAGATTCTAGGGACCATAGACATATTGAATATAGACTACTAATTGATTCATATCCCCATAGCAAATCCTCCTTAAAAGTGATTCCACCTCTTTAGCTATGTTTAACCTTTTGTAGACATATCTTTTTCAGTTGTGTCAATTATACGGCTAGTACCCGTGTCGTGATGGTTAGTGTGTTGGGCTTACAATGGTCTTCAACAGGGAGCGGTGAATTCGCCGATTCTCTTCAGTATTTACACCAGCGATCTGATAGTAAGTCTTACAAAGGCAATTGCGTACGCCGACGAACTCATTGCGTACAGAACTGCCCAAAAGATTGAGGTTATTAGTATTCTCCTGCAGCGTGATTTCGACTAGATTCACCGATATTGCGATGACTGGAAACTGAAAATAAATGTTTAGAAGTCGGACACAATTCTGTTCCTGACTCTATTGGTTAGTTCCACGAGTGTAAGAATTGGCGCAAGATGGTCATCGTTGATCTTCACTGGCAGCGATTAACGAGCGAAAGTGTAGTGAAGTACCTTAGTATCTAGTTAGATCAGTATTTATATTTCGACAGCCATATAAATGCTGCTCTGACCAGGGCCAGAGGAGCCTTCGCTCTAATGAACCGGCTGTTTTACAGCAGTCGGCTTGACCCCAGAGTGAACGTAATTTGCTACATGGCCCTCATCCGGCCGATGATCGTTTATGGTTGTCCTGTGTGGTTCAACGTTGCCTCTCCCAGATGGAGAAGTTTCGGGTGTTCGAGCGGTAGTGTTTACGACTTATATCGAACAGCCGAGTCTTCTTATGTGCATTATTTTTCAACAGAAAAATAATCAAATCAAATCAACAGAATTGACAATTTCGTGATAAAACTCGTTCGAGGTCACATTGCAAGAGCTATGTCTTCGACCAACAATTTAATTTTCGGGGCGTTCTATCCGAACGACGAGTATTTTGAAAGTGCACACTTGAGCGGCTTTATTCCACCAGAGGCATTCCTCTTTTTAGACAAATGATACAGGATAGATTGGCAGTCCCGTTAATCTACCACGTCAGACGAAGAACCGTGAATAGGCGACTCCCGTACAATCGGGACGTCATGGTACAAGGTGGAGCGGAGCTCCTTCGGTTCAGTAGGGCTGTGTCCGAACGGGACCGAGCTGATAGGGTGAGGCAGGAGAACCAGTTCTGGTGGCTTCAATCGGCACTTGATAGTAGGTAGTCGGGATAGGGTTCTAAGCCTTGGCCGGCTTACATACTTGTTTTACAGTTTAAGGGTTTAGTTCGAAGTAGAATAGCCATGGTGACAAAAAAATATACAAAAAAATGTAATTTGAAAAAAAATGTAAATTGAAAATATAATAAAAAAAAACATGGAATAAGAAAAAAAAAGACAACAAAATATGAAAATCAAAAAATGTTGGATAATTAGATTTGCTGCTGTGGTTGTTCTAGTTTTAAGTAGTTTATATGTAGAATAAGAAGCTTAAGTTAGTTTTAAGTTTTATTTTAAGGACCTAGTTTTAAGTAGTTTTTTAAGTAAAAATAAAAAAGAATTTAGTTTTTTTTTAATTTTCTAATAAACAAAAAATAAATAAAATGAATTACAGTAAAATAGATCTTAGGGACGAAAGGCATTAGAATTAAGTATTGTTGTTTAACTTATTGTGTCCGTATGAGACCAGTAAGTTACTTGTAAGTTACGGATAATTAGGCTAGTTTTATGAATGCATTAGAGTGGAAAGTTTTTTTCTTCACGAATACTACCTCTTGACAGGAATTGACAAATGTTTCGAATTCCATTAGTAATTCTTGTCGTTAAAAGTGATTTCTCAAATTAAACGTTCGGATTCGGACTAAAACTATAGGTCCTCTCCATCCCTGAGATCATTACTCGCACTCACGAGTGATTGAGAGTTGTTAGTCACTTGGCTCTATTTCTCAACTGACTGTTGTGCCACTTAATTTATTTTGTATATAAAGTGTAACAAAATAAACAAAACACAAAATTCAAGTTCAAAGTGTCTCCGTATTTCATTTCCTACATTTTGGAAGTGTACCCAATCTTCTCTTAAATACTGTATTCTTTCTGGCTTACACTAGCGCCCTCTTCTGTTGAATAGCATATGCCGACAATTGTCAAATCAAATAATTTTAAACTTCAAAATTTGCATTTGTTTTTTTGATTACGTTATAAATTATTGTGCATTCCATGTCCATCTGCTCTGCTTCTATATTTGCATGTAAACAATTTAATAATTTGTGTCCAATCAAAATCAAAATGTTCCTCATTTTGTTTAATTTAAATACAAAATAATTTAAGCATTTATTTAAGATATAAACAGAAACATTCAAAAGTGTAAAGTGTTTTATTTCTAAGCAGCAAAGATGGAACAAAGAGCTAACTTTCTTGCCCTTTGTTTATTAGATGCAATGGAAGATGAGGACCCAAAGTAAAAACAAGACTTATACTTTATTGTCTTTCTGCTTAAGTAAATTTATACCTACTTATTTTCTCTTAGAATGATTGAAGATGTCTTAAGCAAATACGATGTCAATCCGAATATTATCATACAAGACAGAGGAATCTCTCCGATACATTATTCTTGTGGCATGCCCAACATCCAATTAGCTGAAAAGACCACAGCAATGCTTTTAGAAAGAGGAGGTAATTTAATGTTCCGTTCAATTCATTTAGTATAATGATTTTATGGTTTTTAGCTGATCCCAACGTTTGTTCCGAAGACAATATGACTCCAGTGCATGTAGCAGCAATTCATGGAAGAGCTAACATCATTAAAATGCTTTTGGTAAGGTCATAGGTGTCTTGAAATCAATTACTGAGAATTTTATCACTGTCTTTATTTATTGTTTGACATCAATACCCAAGTTTCTGATACTACTTTGCTTAAGAGTTAAAAGTTTTTCAGGTAAATGTAATCCAATATTGAATTCAAGATTGGAATTGATAAAAAGGTTTTCTAACAGCAATTTTAATTTTCTGAATATTTTGGCTCAAAATCCAAGATTTCTTCTGTTTGTCAGACATAAATTAAAAAGAACTATCTTGAAGTCTGGGCTCATTCCTATCAAGTCAAGATTCTTTACCTATAGGAATAAAGGTTTCTTCCAATATTTTTGTAAATTCATCCTAGTTGGTTGCTTCGGATATCGAAATAGCAAAAGTAAAATAATTTAATATTAAGAAAAAGACCCCCTTTAGCAAACTTTAACTAACTTCTGCTGAATTTTTTGTTTATAGAAAAAGGGCGGAAAGCTTGACGTCCTCGATGTTGACCGAAAAACTCCTATCCTCTATGCCATCCACGAGTGCCACTTTGATGTGGTGAAAGTAATGCAAGATTTTATATTCGAGCAGAAGTATCAAAAGAAAACCCAAGAACTAAGCAAACCCGACACCCCAAGACCTTTAAAAAACAATCACCTTTCTATCAGTCAAATGGAAAACAAGAAATTTACTCCCAACCGCATAAATTACAATTACGATGTGACAAGCCCTTATTACATCAACATAACCCATCGCCGTAAAAAGGATCCTTGTTCATGTTGTACGCCAACAAACGATAATAATGATGACGAAGACACTTTAGACTATAACAAAACCTCCAAAGATTCCCCGCAAAACATCTTCGCTTTGACCAAAGAAAATATTCAAGAACTTTCAAAAGATCTTTCAACAGAACCCAATACATCGCCAGTCTCATTGATTCAAGCATGGCGTGAAAAAGTCCAACGGGCCAAGAGCAAACTATCGATAATCGAAAAATTTAATGACATCGACTCTCTGCTCAGTGGGATAATGGACAATGAAGAGTTGGATTTCACAAACACCCTCCTCAATCTCAATCAAGAAGAGGAAGTTGACGAGGAGCAGACTTTGCAACAAAAACCAAAGTCATTCAATAATACAAGTTTTGGTCGGATTGTAAAGACAATAGAAGATGTACCAACAGAGATCGAAGATAGCTTCCATACAGTTCCTGATTCGTTAAATCCCCAAGCACAATCTACTCAATTAAATGATACAAACTTCATACGCTCGCCCAGAAATTCAGAATATATTGTTCAAATGACAGAAGCTTATGTTCATACGGACGATGAGAACGGATTGGTATTCTACGAGACAAAGCTACTGAATAATCAAATTAAAAGGGATTCGCCAAAGAAGTAAAAATAGATCATTGGAAATAATTTCTCGTTTTACTAAAGTTCATTTTTTAACAGGGACATTGGAAATGGAAAAATTCATGATGAGTCTGTAACAAGTGTGTCGACGAATCTAACCGTGCCCTTAGACTATGAAACAGAAGCACTCAGAGCGGAATTAACACAATTTGGTGACCCTCCTGGTAAGTTTTTCATATAATGAATTTGAAATTGATTGTGGGTAAAGTAAGTAATAGCAGTTTGCTAATACAAAACTTAAATACTTGAGATCAACATAAAAACTAACGATAAACAAGCGTATTATCCAATTTAGCTAATTTAATAATCTGTCCGACTTCAATTCTACAAGGCTTCTTTCTGGCTAGGCAACACCCCAAAGAAGGTATATTTAAGACTTTGGCGAATTGAATTGCTTGTCGACGAGTCAACTCGAATTCCTGACGTTGCAGGTCAATCCGCTAACACCTTAGACTTGTTTCTTACCTGTTACCTTGATAAATACCTGATTAGTGTACTACCTTCTTAAGACTTACTTAAGGATGCGCTACAGTCCGGGCGGACCTGGGCCTCAACCAACATGCGTCTCCAGCCAGCTTGGTCCCTAGCTAGCTGTCTCCAGTTTCGCACGCCAAGTTGGTTGAGGTCCTCTCCCACCAGGGTGCGCCACCTGAGTCGCGGTCTTCCTCTACTGCGCCGTCCCTCGGGATTGGATTCGAAGACCTTCCGGGCTTGAGCGTTGATGTCCAACCGCTCTACATGACCTAGCCATCTAAGCCGTTGGACTTTAATTCTGCTAACTAGGTCAGTGTCGCTGTACAGCCCTTACAGTTCGTCGTTATATCTTCTCCTCCATTCTCCATCTATGCGTACGGGACCAAATATCACCCAAAGAATTTTTCTCTCGAAGCATCCTAAGACGCTCTCATCTTTCTTTGACAGGAGGGTCCATGCCTCAGCGCCATAAATAAGAACCGGGATGATGAATGTCTTATAGATGGTGATTTTAGATGCTCGAGAGAGGACTTTACTTCTGAATTGCCTTCTAAGTCCAAAGAAGCAGCGATTTGCAAGAGTTATTCTTCGTTTGATTTCAGCGCTGGTGTCGTCGTCTGTGTTAATAGCGGAGCCTAGGTAGACAAAGTCCTTAACTACCTCAAAGTTATAGTTGTCCATGGTGACGTTTTGTCCAAGACGTCGTTGTTCAGTGTATTTTTTTAATGACAGCATATATGTACTTGGTCTTGCCCTCATTGACCACTAAACCCATCTTCTTCGCTTCCGTCGGAATGCTCAAAAACGCTTCACTGACATCACGCTTTGATCTTCCAATTATGTCAATATCATCTGCATATCCGAGTAATTGGATGGACCTTTGGAAGATTGTGCCTCTAGTGTTGTAAGTTGAGTTTTGCACAATTCTTTCCAGAACGATGTTGAAGAAGTCGCATGACAGTGCATCGCCCTGTCTAAAACCTCTTTTGACATCAAATGCATCGGTAAGATTTTTTCTGACCTTGATAGAGCAGCGTGCATTCTCCATCGTCATTCTGCACAAACGGATAAGTTTGACAGGGATGCCAAAACTAGACATTGCTCGGTAGAGCTCTTCCCTATAGATGCTGTCATACGCGGCTTTAAAATCGATAAAGAGATGGTGGGTATCGATTTGAAGCTCCTGGGTTTTTTCCAAGATCTGCCGTAGTGTGAATATTTGGTCGATAGTGGACTTTCCTGGCCTGAAGCCACACTGATCAGGTTGTTGACGAATGGCTTCAGACGTTCACATAATACGGCAGAGAGGATCTTTCTTAAGACACATCAGACAAATATATCATATCTGCAAATTTCTCACGAGAACCGTTTAGCTATATTAGAACCCGAACTGGGACGATTTCAACGACTTCTTCCGTAACTTTTACTGCTTACGATGCTTCCTCGATGTTGACGAGAATTTCAGCAGAGATATGGTTACGAATTTAATTCTTTGTGGAATGAGACTATTATTCCGAATAGGGTAGGTTAGGTTAGGTTAAGGTGGCTGTCCAAGATGGAAACGGTCACTCTAAAGCCAGTTTAATGGCCCATTGTGATACCACATAAATCTTGAGGCTTCCTCCTAAGCTCAATGGAACCAGTTTGAGTCCCTTACTTTAGATCTCCTAGGTAATTCTTGTGTTTTCGAGCCAGAGCAGGACATGTACAGAGAAGATGAAGAACTGTTTTCTCCTCTTCCTCGTTCATACAGCTTCTGCAAAAGTCATTTGAGAATACGCCTAGTCTCGTGGCGTGCTTTCCTATTAGACAGTGTCCGGTTTTGATACCTATTATCGAGCTTATATGCGATCTTCTTAGAACCTTGAACGTTGTAAATCCATTGTTGGCCAAATGTTTTTTTGCGACCTGACACGTGTTGATCAGATCAGATGTTGATATCACATTTTCTTTTAAGCCAGGACAAGACTTCCTTCATTGCCAAAAGTTCCGCCTGGAACACGCTTCAATGATTGGGAAGGCGGAATGAGAGACTTAATTTCAGTCGTTCAGAGTACACACCTTCACCAACCCCTTCTTTTGTTTTTGACCCAACTGTATAAAAATGAATTGACTCATCCTCCAAGAATGTCGTATCCTACTAAAACGATCTGGGAGGGAATTGATTCTAAATACCTAAGAATTACGGAGTGGCCAATGTTGGTTGTTGTTAGTCCACTGCGACGAAGCTTTGAGGCGAATAGCAGAGCTTGCAGCTATTTGTTTGCTAAATATGTCAAGAGGTGTTAGGTAGAGTAAAGTGCCCAGTGCCGCAGATGGGGTCATGCGAAGCGATCCGCTTATACATAGGCAAGCTGAAAGTTGGACTTTATTTAACTTATCCCTGTTTATAACTTTATCTAAAGCAGTCCACCATACTGCCACACCGTACATTAAAATCGGTCTGATAACCGATGTGTATAGCCAATGTGTGATTCTGGGTTGTAAGCCCCATTTATTACCAATAGCTTTTTTGCAAGAAAAGAGAGCTTCAGCAGCTTTTTTGACCCTTTCTTGTACGTTGCGTTTCCAATTTAGTTTTTATCTAAGACAAGACCCAGTGATTTAGCTTCGTCTGAGAATTATAATTGGATTCCTTAAATATGTGGAGGGTTGACAATTGGAATTTTGTATCTCCTCGAAAATAAGACCAAATCGGTTTTGTGTGGGTTAACACTCAGTCCACACCGATCAGCCCAAAGTATTAGTCTGTCCAAGGCATTTTGTAAGAGTTCTTTTAGGGTGCTAAGATGCTTTCATGAAACTGCTATAGCAACGTCTTCTGGATTTCATTCACCACTAGGTTCCAGAGGAGAGGGGATTGAGTTAATTATTCTGCTAGTAAGCATTAAATGAATTAACACCCGAAGCGAACTCTCTACATTTAGAGATGTTAGTGCAGATGTGTCCACATTGTTAAAGGCACCTTCGATGTCAAGGAAAGCAACCATAGTGAACTCTTTATGACGGAGCGAATATTCGATGGTGCGTACTAAAGTGTGTAACTCTGTTTCCACCGATTTACCTTTACAGTAGGCATGTTGAGACGAAGACAGAAATCTTGTATCGATACTTGCCCTTAAATGGATATCAATCAATCTTTCCAAGGTCTTGAGAAGGAATTATGATAGACTTATAGGTCGTAGATCATTAGGATTGACTTGCGAGCATTTACCTGCTTTGGGTATAAACACAACTTTAACTTCTCTCCATGCCGAGGGAACATGGACCAGGTCTCAAGGATTGGTGCAATTATGTTAGAAGTCTTTTGTAGCTCGGCTGGTATTATTCCATCTGGTCCTGCAGATTTAAATGGTTTGAAGCTGTTGAGAGCCCATGGTAGCTTGCCCCTTGTGATCAGACCTTGTGGATATGATGTTTTTGAACTTGAACGTATATAATTTTTGCAAGTTTCGGTAAGAGAACTACCAGGAAAATAAGTATCCAATAGTAAAATCAGCGATTCATTACTTAAATTTGTCCAGGAACCGTCTGCGTTTTTCAAGCAGCTTGGCATCGCTGGACTAGTTGAAAGAATTTTCCGTAACTTAGAGGCTTCAGAAGTTTCTTCTATCGTGCCACAAAAGGATTGCCAAGAAGATCGCTTAGACTTCCTTAGTGCCTTCTTGTAAATTCTTAGGGATTCTTTGTAAGAGTCTCAGTGAGATGCTAATCTTGCGGCTTTGGCCGGTTGAAAAGTTTCCTGCATTCTTTCCTGAGCGAGTCAAGCTCTGAGGCCCACCATTGTGGTTTCCTCTTATGTGTATAAGTGGACAAGCAATTTCTAGCGATCTGTTCATAGCTGAGGTAAGGTCATTGACTTTGTTGTCAAAATCATTAGCGTTAGAGGAAGGACTAGATAGTCCAGGTTCTAGTAAACTCTGTAATGAGTTCCTGTATGAAGCCCAGTCAGTTTTCCGATAGTTTCGAAAATCAATGGACTCGGGTTATCATCCACATTGATATTCAACTGGATATATCTATGATCAGAGAACGAGTGTTCTTTGAATGCTTTGCAGTCCAAGTTCATATGGTGTATAGTATCTAAAACAAGAGTTATGTCTAAGACTTTTTGTCGAGGTTTAGTTATGAAGCTTGGTTCATTTCCAACATTATTTACTAAGAGGTTAGTACCAAGAATATAATCAAAAAGAGACTCACCTCTGTCGTTGATATTCGTACTTCCCTATACCGCTCCCAATAATAAGCGACGATTCTCTCAATGGTTTTTCCATGGAGAGGGTCAAGGTGGTCATGGCCAAGATACACCGACACTAGCCAGAAACTTCCTTTGGTTGTTTCCAGCCTAACTACGTTGGTATCTTTGACACTGAAATGACAGAGTAAAAATAAATTAATGCTACATTTCACTAGTATGCAAGATCTAGGTTCACCTTTATCTGTCACACACAGTGTGTAGTACCCAGGAGTCCTGAGTGCTCGAACAACGGATCCCACAATCCATGGCTCTTGTAGACCCCGAATAGGATAAAGTCTATCCAACCCAATGAAAACTCATAGTTTGATCCGAACTATAAAGAGGTTACTAGGATCAGAGATGTAAGTTTCCGTTGTTATAAAGCCAATCCCACTGGGGAAATCCGGAATAAGTTCAAACAAGCTAGAAAGTCCTGTAACGATCATATTCGTCGAACCAAATTTTTGTATGACTAGAAATTACGGCAAAGACTAGAAATTACGGTTCCAAAGATAGTACAAAATTCTGATAATTTGTAAAAAAAACGAACGAAATACCATCATCCTAGGTTCCAATGTTTGTTCTGAATGACACTCCCCATGTAAGCTCGATCAATAAAGCAAATTTGCTTGCAGCACAGTTTGCTGTTAATTTGATGCTAGCGGAAAGTGTATTTAGTCATCCTATACTTGAGAGCGTAAAGGATTTTATAGGAAGAATCTTCTTTCGCACTCGTGCAGTTGCAGAGTACTGAAAGACCTTGACATACAGAAATCCGTAGGCTCGGGTAGTATCCATCTTATTTTTCTGCAGAGGTGTTTTAAATCGTTCTAATTTGCATTACCATATGGTACGTGCAGGATTTGTTTTTGTGCTGCATTTTGCACTTATTCATGAAGTAGACCGTTCTGGCTTTCCGTCCGTAATTCGATCGGAACTGATGGCTTGTCGCGTTTTATGGAGACAGGTGCTGGGCAGGAAGGCCCATTACTATTGAGGGAACGTCTGGAAATTGAATTTCTATTCGCCTTTGCTGTTAATAGTATCATTTCGTAAACAGTTTTGCGGGAGTCTTTTGTATTTAGTAAATCTAATTCTGGGCGATGTTCCTTTCGGAGTTCTTTGTAAAGAAAAAGGCATTTGGGACTGCGCAATCCAAAAAGCGGAAAAAAATTCGATGCCACCATTTGTGGGACTTCCTGTCGATGGCATATGTGCTCTTTAGTTGGTCAAATTTATCCACATAGCTCATACAATCGCAATTATTATATTATTGCGTCACGGGCGTCTGTACAAGTCACTTCAGTCATGCCCCCATTGCGTTCTCTACGACATACAACACCTTTTTTTGTCGGGTCTAAACAGTTCGTTAGAATTAAAACGGATCTTTTATCTCTCCATTTTATAGCTGCGACATTCGTATCGCTTACCTTATAATCAAACTGGACTCGTGTCAAATTTTTGTCTTCTTTCAATTTTGGTAGATATTTCCGATTAGAATTCGCAGTTCCATACGCTAATATATTGTCTTTCAGTAAGTCTACCTGTAGGACGTAGCTGTTAAAATAATTATCAAAGAATATTCTATGATTGTACGACTTTAAATTTTCGCAAAATTTTCGAACCACCTTGCCGCCGAGATCAGTCTGAACTATGTTTCCTATTTTTCCGGTGTATATTTTAAAATCTAAACAATATCCAGACTCCGCACACTTTATCCAAACCTTATATCCTCGCTTAATTGGCTTTTTTGGCATATACTGCTTTAGAACGTTGCGACCTTTGAATTTGATCATACTTTCATCAATTGCGATATTTTTTTGAGGAGTAAAAGTTTTGATCAAAATTTCGTTTTAAAATGCCTTACTTTATAGAGTCTGTCAAAACTAGCATTACTTCTATTGTTGTCATTCAAATGCAAGTTCTTTAGAAACCAGCCAAAGGCATAAACGATGATATATAGGGGTCATGCAAATCATGAGCAGAAGACCAGTAATCCTTATAACTAGGCATTTTTTTTATACCCATGACCAAATTTAAACCAATATTCCTACTTTTTCAGGTGTGGCAGGTAAAAAATGCATTCCTTGCTGCGTAGCGTATACATTTGTTTGAAAACAAGTTAGTTCAACAAGATTATCTGACCAAAACAAACGAAAAGACTGTGTAGTTGTAACACTCCCCATACCTGATATATTATCTGGTATACCTCCATCTCCAGAAAATTCACTTAGTTCCACCATTTTTAAGTTTTTTTCCACTTCGGTTCCACGAAAATATTTTTTGAGCCTAAAAATCTTGAAGTTTTATGACGACCTAAACTGCTAACTAAATTAGACAATGGTTCATCATCTTCCGAAGAAAAATTATCTACAAGCTCTCAATGAAGGTTGATAGGTAGGTCACCAAGCACCGTCATAGCTGGAGGCCTATCATTGTGATCGTCGTCCAGGTCTAAACTGCAAATACTTTCATCGTCTGATGGAAAGTCTTCTAGAACAAATTTTGGCATCAGCTCTCTTATCGAAAATGCGTGCTTTTGGTATTGATGAATCTCTTATTCATTGGATTAGAACTCCTTTAAAGTCTGAAATTCACAAAAAAATGCTGGTGTGCCTCAGGGCTCAGTTTTGTCACCGGAATTCTTTTTTTTGAAACGATCTCTTGTCGGCCACTTGTAGTCCATTAAACTGTTTCGCTAACGACATTACCCTCAGCTTTTCATATTCGTTTCTAGGTTCATATTATTGTCCTTCGGATGTGGAACTTCAACGACAACGTATGATAAACTTATTAAATTCCGATCTCGACTGCATTGTCCAATGGAGAATTTTGAACCTTGTAGAACTTAATGTTTCACAAAATCAATGCTGTCTTTTGTCGTTAAAGCGTAACCCACCCCCGATGCCACTATCCATGAGTGGCACTTGCTTAGAGAAAACTTATCAACTTTCAGTACTCAGTATGTGTATGACAGATCACATATTCGACATTCCCAAAAATGCTGCAAGATGCAGCGATGCAAGAAATTTGTCACCCCCTATGATCTGGCTGGAATTTATAAAGCTTACATTCGTCCAAAATTTGAATGTATCTCGCTAATATGGGCAGGTGCCCCTAAAACAGTTTTAAAAGGGATCCAAAAAAAAACTTTGAAAATGATACCTGATTACATAACTTAAACACCGCCGCAAGGTTTCATGCATTTCGTTGTTTTACATATATTTGTACAAACAATATTCTTTAAATTAAATTAGGTAGGTAGGTAAGTAGAAATGGCGATCTCAAGGCAACCTAGCCTGAGATCCAATTAGCGCTGTAGTGTGCCGTTTTGATACCAAAAACTCGTTTGACCTGTGATTGAAAGGGATAGATGTATAGAGAAGCTTCATAGCGATTATGTTAGAGCCATTTTGTCGCATTGAGAAAAAAGATTAGGTCTCTAATCTTTGTCTCAGATAGCTCATCAAGTTCGTGAAAGAATGCTTTTCCAAAGTATTTCATTTTAGTGTTTGACAAAGCAGGACATTTGCAGATCAGGGTGACACCGAGGTTAATATTCATCGCGACATTGCTGGACCAATTAAGATGAGGATATGGCCGAGTTAATGGCTTTGACAGCTGCCTGACTGTCTGTAAAGATAGCCGCATTTCAGTTTTGGTTTGGGTTTTGTTTAAGTATCTTACATGCCTCCCTTATTGCCAGCAGTTCAGCCTGAAAAACGCTAGCAAAGTCAGGAAGCCTAAAGGATTTGGCTACATTTAGGGACTCAGAAAAGATCCCAGAACCAACTCCGCACTGCATCTTTGAGCCGTCAGTAAAGATGGTTGTGTCGACACCTATCGACACGATGTCATCCTCCCAATCTTCTCTCGATGGGAAAATAACCTTAAAACCCTTACTAAGGCTCAAAGTAGGAGTGCAGTAGTCAGTGTCTACCGAGATAATATCTGAAGGAATCAATTTCGTTGTGTTGCTGTGACCATAAGGTTTTGACAACCAGCTGTAGCGCTGCAGGAAACTATGTATTTAATAAAAAGGTCGATTGGTAGAAGATCCAAAATAACGTTTAAGGCGTCCGTTGGGCAAGTATACATGGCCCCTGTGGTGCCCACGCAAGCTGTTCTCTGAACCATCCTCTTTCTTTAAAATTAGTCTGTTCTATTTGTCGCACTTCCAGGAATGCTCTACCCATGATTTAACCTTGAACTCAATTTCGGACGTCTAGAAAAGAGAGTTTTTCTAAACCGCACATCGATAATGTGGAATGCTTCACGCAACTCAGTTTTACCCTCTCATTTTGATAATCATAACAGTAAGACCAATGTGCACCGATATTTCTTCTTTAATCCTTCCCTATTTTCAACCTCGCACTGTTGATGTGCCTGTTGATTATAAAAAAAATCGAATGTTTATCTTTCCCTCGTCCAACTTTTGATTTCGAAGAGTATACTCAATAATCAAAACATCAATAAAATGTAGACTATGTAAATATTTACTAAATAACCCACAACACTCTCTCAAAACAAACCCATTTTTAGTAATGTAAAATTAAATGTCCTTTCAGGACCTATAACAAAAAGTACAAAAAAACTCTACATAAAGCGCCTCACCAAGTACAAAAGAAACACTGCCCAGATGAAAGCACAATTTAACACCAACGAAGAGAACAAAACAAGTAAGTACTCACCTCAGACTCAGAAATTACTCACCCTTGAACCCTTCCTACCTGTCCCAACATCTTATAGAAAAAGTATATAGCAAGACTTGTCATATCATCACCAAAGTAGTAATATAATTTAAGATCATTTCTATTCAAAATGTTTGTTTTGTTTTCTAAATTCCAAAATCACGCCAAATTAATCTTATCTCGATGTATTTCAACAAAAGGTGTGTTGAAAGATGAACAAATATTTATAAACAATTCTTTTTTTTCAATTTTATTCCGATTTAGAATTTTCTGTAGAGCTTGATCGAACTGTTCGCCGAGAAGAAATCTTTGAACGTATTTCAGAATATCGAACTTACGAACAGGAACTAGTTACATATTTTCAAAATAATCCCAATACTAAACGCCTTCGTGAAGGTCACTTAAAGCAGAGTTTTATTTATATGCTAATTGATCCGAGAATATCCAATAATTTACCTGGCGAAAGTACAGTAAGTAAAGAAGAATCAATGACGTAAAAATAAAGCAGTTTGTTCTAAATTAATTGGAATATTTCAGTTCTTGACAAAATTTGAAGTTTGGAAAAGATTCTTGAGGTCAATCTTTTACGTCGGCAAAGGTAAGACATCGAGACCATATTCACATTTGTATGAAGCTATGAAAAAGTTTTCTCGACTTCATGGCACGGGTCAAACTAAAGGAAATGGTTGTAAGTTTTTTTTAGTTTTGTTTTTGTTTCCACATTTTTATTCAATAAACATTTGTATTCTTTTGAAGTAAAATCCATTCCAATCGAATCATTCAAATCGCCAACAAAACAATCGTATGATAGCAAGAAACTCGACAGGATTCTTGACATATGGTCAAATGGAAAAGGCGTTGTTTGTTTACATGTCTTTCATAATATTCTACCTGCAGAGGCTTATACCCGGGAAGCGGCAATTATTGATGCGTTAAGCTTACAACATCTAACAAATATGAAACGTGGTGACTATTATGGTCCAGCGCAATCATGGACAATGAGAGCTAAAAAATGCATGGGAGTAGCATTGCTGAATAAGGCAATGCAAATTTATGTAGCCGAGGGAGAATCTCAACTCTCACCAAGTGATCTAATTTAATGAGACGATATTAATTATTATTGTTAATTTTAAAGACTATCTAATGTACAAATATTTTTATTTTAATCAATGCTTGTGTGATATACTATATTTCAAAAAAATCAAAAAAGTTTTAAATATAACGTGATTTTTCGATAACTGTGTTTGATTTTGTTCATAAATGACAAGGAGCATATCCAATCTAACAATGACTGCCACTAATAGTTAATTTTTAATGGATTCAATGTTTTTGAATATATTCTCTAATCAAGGAAGAATGATTTTAAAGATGTCTAGGTAGCTATTAGATTTAATGAGAACTCTGTTGTCCAGCAAGGTATAGTAGAACCATCAATATCGGATCCAAGGGGGGGGTGTGTCCTAGGGTTCATAAATAGTGAACATTGAAGTGACTTTTACTTGCGACATATAAGAACTATATGGTATGTTTTGCATTAATAAACAACTTCGAACTAGAGCTTTTAATCAAATATGACATTACGACGGTAGAGAAGTCGAAAAAAGTGGGGACCCCGATTACTTCCGTCTGTATGTTTTTCCTGGCTCCAACAGTCCAAACAATTGTGTTGATTGAAATTAAGGTTTTAAGCCGATTAGCGTAAGGCTTTTTTTTTATTTTATAAATAAGAAACATAAACATTTTTTGGTTAAAAGATGTGATTTTTTTAAAACTTTCTCTAAATTTTGTGATCTTAACTTGGCTTCTTTCTACAAGAAAAACATATTTTAGTTTTGCTTCAGAAGGGTACCCCTCAAAAATCTGTATTTCTATCTTTATATATTTGTTTTCTCAAGAACTAATTTATTTATTTATTTATTTAGCTTAATACAAGCTATCATAACTTAACTTAACTTAACACTAGCTTAACATTTTTTTTTTTGCAGTTCTTGTTATCAGTTTTCAACATTAATTCATGTGGGCCCTAAGGCCCACATAAAAGCTCTTTAATGTACAAGAACTAACAATTTTGATTTTATTTAACTTAAAATTACAAGGGACGGGGAAATTCGGACTCAAAAAGGGAAAAAGTAAAAGGTATCTTTCAGATGGGATTTGGAAATGTTGAAATCGAAAACTACCATAGCAGCGTTGCAGTGACGAAGAATTCTGGACATTGGTTCAAAGTGCCCGTAATTAGTGCGGTGATGAGGGATATAGAAAAGGGAAACAGATCGCAGATTTCGAGGGTTGGTGTTAAGATGAATATCACTCAGGAGTGCCGGGGAATCTATATTGCCCATTAACAATTGGTGAGCAAATAATATAATATAATATATAAGGGCTGCAAACCTATCAGTTTTAGTCGATCGATATAAGGAGGCAAGTTGGATGTATCTTCCCAGGGGAGGCCACGTAAGGCAAATCGAACGAAACGTCTTTGAACATTTTCAATTCTGAGTGAATGGTTTTTATAAAAGGGAGACCATACTTGGCATGCATATTCAAGATGAGGACGGACTAGGGAAATATAAAGCGCTTTAGTTACATAGGGGTTGGAAAATTCTTTTGACCATCTAAAACCGAGAGATCTATTAGTTTTATTAATAATTAGGTCAAAATGGGAATGGAAATTCAGGTGTTTGTCACACATAATACCAAGATCTCTAATAGAATCGACTACGTTGACGGCGTCATTAAGGAAGTAGTATACTCTATGAGATGGGATTTGTTTGCGCGAAAAGGTCATTTGTTTACATTTACCTACATTTAACTCTAGGAAATTATGCAAGCATCAAACAAAAAAGATATTAAGATCATTTTGTAAAAGTAAAAATTCTGATGGAGTTGGGATAATCTTGAAAATTTTCTTATCATCCGCAAACATTAGGATATCTGAGTTTTTTAATTTAAGACAGACATCGTTAACAGATAAGACGAAGAGAAGGGGACCAAGGTGAAGGTGGAGTCCCTTGTGGGACTCCAGAAGTTGCATGTATAGGACTGGAGACTGAGTTTCGGAAAAGGACTCTATAAGTTCTATTCGCAAGATAGGAGCTTATCCAGTTTATAAATATAGATGGAAATCCTAGAGCTCTTAGTTTGAGATAAATTATGTTATGGGATATTTTATCAAAGGCTTTGCTGTAATCAGTGTATACGACATCAACTTCTTTGCCATTCTCAAGGGCTGACAAAACTTTGGATATAAATTCAATTTAATTAGTCGTAGTGGATCTACCTTTAAGAAAACCATGTTGAGCGGGGGAGAATAAAGGCTTGCAATGGAAATAAACGGAATCATAAACTAAGCTTTCAAAAAGTTTTGGAATGCATGAAAGTTTAGCAATAGGTCTATAATTGTTAATTTCAGTTTTATTGCCTTGTTTATGAATGGGAAATATAAATGAATCTTTCCATATAGCAGGAAACACACCTTGGGAAAGAGAGAGTTCAAAGAGTGCAGTTAGAGGCTTTGACAGAGAATGCATACATTTTTTTAGAACAACTGATGGGACGCCATCAGGACCAGGGCTAAAGTTTTCTTTGAGGCTTACGATTTTTGCAAGCACCATTTCTCCAGTTATTGTAAACGATGAAAGGGAGGTTTGAGTGCAACCATCTAAATAACTAAAGTAGTGTGGATCAGGATCATGCAGATGTTCAGTATACGATTTGCTAAAGTAATTAGCAAATAGATTTGATATGGTTGTTGGATCAGAGGAGATTATGTTGGAGAAACTCATTGAAGGTGGAAACCCATCAGATTTTCGTTTGACATTTATAAACTTGAAAGATTTCCTTGCATCAGAAAGAAGGTTATTTTCCATTTGGTTAAGGTATTGGTTATAAAGGGATTCCCTTAATTCAGAGAAAGAATTATAGGCGAAAAGATAGTTGTTGTGATCAGTATCAGATTTGGACTGTAAAAATATCTTCCAAAGCTTGTTACGGGTATTTCTTAGGCTACGGAGCTCTCTGTTGTACCAAGGGGGAGCAGAGGTGAAATCTTTTCTACGACAAAACGGTACTGATTCTTCAATACAGTACGAAAGAATCAAATAAAACCAATTTGTAAGGGACTCAATTGTTAAGTGGAGGGATCATTATTCAAAGTCGGCTGAGATAGGGAGATTGTTAAGTTTGGAGAAATCAGCCCTACGAAAATCATAACAGTAATTCTCCATTTCAAAAAAGTTGTTTTCTAATTCAATGGGGAAGGAGAGATTAAGGGGTGGATGATAGCGATCTAAGGTTGAGAGAAGGTGAGGGCTCGGGGAGACAACACATTTATCGCAATCAGATGAGAATATGAGATCAAGGTGTCTCCCCATAAAGTTTGCTACTTCATTTAGTTGAAAAAGACCACAATCAGATAGACGATCAATGAACAGCGATTCAGATTCAGAAGAGATGTTATTTGGAAAGAAGGATGTCTGATCATCTGAGGACCAATTGAGATGGGGAAGATTAAAGTCTCCAAGAAGGATGATTAAATCATTAGGTTGCACTAGTTCAAGCAGATAATCAATGGCATTAACAGCGGCTTGGTATGCTTTAATTTGTCGGACTGGTCGAGTATAACAACAAAGGACAAAAAAACAAAACTTAGGGAGTGTAACCTTAGCTGATACACTTTCAAATTCGATTGAAGTGGGAATACGGAGTAATGAACTTTTAAATTACTAGTGATAGCTAAAAGCACACCACGACCGTGTGTATTACTCGCATATTCCACGACATCCATTCGATAGATGGAATAGTCGTTAGTAAAGAGTTCAGTACTAAGGATATCAGGTGTGAGGTTGGTTTCGGTAAGGGCAAAGATGTCATAAGGAAGGTTTTGGGAGTTATTAAAAACGGCAGAAGTTTTAGACCTTAACCCTCTTACATTTTGATAGTAAAGGCTAAGACATTTAGGTTTAGTGGTCTTAAGGTTAGGAGCGATAGTATTTCTTCATATCCGCACGGGATTTTTGGATATGAGATAGTCGTTTTGAAGAGATAAAAGACGCAAAAGAGGTTAGGTCTTCTCTCACTTTTTGAGGAGAAATTTCAAGGCCATCATGAAATTTCAAGAAAATTTCCATAAGTGCATCACGTTTGGTAGGGAGGCCTTCTTGGGAGATTAAAACCTTAATGTTTGTATTTGTTTTACCTTCAAAGCAAACAGAATCTGGTTTGTCGTGCAGGAAAGCTAGGTAAAGACGAACATTATTGTAGATTTTGTGGTCTCTAAGACGGGACATAACCTACCGATCATTAGTATTGGCCTGAGATAAATGTTTAGTTAACTTAACATTTGGAGGGATCATTGGGTTAAGGAATCCTTCAGGTTCTTGGGAAACTGATGAAGAAGAAATAGGATTAATGGTGTGAGAATGGATGCAATTTGTATAAGCGGGTGTTTTAGCAGGAGTATCAACCATCGGAGAGCAAAAACCAAGACCCGGATGAGAAGTTTTAAAAGAAACTCGTTTGGATGGAGGCTTCACAGATGTACGAGAAGTTTTCCGTTTAAGGGACGAAAGTTGGTTGGAGAGAGAAAAGTTTGGAAAGATTTGTGTTTTAAGATTTAAGGGTCTAATTTAATGAGACGATATTAATTATTGTTATAATTTTTAAAGACTATCTAATGTACAAATATTTTTATTTTAATCAATGCTTGTGTGATATACTATACTTCAAAAAAAGTCTTAAATATAACGTGATTTTTCAATAACTGTGTTTGATTTTGTTCATATTCATTTTTAAAGGATTCAAGGTTTTTGAATATATTCTATAATAAAGGATGTTATAGACCTAGTGTAAATCCAGGTAGTTATTAGATTTGATGATAACTCTGTTGTTCAGAAAGGTGTGGTCTAACCATTTAATTTGGACGACTCCCACCCAACATATGAAAGCATTCCAAGATTAGAGTTTAGAGGTGTTTGTGTAACTTTCTTCTAAAGGAATCAGTCGTAGTAGTTGAAACGTTGCTTTTTCCAAGAATAATGTAACATGTTACCATTTCTGTGAATAGGAAAAAGCTTCAAAAATGTATATGCGAAAAGTTTGCCAGAAAAATGTGATATTTTTTCTGAAGAAAATAAAAGAATGCATTATTATTAACGTATCATAAGCAATCTAAAAAGGCGGCTTAGGTTGTGTTTGGTTTTTGTCATTGTAAATTTCGCATAGAAAGTATAACCTAACAACACACGGACAGGTCCCCTCGGATGTAATTACAATTTTTGTTGAAGTCTGCTGTTGTTGCGCCTCCCCTTCTTCTGGGTTTTCATTAAAGTGCTATTCCGGTTCAAGACAATTCAAGTAAAAGCAGAACAACAAATCTGCTCTCTGATAGGCATCCTCAACCTCTGCACGGCGTATTAAAAAACCATAAAATGAAAACCAAACTTATTTAAATCCCCTGTACACAAAGCATTTAATTAATTTATTAATATGTTTTCAAGAACTTGGAACAAAATCATTAGCTGACATAAAAACGAATTTGCATTTTGGAAATAATTAATAAAGAGACCTCTCGACCATTAATAGATTCATTTCTTTTGCTTCTTCTTCTCAGCCTCTTCTTCTTTTTCCTTTTCGATGATCGCTACGTACTTTTCAATGGACTGAACATCGAGCATTTTTAGTGGTTTGTCTTTTTCCATGACAGCAATTTCAAGATTCTTCTGTCCAGACTGCGCCACCTCTAGAAGAGCTTTGATAGCCAATTTAACGGCACCGTTTTCATCGGCCACTTCATTGTCTTTGTAATGTTTCTCGAGGAATTCACGAACAGTCTTGGCCGAGCGACCAGTCGCATTGGCTTTCCATTCATAATAAATGCCAGACGGTTCGGTCTGATACAAATGTGGGGTTCCATCGAAATCGAAACCACCGATGAGACACGAGATACCAAAAGGACGGCGACCGTTGCTCTGTGTGTATTTTTGTTTTAACTGGGCAATAAATCTAAACGTGAACAGAAGAAGAGCATTTACTCAAATTTATTCACAAATTCTAGTCTGCATTAATATTTACCTAGTGATGTACTCCAGTGTGACCGGATCTTCTACGTTGAGTTTGTGACTCTGACACTCTACTTGTGCACGATTTATGAGAATTCTGGCGTCGGCGGTAAGGCCGGCAAAAGCCATCACCACATGAGAATCGAGGGCGCAGATCTTTCGTACTGTGCGCTCTTCTTGAAGTTTTGCAACTGATTTCTTTTCCACGCCCAGGACAACACAATTAGCACCGCGAACACCAACCTTTTGAATTTTAATTTAAACAAAAAAAAATAATGAGAATCTAAGAAATGACCAGACAAAAATTTGAGTTTTCTTTTCCTGTATTTAAGGTTATGGTTTGCTTTGTTTGGAGTTGAACTTACTGCAGTTGAACCTTTTCGTACGGCTTCTTGGGCATATTCTACTTGAAGCAAATGGCCATCGGGTGAGAAAATTGTAACGGCACGATCATATCTGGCAGACATTTTTATTAAATTTTATTAGAAAAGTAGAAAACTTATTTAAAAAACTCGATTTTAATTTGCAAAAATCTCAAGCTACGATGACAATGACAAGATGTGAGTTGTGTAGCGAAAACGAACGAAAGATGAAAACTGTTTGTCAGCCTAAATGACAGAAACAGATAATGGAACTGCCAGAGTAGAATTTATGAATTCGCAAATTATAGTATTACCATTCAAAATAAAGAGAATATTGGGCGTGTTTAGTAGTTAGTTTTTGAAACAAGATAAATTTAAGAAAGATTTTTTTTATTTTTGTGTGGAAAACAGTTTTTGCAAAGTTTTTCCACAATTTTGGTTTTGTATACAGTATGTCATGAAAAAGTTAGTGAAATAGCAACCTGAAGGTCAATTACCACTCAAAGTAAGACAGAGTTATTTCTTCTTTTCAAATAAATCTTCCTTGGATACATTTTGTCTGCAAATTAAGACTTGAAGTTACCAAATTCGTAAACCATTGACGTACTATAGATGGACTTCTATTTGAATAAAAATGGTTCCACTTCAAATAAGCTACACTAGCCCTTCCAGGCACAGTGGCAAAAAAAGTTATGAAATATTTAGCGACATCTGTTTGTATTTAGTTGAAATATGCTTTTTCTGACATAGAAAGTATTGACATCTAGTATAATTTGTTGAAGACAAACGATGCCATGTTTTTTTTTTGTTTGTATGTTATTGAAAAATGTTGACGTGCAAAATGAAGCAGAAGCATGCTGTTCGCTGTGCCTGTGAGTCTTATATGTAAACGTTACACAATGTTTCCACATAGCCCTCTTTGTGCTAGTATTTTGTCCGTTAAAAGTGGAACCATCGTGAAGTTGGCAACTAGCAGTCTATGTATAGTATGTCAATGTCGTAAACAAAAGTATTCAATTAATATTTCTGGATTATTTTGTGAGAAATATTTTGACAGAAAGCCGAACAATCACGATCAACCGTTTACCGTCATGTTATCACTGTACACATTGGCTGCGTTTAATCATAGCTTGTATCGTGATGGTGAGTTCGTAGGATTATTCAATACTTATTTTATTCTCATACAAACCACCCTTTAAAAGTGATTCCACCTCTTAGGATATGCTTTCCTCTTTGTAGGTTTGGCGGAAAAAATCATAAGTAATTTTAAAACGTTATCTGTCATTATAAAGTTTGCAAAATAAACAAATACGAAACTCAAGGTTTAAAAGCTTGTTCATATTTCCGCAGATCTAACAGAAAGCAGAGCAGCGTTAAGAAATAGATGACACCAACTAAAAGTTGGCTACATCGTACGTAGTAAATAATGTTAGCCCATATATTTGAATATAATTTTATACTTTCAGGTTTTATCAAAGCTTATTAAGTTCCCCCTATTAAACTGTAGCTGTCTGCTTCAAAGCCTTTTAAGCTTTTCAAGCACTCTAAATTAATAGTGAAATAGCTTCGTTAGAACCTTATGGAAGTATCGCTACTGTGGAGTTACAATATTGGTGTTGAGAGTACATATGTATCTAAGAGATCAATAATATGAAAAGGTTGTGGGTGGTTGAACACATTTTTTTCAGTCAATTTTGTTTAATTTGGATTGAGCAGTTAAATTTTGAAAAAATAAATTGAATAGTGCTACATCAAGGAAAGAAATAAAGCCCAGTAAATTATAAGTCTCAACCGTTCTTGTTTGCGAGTTATGTCAGAGATGGACTGCAACTATAGTTTATACACCAATACTCATTCAAATAAGCGCTTTTCATGACAAGAATAAACCTTAACAAACAATCCCTTCAAAAGGCAGTACAAACTTTAATGCTTGTTCTGACAATTTGCATCGAACGTAGTATTTATTTATCCTTGTTAATATAGCGACACTCTCTGCTACTCCTCCAACTAATAAAACAGCGTTTAAAAAATACTCCACTAGAATGAAGCCAATTGCTTATATTTGCTTTTTCTGTTTTCAATTGAGTTCTTTTCAAAACATTTGTATAGAATATCCAAAATAATGATGAAAACAACTGTTTAAAGTTAATTTGAAACACACATGGGCTCTGAGATGACTTTGAGAGCTACAAAAAGAGCAAAAATATACGTTTTCAAGGATTTAGGACACTAATGTGAAATAGCAATAGAGACTTTAAAGAAGCAAGAAAATTGTAAGGTAAAGCGACAAAATTAAGGGTCAAAAGCTGAGTATCAGCCAGAATTACAATGGTTCAATTGTGTAGGGAGCTATTACTTACTTTGACACAATCGATATTTAGTTGTTGTCCACAATACTGAACGGTAACAACTATAAATGTTTGATGGAGCGGTTACTTCCAAATATGAAAAGCAGTTTTGGACCTCTGTCTTAAATTTTAGAAAAAGGCAATGCCCCAAATCACACTTCGAGGTTTGTTAGAAGTTGAATTCAATCTGCAGAGGTGGAACTTTTGCCAATTCCCCTTTATTTCAACATTTACTTCAACTTTATTAAAAACATTTGGGCATAGCATTTTCATTAAGCTTATTAAGTTTTCGGACAATTTGAAGACAAATTAAAGCTTTTCGTGATTACTGGTTCCATATTTCCTGTGATTATTAAAACAAAAATAATGCTTCTATTCCAAACTGTCTTCTAGAGATTATATCCGAAAATGTAAATATTTTATTAATGTTGTTGTTTTTTTTTCTGAAATTTTGCATATGGCTTCATCTTAATGGAGAATTTTTGTATAAGCAGTGGTTCAGTATTTGATATTTTGAATTCCAACGCTCGTTTCCAATTTTTCCTTTAATTTTATAAATTTGTAATGAAAAAAAATTCGTACCTTTTCACAGTAGTAACATTTTTCGGGTACAACACTTCCACTAGCAATAAAAAAGTGAAACTCGATTCCAAAATGTGTCGCCTCATCCTAGTAGTTGGTATATGTTACTTCATTTAGTAATAAATAAATATTCAAACTCATTGGGGCGTAGTCATACAGAATTACTAAAGTCGTGATTTCTTGATTTATACATTAAGGTTTATTGGTTATATAAACCAGCTCTTATTCATAGTCAGTTTCCTAGCTGTGTTTAGTAAAATCCTAGGTTAAGGCTGTGCCCTACTACAATTATACTTCAAATAGCAAAAAATACCGTTATATTTCCAAACTTGTTATATTGTGCTGTCATTTCTCAAATTGAGTGTCAAAAAAGTAAGTAAAACAAAACTATTTAATAAAAAATAAAAAAGTATCTAACAACGTTTTATAATCAACAGCAAAGAAAATATAAAACGCAGACGACAGAAAAGCAGGTCGCAGTCAGAGAAGCGATTCGTGGCACATTAACATTGTCCACGGTATGGATATGATGTTATACGATGATAATAAAAAAAAGGATGTTCGTTCGATATGAGGACTGCTGTCTATAATAGATGCTATTAAAACCTGGAGATTTCCAGAAACGTGTTATCCTCTTTTACTTCGTAGTTATCCAATATTCAGTAAATTGTTAATAAATGTGACTGTTTCTATTTATAAACGATATCTTTTGCAGAAATCCTTACAGATCACGACATACTTCAAACTCCTCTAAGACATCTATACATTCTTTAATTACGGTATCAATCGACATTTTTTTGGACAGTAAGTTTACGTTACATTTATTTGTTATGATTTACTTTTGAAGTTTTGCAATTTACAAACAAAGATCAAATATGACATTTGGCTGTGATAATAACTACTTAAACACAGCATTTCCTATGTTTATAGTTAGACTTTAGATTAAGCCCTAAGCTTATTGGCTGAACTGAAGCTGTAGCTGTAGCTGTAGCTGTAGCTGTAGCTGTAGCTGTAGCTGTAGCTGTAGCTGTAGCTGTAGCTGTAGCTGTAGCTGTAGCTGTAGCTGTAGCTGTAGCTGTAGCTGTAGCTGTAGCTGTAGCTGTAGCTGTAGCTGTAGCTGTAGCTGTAGCTGTAGCTGTAGCTGTAGCTGTAGCTGTAGCTGTAGCTGTAGCTGTAGCTGTAGCTGTAGCTGTAGCTGTAGCTGTAGTTGTAGCTGTAGCTGTAGCTGTAGCTGTAGCTGTAGCTGTAGATGTAGCTGTAGCTGTAGCTGTAGCTGTAGATGTAGCTGTAGCTGTAGCTGTAGCTGTAGCTGTAGCTGTAGCTGTAGCTGTAGCTGTAGCTGTAAGGATACAAAAAAAATAGTTTCGGAAACAAGAATACAAATGCATGTATTTAGGTATAAACATTTTGGTTTTGAAAATTTGTTTACAAATTTGTGTTTTCGTTCTCGAAACTATAATTTTTTTGTAATCAGATAGGTTTAAGAATTAAAAAAAAAAATATTTGCTCCGCTTAATATGGCTGTGGAATCCTAAGGACCAAATATATAGCCACACATACATATGTACCTTAAAGTGCTTTATATGTAGTTAAAATTAAATAATAATTTATGTAAGGCTGATGTGAATCAAAAACCTGGTGCCAAGTGCAAATAAATAAAAAAAAAACATTTTGTTACGAAAACAGTTTGTGTTTATTTAACAAAACATAGCTATGCATGCATATCTTCAATATACATGTACATAAAAGAGGTATGTCGTTAATGTTATTATCAAATAAACCTTTGTAGTTGATGAACTTAGAACCAAAGTTTAGCGGACGTTTGATAGCAACGTGCTTTCCATCGATGCTACCGACGCAGTGGGGCATATGCCATCGTCTGTCGAACTCGTTGCTGAAGTCTTTCCAATCTCCCATGTTGCAATTTGGCATATAAACCGGAGATAGTACGTCCCAAAATACTTCACAGACTTCAATGATGATTTGTCTAACCGTGGATGCTCCCATCCTGAAAGACCAAGTAGTTTGGTGAAACTCCTTGCGCCAAGTACCTGAATAGAGTGGATATTTAATAAATACTTTCGATTTTGAAATATGACTTACAATAATGTTACCATCATCCTACACTCTAGACTTATTGCAGTTCTAATGAATTTTTTTTGTAGGCTTGAATTTATAAGAGACAAAAACAAATCATATTGCGTCCTGGTTAGCCGAGTAGTGGCCTTAAAAAATAGTTCTTCGTCATTGTTTTTGATAAACTGAAAGGTTTTATGATAATTTAAGCAAGACCATTAAACATTTTACCCCACCTGAAAAGTTGTTTCAAAGAAACCTTTCGTAGGTCTTTCTTGGTACAAAGGACGTACCCACCACCTTCGTTTTCTCTTCGTTTGAAAATAAATTGCCCAAAAATTACAATAGTCACAAAACTAAACACAAATGTATAAATGTCAACAAAAATGACAGCTGACGTTCTTCCTGCGCTACACTATTGTGGGCGACCTCTGCTACATTAGTGAGCGATTTTTTAGCTACAGCTGCATCTCATTCTGTTCAAGGGTTTAAATTTATTTATAAATAGCTTAAACTTTGGACTTGCTTCAAAACAAGTTACAAAGAGTTTCGCAAACATCTATGAATATGCGCCATTCAAATCAGGTAAAAATAATTCGAGGCGATAACTTGCTTTTCAAATACTCATCAAAACAAGCCAACTTACTTACTTGCTTAAGGTGGCGCTACAGTCCTGCCTCACCAACAAACTTCTCCATCTAGCTCGCCAACCCCAACCTTTTTAAAAACTCCTTACCACCTTGGTCGACCTCTATCTTTCAAATAACACACCTTTCTAAATATATCTTTCTGGCAACATTGTCATTTAAAAATCAATAAAAAAAACCATCTCATAAAAAAAACATGAAAAACTTTGTTTTTTTTTTTTAATTTTCTCATTTTGGAAATGTCAGTTAATTGTTCATTTTCTTTTGATCTTGTCTTTATCGGCTCGGCGTTTTGCCAAAAAAGCCGTTTTTTACATATTCTCTTTGTCTCAATTTTCCCTTTTGCTTTTTGTGATTCTTCCTCTTCTACATCGTTTTCACGGGGTCTTTCTTATTCTCAATTTCAGTTTTCTTTCAGATGTTTTTGACAATACCAAGAGAAAAGATTAATTTGTTTTACATTTCACTTTATTTGTTATTTGTTGTTCCTTGTTTTTATCTTTCTAATTTCAAGTTCTTTTAACAATTTACAAAAATTTATTCAAAAATCTAAAGTGTTTCCTAAATAAAATCACAATAACACCAAATTAGCTAGCGGTCTGCTGCTTTGCTCTTTGGCTCTGTCTTAGACGAAGTCGTTTTCGTTGTCATCGTCGTCGTTGTCGTTGTCGTTGTCGTCGTCGTCGTCGTAGTTGTCTCAGTTGTCTTGTCTTGTCTCGAACTCGAAGAAAGACAAATAAATTTAAAAAAGAATTATTGTGAACAAATTGCAAAACGAAGACACAAAAAAGAATAAGAAATTCTAAAATTCTCCACATTGACGCGATTTAAAATAAAAGATTCCAAGCTATCAAGTTATGGCATTACCGCGGAAATTAACAAAAAAGATATGTAAGTCTCTCGTGTTGGTCAACAATAATTACCTACTCGCTACTCTGCGCCCACAACTCGGCTGCGTGCGGGCGCAGCGATTCGATTGGAATTCTATCCATTTATAGCTCTCTCAGCTGTACTGCTTCTCTAGGAAGGTTATGCAAAAATCAATCCCCGAGGAAGCAGCCAGCTTGAGAATTAAGTGGGAAATGACATTCTAATTGGCAAGTTCTCTTCCAGATGAGATAAAAGCTCACAGCGGAAAGGTGACCAGTCTAGACCTTGGCGAGACAGGCCGGGTTTTAGTAACAGGTGGACAAGACCGCAATGTAAATCTCTGGGCAATTGGTGAAGAAAAATGTTTTATGGTAAGCTCCCCCCCCCCTTAAACGAACAATACAAACAACTTTACTCGTCAACTTGGTCAAATAAGAAAATTAAAAATCTACTTCCACTTCCGTTTCTTGGTTATTCTTTAAAGTCACTTACTGGACACAATGGATCCATCGACTGTGTTAAGTTTGCGTACAATGATGATTTTGTCTACTCGGCCGACGACATTGGCATCATCCGGCGCTGGGACCTCAACGCTCAAACGATATGTTCCACTCTCAATGGACATATGGAAAGCGTACGAACGTTGGACTTTAATCCGTCGGGGGAGTATGTGATCTCCGGCAGCAATGACACCACAGTAAGGTAAGTAAGATTTAAAACTCTAACTCTAACCGGTGCAATCAAAACAACACCAAAAAAGTCCAAAGAATTCCCGGGTTGGGTCATAAATCTTCGATGTTAGAATCTCGCATGAAATGGGAAATAGAAACAATGAAACGAACGGGTGGCTGTTAAGGTCACGTACGGCAATGGCTACGAGTGGCTTAAGTCAGCAGTAAAGCAATCGAATCGTTATTCTCTCTGTGTCGGTCACTGTCGATTGTTTTGTCGGTTAAAATTCTTACAACGCAACGATTGGATTTTGTTGTTGGGTTTCTTATAATTGTGGAAATTCAATAGGCTCGTCGATGAGACTTTTCTCAGATTCATTTGTCAATCATAGTTTTTGTTTAGTTTGATGTTTCTGATTTTCATTTTATAACGATTTTTTCTTGTTCTTACTTCAAAAGTACAGCTATGCAGTTTATATTCTGTCCTTGGGTTGTACTGGGGTGTTCTTCTAAGCTATAACTCGACTCGATATCGTGGCCAGGTATTCGAATATGTTTGCATATCTCAGGGAAAATCTAAAGCAACTTTAGCTGTGATTGATATGTGGGTGGGGTTAAGTATGATAGGTTTGTTATTATGTTTTTGTGTTGTGTATTTTGTGGTAGCCAACTTATTTGGGATATTGATATGATTTTACAACTACTAACGCGATTGATGCAGAAATTGAATATTGTGTGTCATATTTATTTTACAACCTATGACGATTAACTCGAATTAATATTTAAATTTGTTGCCGTAGGTTTGCTTTGTGTGGTTTGAGTAAAATTTGGTTATTTTTGTTTTTTTTTTTTTAGGAAAAAGTTCGTTTTCTTTAACTCATTACTCAATTAAGTGCAGCATTTTTGAAAATTTCAGTTTGATGTTTTTCAAAAACTAAGTTTTGATTTAAATATTTTTTGAATGAAAAGCAAGCATGTACAGATATGGACATTAAAATAGACACAGAGACAGTTGCTTAGAGTAAAACTAAATAAAAACAACAACATGCATTAGAAGTAGTTCTAACCTTTATCAAACAAAATTTACGAATCTCTTATGCAAAATAACGTGGGTTTTATTTTTTGTTTTGCTTGTTGATTGTTTGGAGATAAACCGTTCCTTAAGTAAGACCTTAATACTTAACTTCATTTTATAAAAGAATTAGTTCACTTTAGGAATTAAATTTAAATTATTTTAATACTATTACAATTAATTCTAAGTTCTAATTTGGTTCATAGTTACCATTGTTCCCTATAAGAGAAAGCTGTTATTTTAGTTTTACGAAGTGAAGTGAATAGTTAGAATAATGAGCAGATCTCTCAAATTGATTGCAAAAGCAATTTGAGCGCAATTTTGCCAAAAAACAGCAGGGAAATCGAAGCAAAACAACGAGGAGAGAAGAGTGAACGATCATTTGTGCTTAAAAACAGATCTTTACAAGTCTTCTACAAATAAAAAAACACACTACAGCTTCCAATAACTTCCCGAACTATTTATAGAAGACTTGTTGAAGCTAACTTGCTAAGAAGGATCGCAAGAATGGTGCCCTTTCTAAGGAAAAAAACATAACAACACGGTTTGAATTCGCCTGCAATCATTTTCATTGGAGTGGGCCAAAAGAAGGCAAATGGTGGAGGAATGTTTTGTGGATGGACGAAACAAAGATAAATTTGTTCGGAAGTGATGGCAGACAAACCGTTAGAAGCTTTCCTTTGAAAGAACTAAATCCCGAATTCATCCAGAAAACGGTCAAGAATGGTGGCGGCAGTATCATACTTTGGGGATAATTTTTTTGACATGGCTTTGGACCAATACATTTGAATGGGTAAAACGATCAAAATATGAAGATGAATATCATGAAGGGTACGATGCTGCCTTATGCGGGTGAACAAATGAGTTCTACAGCAGGACAACGACCCTGAGCATACATCCAAATCTGCTCAAAAGTATTTTTAAGCCCAAACAATCAACGTGGCCATCCCAATCGCCTGACTTAAATTCTATAGAACATTTTGGGGTATATTTAAAATGCACGGTTAGGAAACATTTAACAAAAAATAAACCCGAACTGTAAAGCATGGTTCAAGAGGAGTGATACAATATTTCAATTGACAGATGCCGCCGATTATGTGGCTCAATGTGCAACAGATTTTACATTGTAAATAAAGCTAAGGGCCATGCTACCATATATTAAAATAATTTTTAAATCAAAAGCATTTAATTTAATTTTTTTAAATCTGTGTATCTATTTTAATGTCCATGAAATTTGTTCTTTTTTTACATTTGTGAATTTAAAATATTTTAAGTTATAGTTTTACTATAAATAATTGGTAATTTTAGTTTGGAAGAAAAAAATAAGAAAATGAAGGACAAATTTGAACAAAACAAATCTTTAAATCTAATCAATAAAAAATTGAAGTTTTGGTGTTTCTATTTTAATGTCCATATCTGTACAACTGTTTTATCCTTGGAAATAATTTCTTTGAGGTCAAAACCTATTTTCAAGTTGTTTGGTTACCTTTCGTGTCGTGCATTTTTTTTCAAGCAGTTTTGTGTCCTTGCGAAAGTAAAGAGTTTATTAAATTTTGAACTATTGACCAACTATTATGTTCATTAGGTTATTTATCAAAAGAAAATACTGGAAAAAGATATCATAAAAAGTATCGCTTCTTGTTCGTGGTAAGTCGTATACAAAAGTGATGTAGTCGATTGAGTGCACTGGCCAAAACGGTGTTAATTGTTTTCTTGCTGGATTTGTAGATAAATGGCTTTTACAACAGTTAATTGTAAGAGTTTTTATTGAAAGCGCTATTCAAATCTATACATGGCTGTTGATGATATCCCAGATGATGGAAATGGAGTAGATGTAGAGGATATATGTGAGAATGACTTGCTTGATCCCCTTCCCATATACCTGTTGATATCCCAGGAGAGTAGAGGTTGAAATCAATGATGGATTTGAAAGCGAAGACGGTATCCCACTTTCTAATCCGAGGGACGAAAGCTCACAAAGAGGTGGGCCTCAAAATACTACTCCAAAAAGCTCCAATCTTGTGGTTTATTCCACTGAAATGGCTGACACATTTAAACATTTGGAAAGTCTTACCAAAGTAAAAGAACAATTGGAATTGGAAGATGATGTTCAAATCTTTGATGATATAATGAATTTGATTGTGGGTTAAAGTGGGGTATAGGCACTGGACCAAAATTGTCAATTATTCTTAATTACAAAAGAATATCTAAGAAAGTTTGTTGGCATTATGCTTTTTTCGAATATCACACTTCACCCCAAGAATCATTATATTGGTGCTTAGACGAAGATACTAGAATTCCGTTGGTAGCTAACGCCATGTCCTGCAATCGGTTCAAGAAAATTAAGCGCTTTATTCATTTGGCCAACAATTCACATATTGAAAAGGCGGATAAAATGGCAAAGATTCGGCTTTTGATGAAAATGACTTGCCAGAATTATCAAAAATGGTGTTTCCTTCTTGATAAACTTTCAATTGACTAAACAATGGTAAAGTACTTTGGTCATTATTCCGCAAAGCAATTTATTCGTGGAAAGCCTGTTCGTTTTGGATATAAGGAGTTTATGCTTTGTAGAAGCGATAGATATTGCCACAATTTTGACGTGTATTGTGGTGCTAAAAATGTGAGTTAAATAAATAAGTGCTTACCCCTTGGATCACGCGTGGTGCTTGATTTACTTGAAGTAAATAACTACACCCAGTGACCACAGCTTTTTTTTCGATAACTATTTTACCAGCCATGACTTTATGGCCACTTTACGAAGAAAGGTATTTCGTGCTACAATTACAGTTAGTGACAATAGGACAAAAAAAAATTACACTCAAATCATTGAAGACGGTAATGAAGGCAAATCGAGGGTACTTCCATTAAAAATTTGACAAAAACAACAACATCCTTTTAGCACATTGGAAAGATAATGCTGTTGTAACCGTTGCAACTATTTACGATCTTAACCTTTAGGAAAAGTCAAAAGATGTTCAACAACAGAGAAACAAAAGGTTATCCTTCCTCAGCCAAAACCATTAGTGTCATACAACAAGGATATGGCCAATTTGTCAACAATTACCGAATCAAAGTAAAAGGTCAAAAATGGTGAATGCTTAACCTTTGTACAAACCATAACGAGAACTTATTTACGTACAGGGCAATGAAAGCTCCAAATAAGCCAAATGTTCCGAAAACCGTGATTCGCTGAGAAGGAGGACACACATATCAACTACGATGTAGGTTTTTCAATTAACAGGTAACTTTTTTTGTTTTAAGCACCTTGGGGCTGTTATATAATAGCTGAACAAGATATGTGCTTTAGATAGTTTTCCTGTTAGAAGAAGAAATTGTTTTGTATTCCGAGCTTACTGACACTAGACCCTGGTTGGGTTCTGGTTAATGTGGCTGACCGTGATGGAGTAGAACACACTTAGGCCACTTGTGATAGCACATGGATCTTGAGTTTTTCTTCTAAGCTCAATAAAACCAGCTTCGAGTCCCTTACGCAACGTGACAGACTAGTTATGTTAATATGATTGAGATTGTTTAGATCGTTAAAGAAGAATTCTACTTGGTAATTCTTGCGTGAAGGTGAAGAATTGTTTCCTCCTCTTCCTTACCCATACAACTTCCGCAAAAGTAATTTGAGAATACGACAGGCTGTGTGGCGTGTTTGCATTCCTTTTAGACAGTGCCGATTATCGAGCTTAAGTGCGATCTGCTTAAAGGTAGCTAGCAACTTGAGTGCTTTAAATCTAGTGCAGGCCAGGTGTTTTCTTTGTGACCTGACCTGATGTTTGTCTTTTTCATAGCGTCTTCCATTAGCAATAGTTTAAATGCAGCGATTGGTATGTTAAAAATGGTATAATATTTTGTACTGTAGCATTTCTTCGAGGTAATTTGGCTTAAAATTTCCTGGAATGTCTCCTCGAGTGAACAAAACCTGCGTACGTAAGAACCAGATTCCAGAGAGTTTCAATGCAACTCGCCCTAGACGAAGAGAAATCATAAAGGTAATGGAAGACTTCAATGCTAGGCATAGAGTTGGCAGTTGCAACGACAATGGTGAAAGGTTTGCGGAATTTTGGTAGGATTGGTGGCCCTATGTTTGGAGACAAGACATGCCAATAAATAAGCTGGATGTTGACAGATAGACAAGCTTTTTTTAACCAATTGTCAACTTAGAGATAAATTAACGATTCAGAAGCAGTATCTTGGATGTCAGAAATAAAAGAGGTGGAGACTTGGGTCATGGCTTTCCGAGAAAACTTGGACAAAGTTCAACGAAAAGAGCCAACTAAAAGCTCATTTAGCAGCAGCTGATTCCAGGTGAAGAATAACAAGGCTTTTGGGAAAAAGATTCCAACAAATAGATAGATGATGCGTTTTGCTTCATCCGCCAACAAAGTAGCGATGATTGTTTTAGGGCGTAAACGGGAACTACTCGAAGCAACATAATGTCACTGAACAAGCAAAGTTCGCACTGAATCAGCTCAGTTTATCAATTTTAATAAGGCACTCGTACAATTGCTAGAGCTCTCGATATTCACAAATCCGCTTGCCCGGATAGTATCCTTGCTATTTTTCTGAAGAAGTGATCTTTAACACTGGCACAACCCATGCGAAAGTTTTTCCAACTGTGGAATGGATGTAAAACAACATTTGTCCAGTTTGTCATTTAACTATATGACTGTTGTAGCAATAGGTCAACTGATGATCTCATGGTTTATCTCACCGACCATTAAAACAAATCCTTAGTAGTTTTGGAGAAAACAAGATTATTATACGGCATTTGATAGAATTCGGCATCAAGCTCTTTTATCGAAAATGCGTGCTTTCAATATTGATGAATCTGTTGTTAATTATATTATAAACTGCTTTTCCAAGCGTTTAATACAAGTTTAATTGGATAATTTCAAATCTGAGACTCATAAAATAAAAGCTGGTGTCCCCCAGGGTTCTGTTTTTCTCCGACTCTCTTCCTTATATTCATAAACGAACTTTTGTCTGTCACTTCTAATCCATTAAATTGCTCCTCTGATGACAGTACTCTCAGCTTTTTCATATTCATTTCTAAACGTAAACATGTTAAAGGTATTAATAACCCTAATGTAAAAAAGACGTCGGGATGCAACCCACGCTGATAACTTCCCATCTCGTCTGTCGATTTGTCTTACTTAAAAGTTTATATCTGTTCGTGTTTTGTTAAAAAAGTTGTCTGTTGAATTATTCTTAAAAAAAATTAAAATTACTAACAACATTTTGCATATAATGAAATGGTTTGATTTTAAAATCTATTTTCGTTTAAGAGATTCTTAGTCGAAAACCAATTTTTACCAATTTTAGTAGCATATCTTAAAAGCTTTTATTTCTTATTAAACAAATACAATTTGGAATTATGAAATGAATTTGAAGTCGATACCTTCTATTGTTCAGGAGATATCGAGAACAAAACATTATTTTTTACCAAATTTCCGAACTATTTTTTTCAGATTTTATTTTTTATGAAGAAACTGACTGTTGAATTTTTATAAAAAATACACTGAATATCGAAAAAAATATTTTCTGTAAGATAAAATCAGTTTGAAGCCAATATTAATTTTTGAGTTAAAAGTAAAATGCTACCAACTTTTAGTAATGTTTTTGTTTGCGCGAACGTACGAACGCGTACATATACGTACACACGCACACTTCACAAACCTCTACTTCAAGTTCATAGTACAAAAACTACCAAAAACGTTATTGTCTACAAAACACTCCTCAGGCACTCCTCAGATTTTTCTTGACTAACTTTCCCTTAAAGTTGCCTCAATTGGAAGGTAATTTTTTGGCAGCTGGCCAATCAGATACTTGAAACTTGCCTAAATTTCAAGTCCCTTATGTCGTCTGAACCTGCCCAATAACTTCACATGAGAAGTTAAAAAAAAAACTCTAATGCTCAATTCAAGACGGGTTAAAATCAAATATTTACAAAATCATTTTGTCTGCGACACTCTTCAAAAATTTTGTACATGATCAACAAAACATTGGAATTATTTAGAATGAAATAGCCCCATAGTTGTGACAATAAATGCTCACTTCTGTTTGTAAGTATATTGCAATGCCAAAGCCAAGGTTTTTTAGAAACTTAACTCAAACCCAGTAAGTTATACATTCTCATTGTTTTTTTGATCATTTTGTTTTGTTAACTTCTTTTCGTCTTTTTCAGTACATTATTGCTTTTGAAATATAATTTTTGATGTAATTTAAAAAAGAATACCCTGCAAATTTACTGTCAGAAAGAAAATACTTAAGGTTTCTTATCCTACCTTACACATTGTTTGTGTTTATGTCAATTGTATGTAATAGTTTATTGTGAAATTTGTGGAAATCATAAGTTAAGATACAAATCACAACCACTTTACTGATTGTATTTATTTCTTACGTCATTAGAAAATAATTTATTTTACATATATTAGATTGAATTCCGGAAAGTATAACATTTTATCGCCTACAAACGCCCACAAAAATAAAATGAATATTTCAAAAGTACGAGTATATTCACATTGACATTTCGATGAATTTCTTGAAGCAATCATTTCAGTCCCTTGCAAAACGGTTTCTTTGCGTCTTATCTTGTAATTGCCGACACAAATTAAAATACCTATTTCAAGTGATTAAAAGAATGTTAATGTTATTTGTTAAACGATCGCTTTTAAAGTCGCCTCACTATAACCGGAAATGAAGACATACAAATGTAACCCTGCCCTGATGAAACAAAAACTCTATCTTCATTCGATCGGTTATAAAGAACTCACATAAAAATTACTTCAGCTTATTGTGTGTCATTGTTTTCTTTAACTTTGTACTCATTAACTCTATTTTTTGTTTTTATTAGTATTTCTTACCTGGTTTAATTTATCTAGAGCTTAGTCACTGTGTGGTTCGCAGGTATAATCAAACCCCTACCTACACTCATCATGGCTATAGCCATTGTTGTTACAACGATGCTCATAGTAATTATTCTCTCTTGACAACCTCGCCTTGCATCTCCCTTACTTTATCATTTAATGTCCAACATCCAACTGAAGAAACTAGTTATTGTGCTCCAGAAACGCAGATGAACCGGAGACAGATCAAGAACCTCTCAGTCATTATTATTTATCCCGTTCAAATGCAAGAATAAAAACTACTAATGATGTCTTTGTTTTCTTAGGGAAACTATTCTTGTTTTTATTTTTGGTTTTGGATTGGTAATTGGTGGCAAGTAGACTTTTGAATGTTGGGAAAGATCTGTTTGGATTTAGAAATTGACTGTTTGGGGTTTTTCAATATGTTAGGGAATCTCACATTCGCATAGTTCCTTCCTACTTCGTAGTCTTCTGTGGTTTAAATTAGTTTTTTTTTTTTTAATTTGATATCAATAAATAATTGCTTTAACATTTTAATATTCGTCTGCTGATATTTCATTTAATGGGAGTTTTATGAGCAAAAAAACGTCGTATAACGTTCATAGCTGGATATGGTGTGCGGCTTAAAATTTGCACATGTGTTCCCCATGTTGACGTGATCTTTAGTAGAAAGCCAAAAGAAACTAATGTAATGTATAAAATATACGAAGGAGGTTTTCATTTCAATTGAAATTTAATGGAGTTATGAACTTGTTTCTTCATCATCAGAGAGACACACTTTTCGTAATTTAATAGGCAAGAGCATTAGACATTTTGTTTTCGTTTGCTTGTTTCATAAAAGGTTTACTGGTTTTGGGCGTCTGGTGTCTAATGTCTGGTGAATGACTCTTCAAACTGAAATGGTGAAAGCATTTTTTGAGTGTACATTTAGCTCGTCACGATTTTGATTCATTTCATAAATGCACGACCTTCAATTTAAGGTCTAACACTAATCGATTTTTAGTTTTTTTTTTTCGGATATATCATTTTGTTTGTAGTTTTAATTGATTCATTCTCATCAGAGGTTAAGGTCATGACTTAAAAGTTTTATATAGTTTTTCCTTTTGTGAGAAACTACATCTTAAAACTTTCTGTTTTTATTGACAATTAATATTAGGCATTATATCTAGTTCTAATTGTTATGCTAGGAGCATGTGCTTACTTACTTACTTAAGGTGTCGCTACAGTCCTGTGTGAACTAGGGCCTCACCCAACAAACTTCTCAATCTAGTTCGGTCCCTAGCTAGATGTCTCCAGTTTTGCGCTCCAAGTTGGGTGAGGTCACCTTCCACTTGTGCGCGCCACCTGATCCACGCTGTCCTGTGGGTGCGGATTCGAAGACTTTCCGGGCCGGAGCATTGGTTTCCATGCGCTCTACGTGACCCAGCCATCTTAGTCGTTGGACTTTTACCCTTCTGGCTAAGTCTACGTCGCTGTACATCCCGTACAGCTCATCGTTCCATCTTCTCCTCCACTCCCCTTCGATGCATACGGGACCGTAGATCACACCAAGAACTTTTCTCTCGAAGCGACCCAAGGTGCTTTCATCCGCTTTTGTCATGGTCCATGCTTCTGCACCGTATAGCAGGACGGGGATGATAAGGGTCTTATATAGCAACACTTTGGTCCCTTGATAGAGGGACAGCGCTGGTGTTGTTTTCTGCGTTTACAGCGGAGCCTAGGTAGACGAAGTCCTTGACTACCTCAAAGTTACGTCTGTCGATTGTGACGTTTTGACCAAAACGACGGTGTTGTATGTCCTTTCTTGACGACAGCATGTACTTTGTTTGCCCTCATTAACCGTTAAACCCATTTTTGCCGCCTCTGCCTCAATACTCACAAAAGCCCCATTGACATCACGCTGAGTTCTTCCGATTATGTCAATGTCATCAGCATATGCCAGTAGTTGGACAGACTTTTGAAAGATAGTGCCTCTAGTGTTGACGTGTGAGCTCTGCACTATTCTTTCATGCACGATGTTAAAAAAATCACATGACAGCGCATCTAAAACCTTTTTTTACATCGAAAGATTCTGTTAAGTTGTTTCCAACCTTTATGGAGCAGCGTGAATTCTCCATGGTCATCGTGTACAAACGGACAAACTAGACATGGCTCTATACAGCTCGTCCCTGTATATGCAGTCATATGCGGCCTTGAAATCGATGAAAAGATGATGTGTGTCGATTTGGTGCTCTTGGGTTTTTTCCAGGATCTGCCGTAATGTGAATATTTGATCAGCTGTGGACAATCCTGGTCTAAAACCACACTGATAAGGACCTATCAGGTTGTTGACGATGGGCTTTAGACGTTCACATATTACGGCAGAAAAGATTTTACAGACGATGTTAAGTAGACTGATTCCTCTATAGTTGGTGCAGTTTAGAGGGTCCCTTTTTTCAGGGTCGGGCAAACAATACTGAGGTTCGATTCATCGGGCATGCTTTCTTCCGGCCATATATTACAGATAAGTTGGTGCATGCATCCAACCAACTAATCTCCAGCTGCTTTAAAGAGCTCGGCACTCAAGCCATCCGCTCCAGCGGCTTTATTAGACTTCAACTTAAATATGGTAATCTTTACTTCGTCTAAGTCGGGAGGACGGGATTGTAGGCTTTCGTCGTCTATATTGAATGGATCATCCTGCCTGACAGCGGAATTCAGTTCTTCGTCGCCGTTATACAGTCTGCAGAAGTGGTCCTTCCATATCCTCAGCATTGACTGCGGTTCCATTATGATGTTTCCACTGGGATCATGACGAAATCTAGAATGCCAAAAATCTCGAATGCCGAAAATCTCGAAAATAAAAAAAAATTATCTAGAACGCAAAAATCCCGAATCCGTAAAAATCCAGAATTAACAAAAATCTCGAAAGACTCTATCTAGAAAAAAATCTAGAAAAAAATAAAAATTCGAGATAGAAAAAAATCTCGAAAAAAAATAAAAATTCCAAATTTTTTTTGTTACAGTTAAAACTCAATAAAAAACAAATACATCAGTTTCAAAAATCAAATGGGGTGGCGCAACAGTCCGTTGTGAACCAGGGCCTAGTGATTTACAACTCATGTGTGCGAGTAGTGTTGTCAGGAATGGAAGGGACCTACAATTAATGGCCGAATCCGAACGGCTAGTTTGAGAAAGCACTTTTTCATGACAAGAATTACTCTTGAAGGATTTGTCAATTTCTCGCAAAAGGCAGTACCCGCGAAAATATTTTTTTTTTAAATTAAGGTGGCACAGGCAGGGATTGAACCCAGATCCCTTGGATGACAGTCCAACGCACTAACCATCATGCCACGGGTACTACCCACCACGGGTTTACCCAATATTTTATTTTCTGAGCAAGAAAAATAGTTGCAAACAATAAGAAAGGTGCATGTATAGCAATGTGTAATTGTATGATTGATAACTTTACTTGTCAACTTTAAGTTTGTTAAGGAGAAGTAAGTTATCCAGAATGCGTGTTTGAATTTTTGAGGCAATGTTTAAAATTCGCGCGAATTTTGAACATTGCCTAAAAAATTCAAACACACATTCTGGATTTTTGCATTCGAGATTTTATTTTTCTAGATTTTGACATTTCGAGATTTTATTTTCTAGATTTTTGTTTTCGAGATTTTTTCCATTCTAGATTTTTGTTTTCGAGATTTTCATATTCGATATTTTTACTTTCTAGATAATTAATTTCTAGATATCGTGGTAGACCCGTTTCCACTTTCGTCTTTGCAGCCTTCGGTTCTAGGTTTATGTACCTGTGAATTTCGTTTCACCTGTTCATAAAACTTTACCTCGTTCCTGCTTTTGAGCAGGAACATGTGCGCAGAAAACTTCGCAATCTAGCTAGATGTCGCGCACTTCGAGTTGAGTGAGATCACTTTCCACTTTTTTTTTATAATAAACACGCACTCAAGGGGATATTGCTACCCTTATTATGCAGAGGCACATTGTGAGCACTGGGAAGAGGAGAGAGGGTTTAAAAGGAGATGTCGGTGCACATTGGTTTTGAATTCCTGAATATTTCAATGACTAAGAAACACAGAGTGTGGTAAGGCATTCCACATTCGCGTAGTACGGCTAAATAACGAATCTCTGTATTTGTATTAGTACGGCCGAAGTTGGGCTCGAGGGTATACTGATGAGCATTCCTAGAAGTGCGAGTATTACGGTTGAACTGTCTAAAGGGAGGAATGCAACTGGCTATTTTACTAGAACATAAGCTGTTAAAATAACGGTAAAAAAGGGTCAGACAAGAGACCTTACGACGATGTTCAAGCGGAATCAATAAACTTATGATGATATTATCATCTATCAATTTAAATTCTCTACGTTCAATACTATCCAAGAGGCTTAAGTAAGTTCTAGGAGGACCAGCCCAGAGATGGGAGTTATACACAAGCTTTGGACGTATGTAAGTCTTGTAGATAACAGATTGATCAGAAGGGGTGAAATGTTTCTTGCATTGCCTAAGGAAACCCAAATACCTTGCGGCATTTTTGGCGACATCGCGTATGTGATCATTCCACAAGAGGTGGTTGGTGACACACATACCGAGAATATCGAGGTGTTCAGTCTCATTGATGCAAGTGCCATCCATGCATAATGGCAAAGGGGGTATATCTCGCTTTAACGATACAAGACAGCATTGGGTTTTCGAAACATTAAATTCCACGCGGTTTTTTAATCCCCATTGAACAATGTTGTTTAGGTCGGAATTTAATGAGCTTATCACATTTTATCGTTGCAGTTCCACATCCGAAGAAGAGGGTTGTGAGTCTGAAAACGAATATGAAAAGCTAAGAGTACTATCGTCAGTGAAAAAATGTATTGGATTAGATGTAGCAGACAGGAGATCATTAATAAAAATAAGAAAGAGTGTTGGAGATAAAACAGAGCCCTGGGGTACACCAGCATTTATTTTATGGTTTTCAGACTTGTACGTGCCAATTAATCCGCGTAGATTTTACAACTATCCGGGCCATATCATTAGTTTACATGCGCTCTACGTAACGCAGTCATCCCAGGCGTTGGACTTTAATCCTTTTGGCTAAGTCTGCCTCGCTGTATAGCTCGTCGTCCTTATAGAAGCTGTCATATGCGAGCTTGAAACCGATGAAAAGATGTTGATGTTTTTTTTTGTAATGTAAATGTTTCATTGGTTGTGGACTTTCATGGTCCAAAAAGCTCTGATTAGAACTTATAAGGTTGTTGACGATGGGCTTTACACGTTCACATATTACGGAAAAGAAAACGTTCACGAGATGTTCAAATGTCATTTCTGAACCTCTCAAAATCTTCCATAGCACACTTCTCATGCTCTCCATTTTTCCTTCTTAGAAGTTGGTGTTTCTCTCTGCTCTTCTGTTCATAGAGCTCGTGAGCAGGGCCAGTCTTCTATGCTGCGTCGCTTTTTGTTCCCGTTGTTTCGCTGCATTTGCCTGCCGACATTCCTCATCAAACCAGGGGTTTCTTGTTGGTGACTGCTGGAAACCCATCACCCAGAAGATATTTGATATCCTTTTTAGCTAGTTCACTGGGATTATCAAAAATGAAGTTTGAGTCTTAGTGAAAGAGCAGGGCAAGTGCAGAGAAGGTGAGAGATTGTTTATTCTTCTTCTTCGTCCATACAGCTCCTGCAGAAGTCATTTGACGCTACACCAAGTCGTATTGCGTGCCTGCCTATAAGACAGTGTGCCTTAAGGAAACCTATTAGGGAGATAACAAGTATTTAGAACGCTTTAGGTCGAGTGAAGGCCATATGACTTTTGTTGCTGCGAATGTTGGTAAATTGTGCCCCCTAGAGTTTGCTATCGCCAAAGCTGTTTCTTTTAGCATCAGTTTACATATAGCTATCGGTATACCTATCTCCTCACTTTTAGGTGAAATAGGCATGACGGTCCCTTTTTTAGCGAGTTCATCGGCTCTACAATTTTTCGTGATGTCTCTGTGGCCCGGCACCCAACATAGTTGAATGTTAAATTGCTGCGCCATCTCCATTAGAGACGATCCGCAATCAAGGGCCGTTTGAGATTTGGGTGAGACACCGTCAAGGGATTTGATAGCAGCCTGACTTTTAGAGATGATGCGGATATCAGGAGTTGTTATTAAGTTTTCTCTTAGCCAGGAAGAACCTCTTTGATCGCTAAAATTTCCGCTTGGAAGACACTACAATGATAAGGGAGGCGGAATGTGTTGCTTAGATTAAGCTTTTCTGAGTACACACCACAACCAACACCCTCATTTGTCTTGGATCCATCTGGATAAAAATGAATACTTTTGTTTTTGGATGGAATGGATACCTGGAAGTTTTTTTCCAAATAGGGGTTTAGGAAAAGTGTAGTCTATGTACTTTGGTATAGAAACAAAGAGGTTCAAAATTAAGGAGTGCCCCACATTGTTATGGTTCATTGAGATGAGGCGTCGAGTCTTATCGCTGTACTCGCTTCCACTTGTTTACTGAAGATATCGAGGGGTGTCAGATGGAGAACAGTGTCTAACGCTGCTGAGGGTGTGGTTCTCAATGCCCCGCTTATACAGAGACATGCAGTGCGTTGGACTCTGCTGAGTTAGTCGTAGTATGTGAATTTCTCGATTGCAGTCCACCATACTGCAACCCCGTACATAAGTATTGGTCGGTGCGAGGTTGAAAACTGCAATTTGCTTCCTATGGCTTTCTTGCAAAGAAAAAGAGCTGCTGTAGCTTTTTTAACTCTTTCGTGAACATGTTTTGTAGAAGTTTCATAAGGTATTCCCTAAGTATTTCAACCTAACTAAAACCGTGGACGCCACCATTGGTTCCATCACGGTAATTCCTCCGCTGCCGTCTACATAAAAGGAGAGATGCCTAAGTGGAAATACCCATCTCCCCTCTCTCGTTTGCTGCATGCAACAACTTTCCACTGGGGTTGGAAATACTAGACACCCGATGTTCACCGCGAGGAGGAGAGTAATTTGATGCATTATTTAATCTCCCCATTAACCGCTAGTTCACCTTCGGTTGTTTTCGGAGGCCCGCTTTCCGCGTTAACCTCATCTTTTTTATAAATTCGAATATTAATGGATTCGAAGCCATAGTTTATGGAGCCCTCGTTTAGGGCTAGAGGAGCCAAGGATTTTTTATTGAGTACCACAATGGCGCTCCTGTAAAGACCCTTCACTTCCTCTAGCTTGGCTATCTTCCAGTTATGCGTCGGAAGCGACGGGTTGCAAACTTTGACCATCTCGAGAATGTCCTCTGTACCAGCAGGTTCGATCGGTATCCAAATGCGGGCTCTAGGTCTGCTAGGAATGTCTTCCACAGCGACAACCTCGAGCTTCGCACCTGGACAAACTTCACCTAACCGGCTGACAGCAAGCTTGTAAAGGTCACAAGATCTCTGGTCGCCACAAACCATGAGTTTGACATGGCCTTGATGCCAACCCCCATCGCTTATGGAAGCAAGTGGTCCTGGAAGCTCTCTCAAAATGCTCAAAAAGCCACCCGAGAGCTAAACCTTGACTGCCTACTGCCAACGATCAGCCGATATTGTGCCATCATCATCGCTCCTGTCAATGACCGCAACCACGACTTTGCCCTTCGCGACGTCACTGAAACTGGATTGTTTCCTGATGGGATTGAGGGGGGTGCTGGTGTTATGCACCCGAGGCCGTTTTGGTGTCGGTGCGGCCCCCTCAAGAGACCTTTCTCTTTTGGACGTAGAGTCCTTATTGGACCTTGTTGAAGCAAGTATGCTTTTAGCCCATTCGACGCTAGCGGTTTGCTGCGGTGTCCTTTCAGCCCCCGATGATGCACCAGAGGCCTTAAGGATTTTCGCCGCTTGCCGCCTTTGTCTATAAAGGCTTTTTGAGAGTTTTCCATTTCTCAGTAGTAGTGGTAGGGCCATTTTTCACAACCCTGCCATTACTGAAATTAGGCATCGCTACCTTTATATTCTCGTTGCTACCAACAGCAGAGGAGGGTCCATGTATAGCCACTACTCCCTTCTCTGTGTTGGCCGCAAGAGATACGGCAGCAGGCTTTGACGCCAATCTGCCGCCCGGTCCTGAAGAGATACCGGTCTCATTTGTTTCTTTATTTTTGTTGTTGGTTTTGTTCATTTTGGTCCCACGAGATGCGAAGAAAAAAGGTCCATCTCCACAGAGATTCGCATGTACAGATAAAGCTAGTTAATCCGGAGGTCGCCAGGTTATTTTTGAATTGGGCCCCCAGTCAGGCTGATCATGGGCACGGGTCGTTTAATACCTTAGATCCAGCCCAATAAAGATAAGAGGTGGTGGGGGAGAAAGAGAAAGGGTGAGGAGTCAGTTGATGTTAATTCGTCATTCTGATGTGTAAGGAAAAGATTAGGATTCGGTAACAGCAATTCAGCTAGGTTATCTAGAGTGAGAAGTAGCATAGGAGATAGGACCGCTGCTAGCTTTTTCGCCATTACAACGTGGGAGGTGGGATGGGAGTTGGTGACATAAACGTAGGCTGGTATGCCTTGTTTATGTGGGGATGGATGATGATTTTGGGAAGGTAGAAGAATAAGAAGGTCCTTTAGTTTCAGGACTCATCTGAAGAAAATTCTCGAGAATCATTGACCTTACCCATCTTCTACAACTCGACAAGTTCGACGTTCAGAGGAGGGTAGTAATTTGATGCATTATTTAAACTTCTGATCTCATATGAATTTGATTTGCATTTAATTTTGCCTGCAAGCTTTGAACTAATAATAAATTATTGCATTATTTTATTGCAAACGTTTTACCTTTTAAAGTTAATTATTTTAGAAGTATTGTACTTCTCCTCTTAAAGAATTGTATTTGTATGAACTACAGGGTGGCGCACCAATTGTGCTACAATAAGAAATTCAAATAACTTTTTTTTTAATCGATGTATTTCATTTTTTTTTATTGGTTAGAAAATTAAATTTTATTTTAAATAGTTAGTTGTTTTTAAAGATCATAGACCGCAAATGACCTCCACGCTCTCCCACGCATATGCGGCATCTGGTCAAACAATTATTCATTGCGGCCTGAAGAGTTGAAGTTGGGATCGCCTCAATTATTGTCGTTATGGACTGCTTTAATTCAGTTATACTTCATTTTATACACCTCTTGCTTGAGATAACCCCATAAAAAGAAGTCTGGTGCAGTCAGGTCAGGTGACCTTGGGGGCCAGTGAAGAGTGGAGTTCCTAGAAATTAATTTGTTTGCGAATTTTTTGTTTAGCTCCGCCATAACTTGTCTGGCTAAATGTTCAATTGCTCCATCTTGCTGAAACCAAACGCTGTTGAATGGTATACGTTTTGGGCGCAGTTCTGGGTAAAAAAATTCCTCAACATTTTTAAATAACGGTCCCCATTGACAGTAACGGTTACACCGTTTTCTTCAAAGAGGTACGGCCCGACAATACACCTTGATGAAACTGCGCACCACACAGTGACTCGTTCTGGGTGCAGTTCCGTCTCATGGAGCATTTCTGGATTAGACTCATTCCATATACGGCAATTTTGCTTGTTTACATTGCCATTAAGATCAAAATGGGCTTCATTAGACATGAACAAACAATTGATCAATGTGTTGTCTTCTTCGGCCATTGATATAATTTTTTGGCAAAATTCCAGGCGAAGAGGCAAATCCTGAGGGTTTAACTTGCTAGTAATTTGGACTTTGTACGGAAACAAGTTTAAATCGTCATGAAGTATCCGTTGTAATGACCGTCTACTAACTCCAATTTGCCCCTATAAGTTTCGGTTCGAAACGCTCGGATTGGCCTGTATTGCAGATGCTACTGCTGGATTGTATCCTGAACCCGAACTTTGGCATCTCGATGGTACGGCCTTCGTGGGATGCTTCCAGATTCGGCAAACATGTTTACAAACCTCATAATGGTCCATCTACTCTGGGGATTACCGCCAAACTCCCGCCTAGATTCCCTTTGGACGGAAATGAAGGACTGCAAAGCATGGTACCGTTATCCAAATTCTTTTCTCCGTATCCCAAGCATCCATTTTATAAATCTAAACAGTAACCTACAAAATAAAAAAATAAGCCGATTACTAACACAGAAAAAAAGTTATTACGTTTTATTTTTGTGGCATGATTCGTGCGCCACCCTGTATAATGGCCCTCATTAACTTAAATACGTACGAAAACAAGAGGTTCAAGCTATGTGTTTGTGTAATTTACTAGATAAATGTACAAATGAGACGTTCTTGGATTACTTAACAAATAGAAATTTTAAAAACACTATGTGGACGCTTATTCGGTCACTAATATTATAAATTTTCGACGTAATATTTCAATTTAATTCCCATAATTAAGATGTATATTTTATAACTTAACTATTATCATCATACAAATTATATACTTCTTCCGACCCATTTTCTCCATAATAAAAAATTTCAATTAAATTTAAAAACAGCACACAGCAAGTTGGTTTTAATTATACATATAAAACTCTTTCCTTTATTAATCGTTGCATTTAGGTGTATCAAAAGTATTTCACCTTATACCTATGCCTACCTAATGAATCATCCCATGAATAATTAAGTAAGGAAAAGCAATAACAAAAGTCAGTTTTTCACTTTCTTGCTTGAAATCAACAACTTTTTATGGTCTTTTCTATTTCAATGCCAACAAATATGGTTGTTAAGTTTCATTTGTATGCATATTATTTTAAATTTGCATATTTAATTGATTTGGAAGAATTCACATTCGTATAAAGACATACCTACATATATGTACAATGAATTCAACTAACTCTTGACCCTTATTATTAATATTATGGGTATAAATATTTTCTAGCTCATCAAGACTTTTTTTTCCTAAATTTATATAAAAAGGAATATATTCATAGTTATGGGTTCAAGTCGAATGAAGTTTGTGATGCCAAGGTAGATATTACCCCACTGCGCAAAATAAAAACATTAAATGGTAGCCCGCCATGGTTTGATTCGCATTTATGATTTTTCAAAAATTGAAGAAATAATGCCTGGTTGAAGTTCAATCTGTGGTAGAGTGGTTAGGCTCTTAGAGTTTACCAAGAATTTCAATCCGACTTTGTGACTTATTCCCACTTTTTATACTCTCAATTCATATCCACTACTTACAAGACTAAGTGTGATCTTAAAAAAATTAACCCCCATATGTTTTTGAGATACCTCAATAGTATACGTAAATTTGACTGATATGCAGCTTTTGACCATTTAAAATTCTTCAAGCTGTAAAAAAATGTTGTTACTACTTATCGTCATACAACAAAATTGTGTGCTATTCCTAAATTGTTTGAATCCCTTGTTTTGGATATTAAAGGGTGATTTTTTTGAGGTTAGGATTTTCATGCATTAGTATTTGACAGATCTCGCGGGATTTCAGACATGGTGTCAAAGAGAAAGATGCTCAATATGCTTTGACATTTCATCATGAATAGACTTACTAACGAGCAACGCTTGCAAATCATTGAATTTTATTACCAAAATCAGTGTTCGGTTCGAAATGTGTTTCGCGCTTTACGTCCGATTTATGGTCTACATAATCGACCAAGTGAGCAAACAATTAATGCGATTGTGACCAAGTTTCGCACTCAGTTTACTTTATTGGACATTAAACCAACCACACGAATGCGTACAGTGCGTACAGAAGAGAATATTGCATCTGTTTCTGAGAGTGTTGCTGAAGACCGTGAAATGTCGATTCGTCGCCGTTCGCAGCAATTGGGTTTGTGTTATTCGACCACATGGAAGATTTTACGCAAAGATCTTGGTGTAAAACCGTATAAAATACAGCTCGTGCAAGAACTGAAGCCGAACAATCTGCCACAACGTCGAATTTTCAGTGAATGGGCCCTAGAAAAGTTGGCAGAAAATCCGCTTTTTTATCGACAAATTTTGTTCAGCGATGAGGCTCATTTCTGTTTGAATGGCTACGTAAATAAGCAAAATTGCCGCATTTGGAGTGAAGAGCAACCAGAAGCCGTTCAAGAACTGCCCATGCATCCCGAAAAATGCACTGTTTGGTGTGGTTTGTACGCTGGTGGAATCATTGGACCGTATTTTTTCAAAGATGCTGTTGGACGCAACGTTACGGTGAATGGCGATCGCTATCGTTCAATGCTAGCAAACTTTTTGTTGCCAAAAATGGAAGAACTGAATATGGTTGACATGTGGTTTCAACAAGATGGCGCTACATGCCACACAGCTCGCGATTCTATGGTCATTTTGAGGGAAAACTTCGGAGAACAATTCATCTCAAGGAATGGACCGGTAAGTTGGCCACCAAGATCATGCGATTTGACGCCTTTAGACTATTTTTTGTGGGGCTACGTCAAGTCTAAAGTCTACACAAATAAGCCAGCAACTATTCCAGCTTTGGAAGACAACATTTCCGAAGAAATTCGGGCTATTCCGGCCGAATTGCTCGAAAAAGTTACCCAAAATTGGACTTTCCGAATGGACCACCTAAGACGCAGCCGCGGTCAACATTTAAATGAAATTATCTTCAAAAAGTAAATGTCATGGACCAATCTAACGTTTCAAATAAAGAATCGATGAGATTTTGCAAATTTTATGCGTTTTTTTTTAAAAAAGTTGTCAAGCTCTTAAAAAATCACCGTTTATATAAAAATCTAACAGTCCGTTTTTTCATTAAAAAGAATCTACAAAAAATAGTACGCAAATTTGGTAAAAATTGGTAGGAGTACATATAGACAAACTTTGAAGCAAGACAAATCGACAGACGGGATGGGAAGTTATCAGTGTGGGTCGCATCCCAGCCTCTTTTTTTATTTTTTATATATGAAAACAACATTTACATTTTATTTCCTTAAACTTTGTTGCTAAAAGTACTACTTTTGATTGAAGATTGGACCAAGAACATAATATGAATCGTATATTCAGCCTTATTCCAAAAAACAGCACAAATTCATCAACTTTTGACCAATATACGATCCAGGGGTTCACATGAGCCAAAAAGCTTATAACAGTTAAGTTGTATAAGTAAAGACTGCATTAAAAGATTTATTAGTAATTTAACGACATTCACCAAAAAGTGGTTTGCTTTCAAAAACAATTCAAATTTTAATTTTCGCTCAATTTAGAATTTGAATAAAATTTAATCATGCTCTAAATTATTTTCATAAAAATTGTTCCTAAGAAAAAGAGCAAATATTCAGGTTCTTAAGAAGAAACCTTGAATAAGAGATCATGAATTTTATATTAAGTTGCCTTTCAATTCCTTAAACTCGCCTTCAATTTTATTATTACATTTTTTTGACAAACATAAATAGTGATTATTGAAGTGATTTTTAATGCCACTTATAGGAACTATATAGCAAGTTTTGCATAAGTAAACAATTTCAAATTTTAAATATGACATTACGACGGTAGAGAAGCCGAAAAAAGTGGGTACCCCGATTCCTTTCGTCTGTCTGTCTTTCCTAGGCCCTACAGTCCAAACAATTGCCGATTAGTGTAAGGCGTTTTTATTTTTGATTTTATTAATACGAAAAATATCAGGAACCAAATTTTTTGGTTCAAGATGTGATTTTCTAAAACTTTCTCTAAATTTTGTGCTCTTAATTTGGCTTCTTTCTACAAGAAAAACGTATTTTTTTTTTTATTTTTAATAAAATACTAATTTTTTTTACAAACTCGATATTTTAGAAAGGGGACAACATTTTTTGACGAAATTTTAATGTAAATTTTTTTATATATTTATAAGCTCTTTATTTAGTGCTTATACCAAAAATATTTTAAGACAAAATTTAAAATGATTTTCGAAAAAATAAAAATAGGTTAATCTAGATTTTTTGACAAATAAAAAGGCATTTAAATTTTTGGTAAAACTTATTTTGCAGGTACATTTTTCAATCTTAAAATATAGGAAATATTTTTGAACAGGCTTTTTGGAAGAAATTATCGAGTTCTAGCGACCCAGTCGTGCGTTTCATTTCTTTCAAAATAAGTTTTCTGTTGAATACAAAAGATTTTAAAAAATTAAATAAATCTGCTTTTAAAGTGAATTTGCTTTGGATGCTCTAGAACTGAGATTCTAACACGAATTTCAATAATACAAATGTCCTAAAAAAATCAAGTGACACTTTTGTTAAATTAATGGCTAAGTTAAAAATATTATAAACGTTTCATATCTATTGATATAAAAGCTTTGAAACGTGTTATTTTGTGAGTAATACAAAACTTTTCTTCCCAACTTATTTGTTTACTTACTTAACTTTGTTTTAACCTTTTTTTTAGAGAAATTATGTACTTAAATGCAGCTATTTCCTTGAATTCAAGAATCAAACCTTTTTGTCCCTTAAGATCAAAATAAAAGTAAGCAGACTGATAACGAGAGTAATAAGAGACTCCCGGAAATTGTTTTCGAAAAAACTACATCAAAAAAATGCCGACATTATATATTTTGCAGCGTTTTTTGCATTAATAGAAATGAAAACAAGAAAAGTGTGTTTTGTTTTTGGAAAAAAGCAACGTTTCAAAACAATTTCCTAAATTTCTGCATGAAATGCACCAAAAACCCTCAAAGCTATCTCATTTTAGCTCTTAAATATGGCATATTTAAAAAACTTTTGGAATCTTGGAATGCTTTCATATGAGTCATCCAAATTAAATAGTAAGACCATACCTTGCTGGACAGCAGTGTTCCAAATAATTTCATAACTAAAGATGGCATTTTAGCAATTATTAAATTTTGTTAGCATCCTTTACAAAACATTAAAGAACATTTTTAAGCGGTGAGTAAAAACTCATCTTAGTGTGTGAATCCCCCCCTGATGAAAAGTCTGGATCCGCCCTTGGAACTATTATGGGTTCAAGTCGAATGAAGTTTGTGATGCCAAGATAGATACTATCCCACTGCGCGAAATAAAAATATGAAATAGTAGCCCGCCATGGTTTGATTCGCATTTATAATTTTTCAAAAATTAAAGAAATAATGCCTGGTTGAGTTTCAATCTGTGGTACACATTTAGTTACCACTCATCGTCATACAGCGAAATTGTCTGCTATTCCTAAACTGTTTGAATCCTATGTCTGTGATATATTTACTTTTAATTGCTCTTCTCTTTTTTGTGAACATAGATTTTTTGAAAAAATTTCTTCAATTACTGATTTATTACAATTCTCTCCTTTTTGTTTGGATGCATTCGAAAAAGAAGCGATTGCATCATTACAGACTTTAACAAGGCATTTGTCAAATTAAGTCATGAAATTGTTCTAAATAAGTTAAGTAAAATTGGACTAAACGATCGTTTAGTTATTTCTTTAAGATAGATGTTATAGCGTCATGTATAGGATTAACCCTTCTGTCCATTTAAAGTCAATTCTGGTCTCCACAAGCGAGGTTATCACGTTATCCCATGGCTGCTTATTAACTTCCCATAGGAAATTATTGTAATGGGTCCGATTTGTCAAATTGAAAATTTTGACATGTCGCGACGTTTCAACGTTTCGTTTAGTTATTTCTTTAAGATAGATGTTATAGCGTCATGTATAGGATTAACCCTTCTGTCCATTTAAAGTCAATTCTGGTCTCCACAAGCGAGGTTATCACGTTATCCCATGGCTGCTTATTAACTTCCCATAGGAAATTATTGTAATGGGTCCGATTTGTCAAATTGAAAATTTTGACATGTCGCGACGTTTCAAGGTCCCTAGAGTCGAAATAAAAGATTTTTAGAAAGATGTCTGTGCGTGCGTGTGTACGTACGTTTGTACGTCCGTACGTTCGCGACGTTTTTTTCGTCGTCTATAGCTCAAGAACCAGAAGAGATATCGATTTCAAATAAATTTTGTTATACAGATAATAAGGCAGAAAGATGCAGAAAGGGCTCTCAAGAAAATTGCGTGGGTGTCTTTTTTTACCATAGCAGTTTAAAAAAAATGTGAAAATTTTGGTTAATCCTAAATATCTTACGAACCAAAAACGCTAGAGACTTGAATTAAATTTTATATAATATATTGTAAGAAGTATATATTTTGAAAAAAAAATCCATTTAACGGTTTTTTTACAATCAAAAAAACTGTAAGAAAAATTTTTCACCTCCAAAATTTTACGACTAAAATATGATTTCATCTCCAAAACAATTTCCTGCACCGAATAATAATGTTTTTGACATCTGATAAAATTTTGAGAAAAATCGAATTGACAGTTTTTTTTATAAAAAATAAAAATCTAAAAAAAACATTACTCAAAGTTGGTAAAAATTGAATATCGATTCAA